>NW_012101532.1:1325449-1333761 GCF_000951045.1 Mandrillus leucophaeus | reverse complement strand
TCCCACATAGCTGGGATTACAGGTGTGCACCACCATACCCGGCTAATTTTTTTGTATTTTTAGTAGAAACAGGGTTTCACCATGTTGGCCAGGCTGGTCTTGAACTCCTGACCTTGAGTGATCCAACCACCTCAGCCTCCCAAAGTGCTGGGATTACAGGTGTGAGCCACCGGGCTGGGCCCAGGAGCTGGTTTTAACCAACTAGGTCACTGCATTCCTAGTTTAGAAAGAAACAGGCTACAGGGCAGGAGGCTGTGAAACAGGCTGATTGCTCAAGTTGAGTGAAGTCCCTGGAGCCCATCCCTGTTGGTTTATAGCACTATTAATATCTAAGAGCTTCACATGTATTAATTTGTGTAATCCTCATCACAGCCCTTTGAGATGCAGATACTCATGTCCTCACCTTACACATGAGGCAACTGAGGCACAGAAGAGTTAAGTACCTTGCTGCAAGTTGTCACAGTGAATCCATGTTGAACCTGCATTCCACACTTCTGACACCAAACATGTGTGGGTTTTCCACACCCAACAATTCTCCAGTTCTCTGTGGATACCATTTGGGTTGCTCACATGGATTTACTACATTTGTTGATTTATTATAAGAGAATTATTGTATTATTTTATTTCAGTAGTTTTTGGAGAGCAGGTGGTTTTTGGTTACATGGATAAATTCTTTTTCTTTTACTTGAGGTTCTGGGATACACGTGCAGAACCTGTAGGTTTGTTATATAGGTATACATGTGCCATGATGGTTTGCTGCATCTATCAACCCATCATCTAGGTTTTAAGCCCTGCATGCATTAGCTATTTGTCCTAATGCTCTCCCTCCCCTAGCCCATGACCCTACAACAGGCCGCAGTGTGTGATGTTCCCCTCCCTGTGTCCATGTGCTGTCATTGTTCAACTCCCACTTATGAGTGAGAACATGCGGCGTTTGGTTTTCTGGTCCTGTGTTAGTTTGCTGAGAATGATGGCTTCCAGCTTCATCAATGTCCCTGCAAAGGTCATGAACATGAACTCATTCTTTTTTAGGCTGCAATGGATAAATTCTTTAGTGATGATTTCTGAGATTTTGGTGCACCCATCACCTGAGTAGTGAGCCAATGTGTACACTGTACCCGATGTGTAGTCTTTTAGCCCTCACCCTTCTCCCACTCTTCCCCCTGAACTCCCAAAGTCCATTATATCATTCTCATGCCTTTGTGTCATCATAGCTTATCTCTCACTTACAAGTCAGAACATATTTGGTTATTTGGTTTTGCCTTCTTGAATTACCTCACTTAGTGAATAATGATCTCCAACTCCATCCAGGTTGCTGTGAATGTCATTATTTCATTCTTTTCCATGGCTGAGTAGTATTCCATTGAGTATATATACCACATTTCCTTTATCCATTCATTGATTGATGGGCATTTAGGTTGGTTCCATATTCTTGCAATTGTGAATTGTGCTGCTATAAACATACGTGTGCAAGTGTCTTTTTCATATAATGACTTCTTTTCCTTTGGATAGATACTCAGTAGTGAGATTGCTGGAACAAATGGTAATTATGCTTTTAATTCTTCAAGGAATCTCCATACTGTTTTCCATAGTGGTTGTACTAGTTTACATTCCCACCAGCAGTGTAAAAGATAAAAATGAAGAGGTAGATGAAGAGATACCTAGGGCAAAGTCCGGAAGGGTTCTGGAAACAGGAGCTTTTATCCCCATGTGGTTGGGATGCACCACCCTCCAAGCACATAGAACCCTTCATCAACTCAGAAGTTCTCTGGATCTCATAGTTAAGGGACTTTATGGGGGCTTCATAAAATAGGTTTGATCAATTATTATTAACTTAATTTCTAGCCCTCCTCCCTTCCCTAGAAAAGAGAAATGAATGTTCCAGGCTTCTAATCATGGGCTAGTCTTTCCCTAGTGGCCAGCCACCATCTTGAAGCTCTCCAAGGGCCCACCAAGAGTTGCCTCATTAGAATAAAAGATGCTGTTATCACCCAGGAAATTTGAAGGGATTTAGGAGCTCTGGGTAAGATGCTTCTCTCACCCCTATCACTCAGGTAATTGCAAGGGTTTTAGGAGTTCTGTGTCAGGAACCAGGGACAGAGACAATGTCCATATTTCTTATTGTGCTATCGTGTTCACCATAGAATACTAGGTAAGGGAGAAGCAAGGAAGTAAAAAGAAGATCCAATTAATGACTCAAGGAACTTGAACTTACTACTCTCTGTTGACATGTTCATATGCTCCTAACATGGCCATGTTTGGGAACCACACAAATCACCACTTGACATGCCTGCATTTCTCACCATGGACATCTTCATGGTTCTGTTGGTGTCTCCACCACAGATAAATCTCCACTCTTCTTTTTAGGATTCTGAACTCAAAGTAGCCCTGGCAAACCCACCTACTCTCTTCCTTCCCCACTGATATGGTTTGGCTCTGTGTCGCCACCCAAATCTCACCTCCAATTGTAATCCCCATGTGTCCAGGGAGGGACTTGACGGGAGGTGATTGGATCATGGGGGCAGTTCCCCCATGCTCTTCTTGTGATCCTGAGTGAGTTCTCACAAGATCTGATGGTTTGAAGTGTTTGGCAATTCCCTCCCACCCGTGTCTTTCCACCTTACAAAGAAGGTGCTTGCTTCTCCTTCACCTTCCGCTATGATTGTAAGTTTCCTGAGGCCTCCCCAGCCATGCAAAACCGTGAGTCAATTGAGCCTTTTATCTTTATAAATTACCCAGCCTTAGGTAATTCGGTATAGCAGTGTGAAAACGAACTAATACACCCACCCTACAAAAAGGACACTTTTCATCCACATTTACATTTGTGATTGTTGAGAAAAAATTTGTAAACTCACGCTCTAATCATTGTTTTGCAAAGTCACCAAGCAGCCCACTTTTTCAAGTGTATCTGAGTGACGTTTAATTAATACAAATATTTAACTGTATTTCCAAGAAGCAGGCATGATTTTTATTATTCACCCATTTCCCATTGTCCGTGGAGTGGTAACTTTGAAGACAGAGCAAATAATAACAATCATGACAGGAAGAATTCCCCAATCTTTGCTCACTTCATATTCCATCTGCTCCACTACCAAAGTGACTAGGAAATTGGCCAGAGAGCTGGGGATAAGACGCCAATAACAAGAGAAGTCCCACTCAGTGAAACCAGTGGGACCGAACCAGCTCCTCACCTGTCAGTCAAGCTCACTACCTCCCTGCTTCTCCTACGCCTAGTATTCTATGGTGAGCACTGTGGCACAATGAGAAACATAGACATAATTTCTGTCGCTGGTTCCTGAAACAGAACTCCAGAAATGTTTGTAATTTCCTGAGTGATGAGGGTGATAGAAACATCTTACCCAGAGTTCCTAAATCTCTTCAAATTTTTTGGGTGATAAGAGCATCTTTGGTTCTAATGAGGCAACTCTTGGTCAACTTATGGAGAGCTTTAGGATCAGGACTGGTCACTAGAAAGACTAAGCCATGGTTAGAAGCTTGGAATTTTCAGCTCCATTCTTACCCTCTAGGGTGGGGAGAGGAGCAGGAGAGTAAGTTACCAATAACTATCAAACCTATGTGATGAAGTCTTCATAAAGTCATACAACACCTGTCACAGCTTCTACTTTCTTCCTATCATAGAAGTGAACTGATCGCCACCAACACTGCTACAGAGATCCCAGAGGAATTAAAATAAAACTAAAAGAATGTACACACCCAGCTCTTAGGGAGGCGGAAGTGGTAAGATCACATGAGCCCAGGAGTCTGAGAGCTGCCTGGGTAACATAGCAAGATCCTGTTTTTCACAAATAGGAGGAAAAAGAAAAAGAAAGAAAGAAAAGAATGTACACACAAAAGAGAAAGAATGGGCATGGATGTGGGGGGCTGTTGTTAGTAGTTGAGGGAGTCTCAATGCATTGCAAGAAGACAAACATCAGATGAAAGTACATGGATGGATACAACAGAAAAATCCCCAGCCCAGAATATGCTAAAGAAGGGATGTCATGGTGTGGGAACTTGTCTCCTGGGAAGAGCTCAGGACATACCCTGGACTAGAGGTCTGGGAGAACAGAGGTTGAGAGTGAGAGGGGGAGCTTGAACAAAGAACTGAATTGAGCATGTATTTGTTCTCCAAACAGATACGCCACTTAGGGCTCCACTCTATGCTTGATTCTTGTAGAGCAGAAACTAGTGAGGTTCCAGGATGGAAGCCGGGAAGCAGGTGGACTGAGATGGAGAAAAAATCTTGGGAGGTTCCAGGAAGGTATTTTTCCAGTAAAGAAATTGGGGCCAGGTGTGGTGGCTCACGCCTGTAATCCCAGCACTTTGGGAGGCCGAGGTGGGTGGATCACAAGCTTGGCCAATGTGGTGAAACCCCGTCTCTACTAAAAGTAGAAAAATTAGCCAAGTGTGGTGGCAGGCACTTGGGAGGCTGAGGCAGGAGAATCGCTTGAACCCGGGAGGCGGAGGTTGCAGTAAGCCAAGATTGCACCATTGCACTCTAGCCTGGGCAACACAGCGAGACTCTATCTTAAAAAAAAAAGAAAAAAAAAAAAAGAAAGAAACTGGATGCTCCCCAA
This sequence comes from Mandrillus leucophaeus, assembly GCF_000951045.1. NCBI lineage: Eukaryota > Metazoa > Chordata > Mammalia > Primates > Cercopithecidae > Mandrillus > Mandrillus leucophaeus. Next base: position 1,329,184 of record NW_012101532.1, on the reverse strand, counting down.
CAGCTGGAATTATAGACAGACTGGGTAATTTTGGAGAGATGGCGAAGATGTGATAGAATGTTACTAACAAGAAAAGGGAAGAAGAAAAGGAAGGAGAAAAGGAAGGCAGGAAGGAATTTCAAGTTGGGGGAAAAATCAGAATACGAAACTCAGGACTAAATACAAAGCAAAATAAAACAGGACTGTTTCTGAGCCATGAATAGTGTTTAAAAAAAAGAGAGAAATCAATTTGATATGCATGCTAAGAACATTTATTCTTGAGAGGCACTACCCCTTCAAAAGGAAATGTAATCCTAGCTTACTATCTGGCTCTGCAATCTGAGAAATTGACATAGTCATGATAAGTGAATGTTTTTGTTTTTTGTTTTTCCTTTTGTTGTTGTTTTTTGTTGTTATTGTTTTGTTTTGGATAGGTTTGGTTTTCAAGATTTAGAATTAACCTATGGGAAAAGTAAAGAAGTTCTCCTTTTGGTTATCAGGCACATTGCATTTGTGTTTTCCATCTTGATAGTGTAAAAAAAGATGATTTTATTTCTTTAAAGAAGTTGGAGAACAGAGAGAAGGATGGAATAAAGGCGAGAAAGGGATGTGATTGCTAAAAGTCTCAACTTTGATGGTCTGGAGTCAGCACTCCACTAAAATTGAGACAAGAAGAAACAAAAGTTTAAATATGTTATTTAAAATTGTAAGAGGTAGCCTTGAAAATAACTACAAAATACAAATATCAAAAAGTAGGGCCGAGTGTGGTGGCTCACGCCTGTAATCCCAGCACTTTGGGAGGCTGAGGCAGGCAGATCACCTGAGGTCAGGAGTTTGAGACCAGCCTGGTCAACATGGTGAAACCCTGTCTCTACTAAAAATACAGAAATAGCGGGGCATGCTGGTGGGCACCTGTAGTCCCAGCTACTCGGGAGGCTGAGGCAGGAGAATCGCTTGAACCCAGGAGGTGGAGGTTGCATTGAACCGAGATCGTGCCACTGCACTCCAGCCTGGGCAACAGAATGAGACTTCAGCTTAAAAAAAAAGTAGGACTGAAAGAGTTTCGGGGGCACCGCATGGATCTACTCCAGGGAACGCTGTTTTGCTGTTGTGTTCTATGGAAAGCAAAGGCAGGGACCCTGGAATTAAGGAACCAACATTTTCTTCTTCTATATCAGAGAGTCTGTATATAATATTTATGATTGATAAATCACAAAATATTGGTATTAGTATATTATTTGCAAGAGAAACAAAAACAGGAGTTAAAAGTTGTCATTTCTATCCAAGGAGAAGCCTGTTTCTTTGCTGTTAAAGACCTTTTGAACTCTCTGATGTTTCTATAGATATATTTGATTTTCTTTCATTAAAATTTAGATTTCAAACATTAAAAGATCATTCTAGCAACAAGATATAAAAGAAAATAACAATGTGAGCATTACATTCTCTCCTGGGAAACTGTGACTTAGCTCAAGATAACAGATTCATCTGCTTTAGACCAAATTTGAGAATCTTAAATTTTGCACACGACTTGGATTTTCGTAAATTAATAAAAATGCACCAGTGACTCTCGCACTTTACTTTTGACCTCGGTCTCACTGCATGGGTCACTCGCTTTTGCAGAATCTTCTCATCCCTGGTCCAAAGCACCATGCAGTCAGCTTATCAAATAACCTTCCATCTGGCTTCCCTCATAAATCACACCCAGAGCCCCATCACGTAAGAGAAATTCATTTTTCTGCTCCTGTTCCTTTCCCATGTAAGATCCTGACCTTCAGATATCATATAAGTTCATCTCATACAGAGGCTTCCCGTCTGATTTTAATTCCCTTCCCTCCCTGCTTCCTGCAATTATTCCCCACTGCCCACTCGCGCCTGCTGCAGTCATCGGCAAGACCATCTCTGATTCTCTTTCTTTAATTTCTTCCAAGGCCAGTCAGGTAGCAGCCTTCAAAACCTCACTGATAGCAAAGAAAGAGAAACAGCTAAGAAATGCAGCTGGTGGTGCAGGTATTACTTCCTTCCTATTATAGACAAGAAATCAAACTTTATAAAAGTTAGGCGCCTGCTCTGGTCACACTGCTGTTATGGAACTGCTAAATTTGCTAGATCCAGTTTTTCCTTTTAAAAAGATAGGGTCTCACTAAGTTGCCCAGGCTCGTCTGGAGCTCCTGGGCTCAAGCAGTCCTCCTGCCTCAGCCCCTCAAAGTGCTGGGATTACAGGACAGAACCACCACGCCCAGCCTCTAGGTCCAAATTTGAAGTCTTGTCTAACTTTCTGTGTCTTTTAAAAACATAAACCCACAGAGCAATTCCTTTGTGGCTAGCTTTTAACATAAGGTAACTGACATTGAATAACAAAATGGAGTAGAATATTGCTGTATTTTTATTTAAATTTTTTATTTCCATAGGTTTTTGGGGAACAGGTTGTGTTTTGTTACATGGATACGTTTTTTAGTGGTGATTTGTGAGATTTTGGTGCACCCATCACCCGAGTAGTATATACCAATTTGTCGTCTTATCCCTCATCCCCTTCCCACCCTTTCCCTCCACATCCCCAAAGTCCATTGTATCATTCTTATGCCTTTGCATCTGCATCCTCATAGCTTAGCTCCCACTTATGAATGAGAACACACAATATTTGGTTTTCCATTCCTGAGTTACTTCATTTGGAATAGTAGTCTCCAATCCCATCCAGGTTGCTGTGAATGTCATTAATTCATTCTTTTTTATGGCTGAATAGTATTCTGATATATATATGCGTGCCACAGTTGCTCTATCCGCTCGTTGATTGATGGGCATGTGGGCTGGTTCCACATTTTTGCCATTGCGAATTGTGCTGCTATACACATGCGTGTGCAAGTATCTTTTTCATATAATGACTCATTTTCTTCTGGGTAGATAATCAGTAGTAGGATTGCTGGATCAAATGGTAGTTCTACTTTTAGTTCTTTAAGGAATCTCCACACTGTTTTCCACAGTGGTGGTGCTAGTTTACATTCTAACCAGCTGGCTTGTAGAAAATCAACAACTTGGAACTGGTACCACATGTTGGGAATGAGAAAAAAAATCCAAGATTCTTTCAGTGATCTGATGTCTGATCTTGGTTCTATGAGCAATTAACTCATTTTGTTTGCATTTTTTTCTCATTTATAAAACAAGATGGTTTACTGGATAATCATTAAGTTATCTTCCAACCCTGAATAATTTATATTCCAGGAAGCAATAAAGCCCATTAAGGTAATTTTCAAATTCAGATATCTTGCAAATCACTGAGGTGAATGAGGTGGAAAAGTGGATTTAAGGTTAAATAGTAAGACAATAATTTAACTAAAAATAAAATCTTCGTATTCTAACACATAGCTTGATATTGTCCAGTATGGAATGGATTTAAGGTACTGTAGTGTATTCATCTCCTTGGAGTGCCATAACAAAATGCCACAGGCTGGGTAATGTATAAGAAACAGAAATTTATTTCTCACAGTTCTGGAGGCTGGGAAGTCCATGATCACGGTGCCAAAAATGTAGGTTTTATTCTAGGACCTCTTGTCTTGGTTCCTGGGTAATCACATCTCACCGCCTACTCACATAGTTTCTGGGATAAAGACATCTCTCTGGTCTTTCTTCCTTTCTTTCTTCCCTTTCCTTCCTTCCTTCCTTCCTTCTTCCTTCCTTCTTTCCTTCCTTCCTTCCTTCCTTCTTTCCTTCCTTCCTTCTTTCTCTCTTCCTGTCTTTCTTTTCCTTCTTTTTTCTTCCTTA
>NW_012101532.1:1299920-1325117 GCF_000951045.1 Mandrillus leucophaeus | reverse complement strand
TCCTATAGAATCAGGGCCCTACCCTTGTGATTTCACTCAACCTCAACTACTTCCTTAGAGGCCCCACCTTCAATGACAGCCATACTGGGGGTTGGAACTTCAACATATGAATGTTGAGGGCACACAAACATTCGATCCATAACACAGAGCATCAGAAGATAGTGGCATGGGCACATCAGATTTGAATTGCTAAATTATTCCTCCTAAGAAGAGTGAAAAAGAAGTCTGGGTGTGGTGGCTCATGCCTATAATCCCAGCATTTCGGGAGGCTGAGGTGGGCAGAAAGCTTGAGCCCAGGACTTCCAGACCAGCCTGAGCAACATGACTAAACCCAGTCTCTACCATAAAAACACAGAAATCAGTTGAGCATGATGGTGCACACCTGTAATCCCAGCTATTCCTCAGGAGGCTGAGGTGGGAGAATCATGTGAGCCCAGGAAGGCTGAGGTTTCTATGAGCTGAGATTGTGCCATTGCAATCCAGCCTGGGCAACAAAAGTGAGACTCTGTGTCAAAAAAAAGAAAAAGAAAAAGTGAAGATAATACCCTTGTATAAATTTTAAGTCCAAAATAATACAGAGCTATGCTGTCTCAGACTTTAGAATGTATAAGGACCATCTGCAGATACTGCTTAAACATATAATTTAACTGTGAAATTAGCTATCAGATTTCTTGTGACCAGAGCAAAAAACATGCTGGTTATATACCTTCCAGTGTCCATAAGGAGGTTTTATATGAATCCTTTATGAGAACTAAAGTTTTGCCATTAATTAATTCTAAAATAAATGTATCATCTTTATGTCAATGAGAAATGAATGAACGTTGCTCTTAACAAAATCCTGACAGTAACAAAGCTATTTCTCATAGTATCTCTCAATAAACTATAATGTCAAAACACAATCAATGAAATCATTATTCTGGAATGATGGATTATAGAATTTTTTTTAAATACATGTAATTTTGTTTCTTCCAAATGTATAGAATAATTAAAACTAGGTTAACAAAACATTGCCTAACCAAGATCCATGGGCAACATGTTTTTAGATAAATAAGACATTTGCAATAAGCATGACTGAGCATGACTTTCTCTCTCTCTCTCTCTTTTTTTTTTTTTTTTTTTTTTTTAGAAAAGATACTTCTGCAAAGCTTTTTTAAAAAGTTGTTTTTCTTTTTCTTTTTTTTTTGAGATGGAGCCTCGCTCTGTCGCCCAGGCTGGAGTGCAGTGGCCGGATCTCAGCTCACTGCAAGCTCCGCCTCCCGGGTTTACGTCATTCTCCTGCCTCAGCCTCCCAAGTAGCTGGGACTACAGGCGCCTGTCACCTCACCCGGCTAGTTTTTTGTATTTTTTAGTAGAGACGGGGTTTCACCGGGTTAGCCAGGATGGTCTCGATCTCCTGACCTCGTGATCCGCCCGTCTCCGCCTCCCAAAGTGCTGGGATTACAGGCTTGAGCCACTGCGCCCGGCCTAAAAAGTTGTTTTTCTTTTAAGCAGTTTAATCATTCTCCTGGGGCTTTGGTTTATATGGGTAATTTGCATAGAAACTCTTTGTTTTTGGAGGCCTATGGGTTGTATTTCAAAGTAGGAATGCTAATGAGAGGAGAGACTGTATCAGATTTGGAAATACTATGTTCCATACCTTTTACATTTAGTGTATGTAACTAAATATAGTTTACAACGAAATGTACCCTGATGCCTGTCTTTGTAGTGTTTAGCGACACATAGTGAAAAGTCTTATTGATAAAATATTCATGAAATGTCACCTTGAGATAACAGATTGCAATGGATGGGACATAGTTCTCTAGTCCTAAGGTTTCTTCATAATATTGGCTAAAAACCTTCCCAGACAAGTGCCATTCACTAGCCTTGATATTATATATCTCACCTTTTTTTTTTTTTTTTAAGTCAAGGAGTTTTGAAGAGATGAGAGACAGGGAAAGAACACAATAGCAAAATTCCATTGTGTTTGGTTTATGGATTTGTTCTACTTAGAGCATCTCAGAGAAGCTCTTTTTGATACGAGCCATAATCGATTGCAAACTAACGGACTATGGAAAAGAATCCAAAGAGAGTGAGACTAGATCTTCACTGAGCTGAAACTAGTAGCATTTACACAAAATATCCTCTTGCTATCAGCTTCACAAAATGTGGATGCATTCCTGTTGCCATGTTTCTTATTTCCCAAGAACCAGGATGAAGAGTTGAAAGCACCAGCAAAAAGAGTGGGTGTGCCTTTGTGTTTAGCATTTATGTTACTGGGTGATGTTGCCTGTTTTAAGCCAAGTGAGTCAGTGGGTTGGTACTGTCACCTTTCTAGGACAGATACTTGCATTTCCTAGATTTCAGCTTTGTGGCTGGATCTAGTCACTGAAACTGAAAGTGTTCAGACTATGTTTGTCTCCCATTGACATGGACTGGCCACAAATCCATGTGATGGGTTCCAAAAGCATGCACGGACTCAAATTATCTACTTTTAGATTAGGACTGTCTCATTAGATCACATCAGTGGAAATCCAGCTCAGAATCCAGGGTATACAATCACCCCTAATTGCATTAGCCATTCCATAGACAAGTTCATATTTTTGATCTTTGCTATCATACCTACCCAGCCATCTTTTCACCCATTTATTCAAAAAATGTAAACTCTGTACTGAGGGAAATATAAAACCAAGCCTTACTGTGTTTGTCCTAACCCTTTATCCTACAGTATTTGTATTAGGAAGGGAGACAGAATGCAGAATAATTCTGCTGTTCAGGGATCTGGTGGACAATATCGGCGACACTTTTCATATCCATGAAGATTTTACAGACTTGAATTATGTTTTCTTTGCCTTTCCTATCTAATTCTAATCCTTCTTATGTTCCTCCCTGGAAGCTGTTCGAATCATTTGATACTTAACTGGCAGAAAATCATTCCAGACCCAGTGTTTCAGGGAATCAAATAAATCCAGGATAAAAGAAACCCAGATTCTCTAATGTCTCCTGTCAGTCACCTTTCCTAATGCTCTCCATTTTCAGTTATCTTCTCATTTATACATCCAGGCCAAAAAGACCCCAAGCCTCTGCTACAGATATAGATGCCAATTTCATTGAATGGATCACTGAAATCCAGTTATGGTGCTATGAGATAGCTGTAATAATACACACCAATATTATTCAATATATTTAACTCTAATAAAAGCAGAGGTGGGAGGGTCACTTGAGGCCATGAGTTCAAGACTAGCCTGGACAACACAGCAAGACTCCATCTCTATAAAAAATTACAAAAATTAGCTGGGTGTGGTAGTGCACACCTGTAATCCCACCTACTCAGGAGGCTGAGGTGGGAGGATTGCTGGAGCCCAGGAAGTCACAGGTGTAATGAGCTATGATTCTGCCACTGTACCCCATCTTGGGTGACAGAGTGAAACTCTGTCTCTAAAAAACTTAAAAAAGTAAAAAACTGAATGTATCTATCAGACAAAATATGTAAAGCTGAAAATGTCCCAGAAAATGTGTAACACACCAAAATGCCAGCATGGAGCAAGCATTTGACCCTTTAATAAATAGAAGTCATGTTACAGGCCTAAATATGACATGCAATAGAATGGCAATACCCAATGAATTTTAATAATCTAGGTTTTACGATTATTCATCCTGGTAAGAAGCTGAAGTTTAAGAAAGAGAAGTCTTATCTGACTTGTCAATTCACATAAATATTCCTTGGGCATATTTAAGCCATCTCTCTGCATATAGGTTTGAATTAAATTTGTAGGCAAAAGTAACCTTGGACCATAGGACTCAAAATAAAAACATAACCCAGTGCTGCAAACTCTGTTAGTTCTTCTAAGAATTACTCCCAATTTTATTGCGTTAATTGACTCATGGGTGGTTGGAATGCTCCTAAGCTTGCTCGGAGAGAGTAATGAGTAGAGACTGTTATCAGTCAGTTTGCAGGGCCTTGATCACTTTGGCCCCCTAATTGTTTAATTCCTGATGCATATTCTAGAAATAAAATTGGAGGAGGCATGTTATCCTCTCTGGTCAGCCAAAATACCATATGAGCGTCAGCATTTCCATCAGTCTCCTTGTAAAGCATTGCTTCCCTCTCTGTCCAACAAAATTGGGCTCTAAAAGGCTCCACCTTCTTCTCTGCAGTCACTCAGATGAAGGGCCAAGCCCCATACTAGGGTCATACACTGCTTGTATATACTCAGGTCCACCAGGCTTCTCCTTCCATGAAGAAACAACGTGTTACCATGCAACACAGAAGCTCAAACCAAAGCCGCCAGAGGTAGCATGTTCCCTTGCAGTAAAAGATGTTACATCTGCTTCCTGCATGGTGCTCTTCTATTATACACTTCCCTGTTTTCTCAAAGGCACTCTCTACTACCTCTACCGTAAGATTTGGCCTGTTAGTATTGGGCTGAGCTCACTCTTCTTGCCAGGACTATCCTGCCTTCCCAGCACATTCTTTTCACCCACGATGTGCTGAAGCAGCTTATGGAGCTCAGAACAGATCCCAGTATTTCTCTGACTTGGGCACAAAAGGATGCTGATTCCAAAATGTGGCCTTTCTGAAGCCAATTCTTTGTAAGGGAGTCTGACACTAACTCTATTTTCTAGGGTCCTTCACTTCAGTGGAAAATATAAAGAAATAATTGCTTTCTTAACCCCCTGGGTTTCCAGGTAATTGATCCTGCCACAGGAACTAAGGCCATTTAATATGAATTCACTACATTTTAGGCACCATACTGCAATCTTTGCAAGATGTGTGCTAGGGTTTGGATGTGGTTTGCCTCCGTCAAAATTCATGTTGATATTTGATTGCCAACGTGGCCCCCACGTTGGAAGGTGCAGCCCAATGGGAGGTGCTCTCCCACTAGGGTGAGAGTGTTCTCGCTGTAGACGACCAATTAGTTCCTGCAAGAGCAGTTGTTAAAAAGAATCTGGCTTCCTCAGTCTCTCTCTTGCTTCTACTTTCACCATGTGAACTCTTCTCATAAGCCCAATCACCTTCCACTTTCCGCCATGAGTTGAAGCAGCATGAGGCCCTTACCAAATGCTGTTGCCCAACCTTAGACTTTTCAGCCACCAGAATCATGAGCCAAATAAACCTCATTTTTTTTTTTTTCATAAATTACCCAGCCTCAGGTAGTCTGTTATGGCCACACAAATTGGACAAAGATAATGTAACTCCTTGAATTTTCTTTAATTCTCAAAACTACCCTTAAAAGTAGTTATTGAAGTATCTTCCTCAGAATAGTACTTGTGTTCACTGAGGTTAACTAATTAACTAAAGCTACACAGCTAATAAGTGACCAAGTGATCTTATGTTCAATTTTTCTGTTCTCCACCGATGCCACAGTACCTTGATATCTTAAGAATCTCTTTTATGAGGGAGTTTTCTATTTTTGTAATGATTTCTATTGTTAGTATGCAATAATTCATTAATAATAGCAAACTTGATCTGAGGCTTCTTAGCTTGACTTTTCTAATGCCTTCGTCTTCCTGAGTTTCAAATGCACATAAATATAGGGCCTAAGACCATTAGTCACCCCACCTCTTCTCTTAAAGGTGAAAAGCATTTAGTTAAGTGCCTACATGGCTAAATGACTGAGTTCCATTGGCATTTAATAAACACATCATAAATGACCTTAAATCCTTTAAGCAGACTCAATAGGACTTTCACTTTTTCGTATTTTTTGTTATTAGCGAGATAATGAGTCATCAAAAATACACATTTCTCTAAAAAATACCCAGCAATTGAAATATCATACGAATCAACTTCCATTCTCCACAATCACTCTACACTTGTGAGGATTGACCACATTCCATTTTGACCTAATATGAGTGTTTAAAACATTTTTTTTTAATTAAGTTTGTGTTAATCTGAAAAGCCATCCACCCTGCCTCCAGCCCTTTGAACTAGCTGAAGAGGTCCATGCATCACAGCTCCTGCCTAGTGAGGAGCTGCTGAGCCCCCAGAGCTGCAAAGCCATTCATAGCTACTGCAAGGGTTGTGCTTTTCTTTATTTTTCTGATGTACATGTCTCCAAACCTAATTAGCACCTAGTTCCACTCCCAACTTCAGTGGTAGGCCTGTCTTCAACCTTGCTTCTGGCTCATGAATGTGAGCTTGTCCTTTATTTCTCCCAGTCTTGATGTAAACATTCCCCAACCAGCTCTGAGTTGAATTCTCTCTCTCCTTCTCTTATTACTGATTTCCTAGTTCTGACCCCTAAAAACCAGAGAAGGCCAGCACTGGGCTCTCACAAGGAGGATATTAGGCAGAGTATTAGAGTTATGAATATGTGCGCTACCATCTAAGTTTGTATTGTCTATCAGGTTATGCAAAATATATCTGTTCATTTTCATGCCCATTTAACACAAAAGTATCTATCTCCTGGGGTAATGTGCCATTTTATCAATAGTTTTTCTATCATGTTATGAAGATCATAACATCCTTATATTCTCAGCTCTGCCTTCCAATTCTCCAGGGAATCCCCTTTCTCAGGTATTAATTTCCACAGTCGTACTCATTAATGTGATAAGCCTCTCTGGTTTTAAATAGCTCTTCATACCCAAACAGGCCATAATTGAATGGAAGATTTAATTGTTTTTTTTTTTTTTTCTCAGCAAGCAATCAGACCAGGCAAGCAAGGACACAGCAGATAGAACACTGCTCAACTCAGGAATGAAAGACGTGTGTTTCCATTCACTAACAGGCAGAAATGTCACTGGATTTCAGAGAGGCTGACTCAGGGCTCAGTTTGGAGTGGAGAGCTATTGAATTTCCCCTTCAGACTGGCAGACAGCTCAGCTGCATGGCTCTCTTCCCCTGTCATTCCTGTTGATTTGCCTTCAAGGTGGTCATTCAGAGAGAGTGAAAGGAAAAGGCCCCCGTTTGCCATTTCAGGCCCAGACATTTAGCTCTGACTCCCACTGATATGGTTTGGCTCTGTGTCCCCACCCACATCTCATCTTGTAGCTCCCATAATCCCTACATGTTATGGGAGGGACCTGGCGGGAGATGATTGAACCATGGGGGTGGGTCTTGCCTGTGCTGTTCTTGTGATAGTGTATGGGTCTCACGAGATCTGATATTTTTAAAAACGGGAGTTTCTCTGCACAAGCCCTCTCTTTGCCTGCTGCCATCCAGGTAAGATGTGACTTGCTCCTCCTTGCCTTCCACCATGATTGTAAGGCCTCCCCAGCCATGTGGAACTGTAAGTCCAATAAACCTCTTTCTTTTGTAAATTGCCCATTCTCGAGTATGTCTTTATCAGCAGCGTGAAAGCAGACTAATATACCCACCCAGCTCTAGCTTTCAGCTCACAGCCTGGCCCAGGGCTCCCACACACAGATCGTATGCTTTGCTTTGGTGTGGTCTTTTGTTCACATGAAATGGGATCCTCTTGTAGAGAGATAATAACTGCCTCAACCCCCCAAAATCTGTGGCTGGCCCTGGATCAGCAAATTCCATTTTCCTCCATTCAACAACTCTGTCAATTATGTTTTTATGTAATTTTGTAAAAATTTGAGGTGACTAAGAGTCCCAAGCAAGTTGATTCATCTGAGGTTTCAACATCATTTCAAAGGTTTTTAGGAATCAGAACTAGGAAATCAGTAATAAAAGCAGAGAGATGATCCAACTCAGAGATGATTCAACTCAGAGTTGATTGGGGGATGTTTATATCAAATGCTGGAAGAAATGAAGGACAAACTACACTCATGAGCCAGAAGCAAGGCTGAAGACAGGTCTACAAACCAAAAAGTTGGGAATGTGTGCTAATAACGTTTGAAGAAACGTACACCTGCAAAAAAAAAAAAAAAAAAAGGCACAATCCTTGCAGTAGCTATGAATGACTTTGTAGCTTTGGGAGCTCAGCTTGGTCCCTAGGCAGGAGTTGTGAGGTATGAATCTGTCCAACTAGTTCAAAGGGCTGGAGGCAGGGTGGATGACTTCAGATTAATACAAACTTAATTTTTCAGAAGTATTAAACACTTATATTAGGTCAAAATGGAATGTGGTCAATCCTCACAAGTATAGAGTGATTATGGAGAATGGAAGTTGATTCATATGTTATTTCAATTGCTGGGTATTTTTTAGAGAAATGTGTATTTTGATGACTCATTCTCTTGCTAATAACAAAAAGTATGAAAATGTGAAAGTCCTATTGAGTCTGCTTGAAGGGTTTAAGGTCATTTATGATGTGTTTATTAAATGCTAATGGAACTCATAGTCATTTAGCCATGTAGGCATTTAACTAAATGTTTTTCACCTTCAAGAAAAGAGCTTGGGTGACTAATGGTCCTAGGTCCTGTATTTATATGCATTTCAAGCTTAGAGAGATCCAGGCAATGGAAAAGTCAACCTAAGATGCCTCGTAGACCAAGTTTGCTATTATTGCACACTAACGATGCAATGAATTATTGCATACTAACGGCAGAAATGATTATAAAAATAGAAAGCTCTTCCATAAAAGAGATTCTTAAGATAATAAGGTACTATCGTATCAATGGAGAAGAGAGAAATTGGATGTAAGGTCACTTGGTCACCTACTAACTGTGCAACTTTAGTTAAGTTAGCTAACCTCAGCGAACATAGGTACTATTCCAAGGAAGATAATTCAAGGGCTACTTTGAAGAGTAGTTTTGAGAATTAAATTACTGACAATTGGCATTTAGTCTGCTTTATCCGCTGTTGCCCGACTTTGCTGTCTGTCTTTATTGGCACTTGGTTTTCAAGGTATCTGCATTCCAGTTTGAAAACTTTGTAAAATCAAAATATTCAAGTTTATTTTAATTTTTTGGGGAGAGGAGGTTCTGAGCAAATGTGAGAAGGCATGTCTGCATACTGTATAGATCATATTCTCTGCCATTTTGAGATACTTAGAATCAGAGAGCAAGTTTCAGGGGAGACAGAGCTTCTGAGCAGGGAGCAGGGTGTTAAGACTGGACACGTTTTTGACTTTGCTGGAGCCAGATTTCCAGATCTGGCTCTTTGTTGTTGGAAAGGAATCCCACAACATCACACATGCCTAGGTCTATGGTAGAAAGAGCAAAACACATTTTAAAGCCGAGCAACTCTGAGTTTGAAATGAACCATGTCCAAACTCACTTCCAACATGATCAATAATCAAAATAGGACCCATTGTCTCTGTTGCAGTGTGGCTAAAACTGCTGCAAGTTTACCAACACCACTGTCCTTTGCATAACCTTTGCTTGAGCATGAACATGGAATACGGATACGTTTATACAGTGTGCTCATTTAAAACCTTCCCCAGACCTCTTTTGGTCAGTCTTCCAATTTTGCATTTTTCAATTCCTGACCATCCAGTCAAACCCTTAGGAACTGTGTATAAATCAGGATTGATCCAAATCGCTGATCTCTCAGCCCACGCATAGCGGACAACCCAGTGACTGCCCCAAGTCTTACCTTCTGGGACGATTTGCTTTCATCAGTAGCTTTCAGGAATACTCCTGAACAGGGGGGCTGTAACACTGCAGCAGTTCGTTTCAAGTTGGTGACTACACACTGTGCAGAACAATGTGTATGCTAGACCCTGGCCTCTTCCTCTTCAGTAAATGCCCATCTTTGAGGCTGTCAATGTGGATTGAAGGAGAGGAGTTGCTGCAGCAGAACTAGACATATTAGGAGTCTGAGCCTCCTGCTCATAGAGCATATTTACCTTTCAGGCCTGCTTAAGCCTAATCTCTTTTGTTGCATTTCAACTTGATGATAGATGGCTGCTGTGCACATTTAAATATGGTGGGTCGGTTTAGACCCAGCGTCTAGTTGGTAAAGAAACAGATACTTTGGTGCCCTGCCCAGATCTTCCCAACACTCATCATTCTAGTATATGCCAATGATCTCCTCTTGCAATCATCAATAATTCTCTGCTGTACGGCTCTCTATGAGGCTGTGCACATGGCAGGGTGGGAGTACAAAAGAGTTAACACCTCAGGGGGCATCCCTCAGCAGTGACAAACAGGAGTTGGAGAGCAAGTACACCCGCTTCCTCATCCCTCAAGTACTGTGTCCCACACTATTTCCCAGGGGACTATAGTGGGACTAAGCCATTAAGAGTTACTCATGGATGTACCCACATTAGCTTCATTCCCTGTGCCCCCCCAACCACTTCCCTACCGGAGCTTTCTGAGATGAACTTTCAAACAAACTACATGCACTCAAATCCTGTCTCAAGGTATGCTTTTGGGAGAACCGGGACCATGACAGATAGCTCCGATTATATGGCAACTTGATGTCAGGTACTCAGTTTCTTTTCAAGCACAAGTCAGAAACGTTTTAATCTCAAGAAAAGAATATTTATATGAAAAAGTATCCATGGCATTGCTCCAACACCTTAGTCTGCTTATAGCTGGACTATGTTTTTTATATTCCTTAAAGTTTAGTGTAGAAAGATCTGAATTCTAGTCAATGGAACGTTCGCAGAACCAAGAAGAGCCTTGCAAGCAGAACCTTCCAAGCCCAGCTCATGCCAAAGAAAAAAAGAAAAGAAAAGGTAAGACTTTCATGAGTGCATTTGTTCATCCTCTATTCCCCCTCTCTGCTATCTGCAATGGCAACACTCAGTGATATGGTTTGGATGTTTGTCCCCTCCAAATCTCACATTGAAATATGATTACCAGTGTTGGAGATGAGGCCTGGTGGGAGGGGTTGGAGCATGGGAGAGGATTCCTCATGAATGATTTAGCACCATGCCCTTACAGATAAGTGAGTTCTCACTCAGTTAGTTCATGCAAGATCTGGTTGTTTAAGAGTCTGGGACCCCTGCCCCCCCGCTCTCTCTTGCTCCCTCTCTTGCCATGTGACAACTGTGGCTCTCCTTCACCTTCAACTGTAATTGTAAGCTTCCTGAGGCCCTCACCAGAAGCAGATGCTGGAACCATGCTTCCTATACAGCCTGCAGAACTGTGAGCCAACTCTTCTTCTTCTTTTTTTCTATAAATTACTGAGTCTCAGGTACTCCTTTATAGTAATGCAAAAATGGACAAACACCCAGTGTGGCACTGGGTGGTAAATGATATCAGAGACATGTCAACCTGGGTACCTGAGTGACCATGTGGAACAAAGGACTCCTTTTCCCAGCTGCCCTGGAACTGCACTAGACTGTTAGGTGAATAAGAAATAAATTTCTATTTCCTTGAGTCAAGTCATGTTCATGTCTTTGTCTTACTGTTGCCTAGCCTACCTTGATGGACATATGCAAATCTCCAAATTATTATTTGAAATTGAAAAAAATGGGAAGCCGTAAGCAATAAAAAGAATTTCAGAGAAAATTAGATCACTAAACTATGCTTGATTTTGTTATTCTACATCTCTATTTTTTCTACATTACAGCATAAAAACAAAATAGAACAACAAACAAATTTACAAATGTTCATCAAACTTAAACCTCACAAGAACTCACTGGTCACTCCAGAGTTAGGCAGAATTATTTGACTCTTCCTGAGAACAACTGCTCATATACTATCTAACCTTAGCCTACTTCATTAAGAGGAAATCTTTGTTCTCACCCTCATTATTTTCTACTTAATTTGTTTTCCTGCCAGGAAACCCATCTATAGAGATTTGTTTTTCTGGTCATCTAATTTGTTCTCTTCAAATATTTCTCATAGGTTTCATTTCTTCATAGGCTGCCCATATCACCATTGACAGGTTCAAATCATAGATTGGAAGTCACTTGTTAGATAAATCAATTAAAGACAGAATGAATGAGACTTTCAATTCCAGTAATTGCGAAGCAGTTTATATTTAATTAAACTGCATGCAGATAACAATGAAAAAGTTGAGACCAAAAAATCCCTCAGAACAAAGATCAACCTTTCTGATGGCACTGGAGAACAATCACAAGGCATGCAGAAGTTGGAATTAATTCAACCCTTGAATGAAGGAAGCTCTACAAGGTGAGATCTATGCTTTTATAGCTTTTTCCTTGAAGGCTTCCCCAGTATGCTTAGTGCAGATTGCCTAGAACTCAGGCCAAGAAATACATGGCCTTGTTGGTCTGAAGTGTCAGAATTTGAGTATTCCAGACTGCTGGAAATTTTAGAAGATGATTCAAAAAATGTGGGAGCCACAGAAAGGAAAATTTCCAAATCTACATATACATTTCCCTTAAGTCCTTGAGTGACATTTGAATTATGCATATGCAGAGGGAGATACCAAGATATTCAGCAAAGTTCAATAGCTGGAAAGTTGAAAGACTTGAGCAGAGATCTTAGCTGTGACTTACTTGAGGGGAGATAGAATTTGGAGTTTGAATCCTATCAAGTTACAGGATTTTGATAAATACCTTGGACTTTTCATTTATTTTAAACAGAGCTATCCTTATTTGCAAAGATTGTTTCCCAGAAACAAGGATTTAGCCTAAGACTAAAAGAAGAATGGAAATAGACCCACATTAATAAATAATTTATAAAAGCATCCACATGGTGAAGATAGTTATCCAGCAACTAAATCACTCACTAGAGCAAGAAACTACTCACCCAAAGAGGGTAATAGTATCTTGTGTTTCTGCAGCATAACATCCACAACGTTCAGTACACACTAAACAATTATTGGACATGGAAAGAACAGTTAAATGTGATCTGTAGTCAAAATAAAATCAGTCAATGGATAAAGACCAAAGACAACTTCAATGTTGTAGTTAAAAAATAAGGACTTTCAAGCAGGAAGTGAATATATGACCAAGGATGTAAAGTAAAGCAGGATTATCATTAGTAAACAGAAAAGGAATATCAATAGAGAATAGAAACTATTAAAAAGTCGAATTTAAATCCTGGAACTTAAAAATGTTTAAAATAAAATAATGTTTAAAATAAAAATGTCGTTTGATGGGCTGAATAGCAGATTAGATACAATAAAAGAAAGTCACTGTGAACTTGAAGGAGAACAAAAGATGAAAGAAAATTGAACATATTTTCAGAAACATATGAGACAATATCAAATACTTTAATATATGTATAACTGGAGTCTCAGCAGCAGAGAGTAGAGATAAAGATCCAGCAGTGTGGTGGCACGCACTGGTAGTCTCAACTACTCAGGAGGCTGAGGAGGAGAATGGCATGAACCTAGGAGGCAGAGTTTGCAGTGAGCTGAGATCATGCCACTGCACTCCAGCTTGGGCCATAGAGTGAGACTCCATCAAAAAAATAAAAAATAAAAAATAATCCAGAAAAAAAAAATGTTTAAAGAAGCAACTGTGAACTTCACAAAATTTGGTAAAAAACATCAGCTTACATATCCAAAAAAAAAAACTCAGATAGCCTCAAACAAGATAAATTCAAAGAAAATCATAAGTATATTCTCATAGTTGCACTGCTGGAAACCAAAGCTAAAGAAACTGTCTTGAATGCAACCAGAGATAAATGATATAATATATAGCACAGGAGAATAGTGATACTATTTATGACTGACTTCTCCTTTGGAACAATTAAGGAGACAAAGAAATTGTCTACCCAGAATTCTACATCTAGCAAAACTATCCTTCATATATGAAAATAAAACAAAGACACTTCGGATTAGTAAAATTTGAAAAAAGTCATTGCCAGCACACCTGAATTAAATAAAATGCTAAAGAAATTTATTTGGGTTGAAAGTAAATGAAACCAGATAGGAACTCAGATCTATAGAAAGAAATGAAAAGCACCAGAAATAGTAAATACAGTTGACCCTTTGTATCCACAGGTTCTGAAGACTTGAATTTGAATAACCATGGATCAAAAATATTTTTAAAAAGTTAAAAATAACAATAAAATATAGTGTAACAACCATTTACATAGTATTTATATGGTATCAGGTATTGTAAGTAATCTAGAAATATCTTAAAGTATATGAGAGTACGTGTGCATGTTATATGCATATTTTATGCTATGCTATTTCATATAAGAGACTTGGTGTCTAGATTTTGGTATCCAAGGGGGATACCGAAACCAATTTCCCACAGATACCATGGGATAACTGTACAGTCAATCCTCATTATTTGTAGATTCCATATTTGTGAATTTGTCTGCTCACTAAAGTTTATTTGTAACTTCAAAATCGACACTTGTGGTGCTTTTGTAGGCATTTTCGCATATGTGCAACTCAAAATATTTGAGTTGTTTCATGTCCATGTTCCCAACTGAGGTTGAACAAGGCAGCACTCTGCCTTCTTCTGTCAACTTTCATGCTATACTAAAGTGACCCCTTTGTGTTCTATTTAGCACTGTATTTTTTACACTTTTGTGCTTCCTTTGGTAATTTTGCTGTTTAAATTGTCCCCAAACAAAACACAAAAGGGCTTTCTGTGAGGGCAGATGGCTGTGATGTGCCTTATGGAGAAAATACATGTGTTACGTAAGCTTCATTCAGGTGTGACTTGTTGGTCATGGGATCACTGTGAATGAACCAACATAACTGAGATGTCTATAAATACAAACACACATAAAACAAAATTAAGTACTGATCAGTTGATGAAGATTTTGTCACCAGAGTCTCATAGGAACCTAACCCTGTATTTCCTCTAGAACCAACTGTTTAGTATTTGCTAATTCAGTTTTCACAATGACTTTATAGAATGTTCCTGTGAATAATAAGAATTGAGTGTATATGGGTAAATAGAGAAGTCAATCGTTTTTTAAAAAATTCTTTCATTATTCCTTTCTTTTTTTTTTTTTTGACAGATCTCACTTTGTCACCCAGGCTGGAGTGCAGTGGTGTAATATCAACTCGCTACAAGCTCCGCCTCCCGGGTTCACGCCATTCTCCTGCCTCAGTCTCCTGAGTAGCTGGGACTACAGGTGCCCGCCATCATGCCCGGCTAAGTTTTTGTATTTTTAGTAGAGACGGGGTTTCACTGTGTTAGCCAGGGTGGTCTCGATCTCCTGACCTCATGATCCACCCGCCTCAGCCTCCCAAAGTGCTGGGATTATAGGTATGAGCCACTGCACCTGGTCTTTTAAAAAATTCTTTAAAGGCATATGGCAATGTAGTGCAAAACTGTTAACACTCTTCTGGGTTTATAAAGTATGCAGATATAAAATATTTGACAACAAAAATACAGAAATAAAGGAAAAGAGTAAATTAAGTTATACTGTACTGTTGCATGATTCTTACATTTCATATAAAGTGGCTGTTCTGTGTGGGAAACTCACAAGGGAAGAATAAAAGACACACACACAATACCTTCATGGGTAAACAACCTTTATCCCATGTAAATGGCAATGCAAATATAATAAGCAAATCATATAATAAGCAAATGATCTAATAAACAAATTGTAATGGGTAGGGGAGAAGGTAAAAGATGTATGTATATATACACACACACACATATACACACACACACATATATATATACACACACACACGTATGTATACACATATACACTCACCAGACTATGGAGGATTCATCATCGGGAAGCTATAGCCTGGGCTCCAGTGGTCGGCTACCCGTCCATGCACAGATGAGGAGAGGTCTCATGAAACTTTGGTGTGGTCTGGGGCCTTAGTTCCTTTTGTAACGAGTTGTTTGGTATAAGGCCCAGTCACGAGGGCCCTTTGCGACTGAGCTCAAGGAACACAAAAAGGTCAACTTGCTTTTGCAATTTTCTATTGTTTTTCAATAACTAACGTATCAGAATAGGTTGAAATAGAGATTTCTTTGAAACAGTGCTGGATGAATGCCTCGAGGGGCTGACAAAACCTGTTCCGGGACTTGGTGACCACTGTTTGTGTCCATGTTCAATTGAGTTCAAATTTAATACTTAACTTTTCCTCCACAGTGGCACAATATTAAATCTAAGTAGATAACAAAAATGAGACATATTATAATCCTTAGAACAACCACCAAAAATTTAATATGGAAAATAATATATTAAAAGTCTAATGAATGAATTAAAATAGAATCTTAAGAATATTTGATTAATTCGAAAGAATGCAGAAAGAATGAACAGAGGAACAAAAAACAAATGGGACAGATACGAAATAATTAGTAAAATGGTGGGCCTAAATACCACCATATATCAGTAAGTACATTAAATATAAATAAACAGATGAAAAAGCAAAGAATGTCAGACTGAATAAAAGAAGGTTGCATGAATTAGTCAACAAATGAATGAACACACTATCTTGGGAAAAATGCACCAAATGGCGTTAGCAAATATTTTCATCATTATAGGAAACCAGTTAAGAAACTATTCTCTCACATTCTCTGTTCATAACAGTGTATTTCTGGGTCAGGTCCCACTCCTGGCTTCAAAACTGGGCAGATAACCCAGATCTGGGTATTTAGAGCACAGTCTCCCCCTATCTATAGTGGCTGAATAAGAAACAGGTATGTGAATGACAGTGTACTAATGTGAATTATAGCAAATATTTTTGCTGGAATATTGAGAAAAAGAAGTTATTTTCTCACATGTTTCCAAGCTAATATGATGTAAACCTAAATCTGCTGGTTGCCTTTGTCTGTTTGATAATGAAGACAACACAGAAAAAAAGAGAATTGGAAAACGTGAACATACTTGATGTCATCATTTTAACCACTGGATCCAAGCACGCCTGAAGCCATACACACTCTATCTTTTCAGTTATTTGAGCAATCAAAAAAGGGAAATCACCATTTGTTGGTTTCTATTCTTTACAGGCAAAAGAGACAGGATGAACACAATTAGCAAATGAATTATTTTCCAAATCATCAATAATATCAATTGAAGTAAGATACATCTATTGAATGAGTTTGTTACTAATTCCTGACCCACTTCCTTCAACCATAAGAAATCTCTGCAAACTCATACACCAGAAATAATATAGAGGGTTGGCTTCAATCCTCTGTAATTGATGGATATTGTTCATGAAAACGTTGTGCCCTCTAATTTCCACATGACATATTAGTAGGGCCCAGTGTGCTCTCAACCAACAGAAGTTCCCCCTTGGCTGTTCTCCTTAGAAGGATTCTTTATCTTTTTCCCGGATTATTTATGCAATCTGTATCACTGTGGGTCTATGTATAAGAATATTGACCACCTCCTTCTCACATCATGGAAACACTGACTATTGATATACACAGAAACAAAAGCAGCATAGATTTCAAGTAGATCTCTGTTAATCACTGATGTTTAAGGGAATTTGACACAATTAATAATGTGCATGACTAAAAAGGGAAATTATCTCCTAATCTTGATAAATCATCACCCAAATAATTGATTTTCTCATATCTCCTTACTCTTTGGAATGAAATAATGTGTTTTTAGAAACTTGCCAAATTAGCTGGTTTATGTCTTAGGATCTTCCATGAATCTCAGATTTTTGTGAAATGGACAGACACCAATGGAGTCTACAACTATTTACTGTCACAGATACAGAGAATGAGTAGAATGCCAGCTGATTAATCCATGTACACCAGTGCAGATATGATATATTGACCAGAACTGACTCTGCACTCAATTCAAGAAAACTGTCTTGGGAGGTTTTGCAAGTAAAATCAAAATGGCTACAATACTCTGTATTTATTCATAAAACATGTACATTCTCCATAAATGTCTGATGCATTGAACTGTATATATATTAGAACACAGTTATTGTATTAGTCTGTTCTCACACTGCTAATAAAGACATACCCAAGACTGGGTAATTTATAAAGGAAAGAGGCTTAGTTGACTCGCAATTCCACATGGCTGGGGAGGCCCCACAATTATAGTGGAAGGCAAACAAGGAGCAAAGTCACGTCTTACATGGCAGCAGGCAAAAGAGCTTGTACAGGGGATCTCCTCTTCATAAAACCATCAGATTGCATGAGATTTATTCACTCACTCAAGAACAGTATGGGGGAAATCACCCCCGCCCCCATGATTCAATTATCTCTGCCTGGCTCTGCCTTTTAGGGATTATTACAATTCAAGATGAGATTTGGGTGGGGACACAGCCAAACCATATCATTTGTACACAGAATATGATTGGAATACATCTGAGAAAATTATTTTCTCAGATAGCTTAGAAAGCTGAAAGAGAGGATATTACTATCTCTGCCTTAAATCATAGAAACAGAGTCTTCAGAAGGAAGCACAAAGCTGGACTGAGAAATGAAAGGGATGAATGGGGCTGGGATTAGAGTGAACCAATTGAGGGTCAAATAAAGGGGTACCAAATAAAGGAAGTATTTGCTCTGTGGTATTTTCATGACTTCGGCAATGAGGACCTGCTTCCATCTTGTAGTAGGTGCCTCCCTTGTCTTGCCCCAGTCCTGTCCCTGAGTGTGGGGCACACATTGTAGGAAAAGAAGGATGGAGAAAGCATGGAGAAAGCATGGAGAAAGCATTCTACTTATAAAACACAATGTGTGTTGAGAACCAGAGATGTGACAGAGGAGAAAGAAGCAAGTTCTTTTAACTACAGCAAACAATGCAAGAGTTGGGGGAGGGGTGTAAAAGATGAAGCTAGAGAGGTGGGCTGCTGCCAAACTGGGAAAGGTCTCATATGCTGTGAAGAGGATCTTTGCCTCTTTACCCTAGACAAAGGTGAACTGATGCAATCTTCAAGGTCAGGATGGTTTTTACAAAGGATCCTTGTGATAGAGCAGTGTGAAAAATGGCTTAGAGGAGAAAAACTAAAGCTCGTGAATCTTTGGTAGCTGCAGTAACTTCTTTGGAAGAGTGGGTAGATGTCCTGGAAGCATACACAGTGGATTTCACCTAGACTTGGTTATAGAATGTGTCTGATGAGGCCACATGTAACTCAGTGGTCTCTCGCTGGGCAAGTAGGCACTTGCACCAACTAAGCAAGACAAGAGCAAGTGCTGATGAAGGGAGCAAGCTGTTAAGTTTTAGTGTGGGACACGTTTTAAAACATTTGAGTAAGTTAGCTCAGATACCTTTTTGATTTAGTTGGCAAGAAAACTGATCCTAGTTTTCTGAGACTCCATAAACAGAGAAACCAGAGCTGTCTTTAATCTGTTTTTCACATTTTTTTAGCTGGTCACCAGGACTTGGTGGGCAAATAAGATCTTACCAGTGACTTGAACCACTTTAGCTGAGAAAATATTTAAAAAGCTACTCCCAGTTTTACTTGGAAAAAAAAAAAAATAAGCAAGCTTGTCCCCAGAACCCTGAAACTGAATTCATGGCTACAGCTGACAGTCTCTTGGCTTTGGAAATCCATGTGAAGCATCTCCAGGGCCTTACCATTTTTCATAACCTTTATTTGAAAATCAGCTCCTTGATGCTGATCACCCAGGCCCCTGCTGAATAAAAGTTGAACTAACTTAAAACAAAAGCATGCATGCAGAATGCATACTACACTACCTTATTAGTGAAATGTCAAATACTCCTGCTGCCTATTTTCAAAATGTACCTTTTATCTCTGCCCTCATCATCCTCAAATGAAATCCTCATTAAAAAAGAAAATGTTTTGGCTTTCTCATGGCTCAGACTTGACATCAAAAGCCATAGACTAAAATGTAGGCGGGTTTTATTTTATTTTTTAAAATTTCACCTTTTGTTAGCAGAAAACACACACAAACAGAAACTCCATTCTCAACTGTGAATGCATAACTGTGAACTCATAACAGCAGTTCACTTTTTACCTGGTGAAATGGTGTCGTTGTCTGGGGTAAATACCCAGTGTTCGTTGTCTCACACCAAGGAAACTGAGTGCATAGACACATAAGAAGTGGGTTTAGGAGTGGAGATTTAATAGGCAAAAGAAAGAAAAAGCTGGGCGTGGTGGCTCACTCCTGTAATCCCTGCACTTTGGGAGGCTGAGGGGGGTGGATCACCTGAGGTCAGGAGATCAACACCAGCCTGGCCAACATGATGAAACCACATCTCTACTAAAAATACAAAAAGTTAACCAGGCCACTGGTGGCTGGAGCCAGTAATCCCAGCTACTCAGGAGGCTGAGGCAGGAGAATCACTTGAACCTGGGTGGCAGAGCTTGCAGTGAGATAGCACCACTGCACTCCAGCCTGGGCAACAAGAGCAAAACTCCATCTCCAAAAAAAAAAAAAAAAGAAAAAAAAGAAAGAAAGAAAGAGAAAAGAGAATAGCTCTCTCTCTTGCACGAGAGAGGGACCCGAGTGGGGTTCCCTGTCCGCAGTAGTGTGCACCGGATTTTATAAACAGGCTTGAGGAGTCGATGTCTGATTTACATAGTGCCACAGATTATTTGGACCAGGTGAGATGTTTACATAGAGAACGAGGGCGCTAAACACCTGCCCTAATCTTATTATGCAAATGCAGTGTTTGCCTGCTGGGCGCCATGTTGTCTGCTCCCAACTGCACACGTGGCTGGCAAGGAGGCGGGAAGATGGAGCCGCCGTGTTGGACATGCCTACTTCCCAGGTAGCCCCTTTCCTATTGGCATAGCTGCTAGGATTCACCCGTGCAAGCTTCTAACTTGCCTTTCTATGTCTGCAGCTGAATTTTACAGGCTGCTCTTTGTTAGAAAAGAAAATGATTTGGGGACTGCTTTTAATTGAAAGGAAGACCCTACCAAGGACTCCCTTACCCTCACTGGCTGCTTAAATCATTTCTTTTTAACTCGGCTATCACTTGTATAGCACCTTCTCCGTGGAGTTTCTCCAGCTTTCACATCGTGGGCAGAGCCTGGCCTCACAGCCCTTGTGCATTTTGCAGCTCTTAGCACACTTTGTGGTGATAATCTGTTCCCTCCCCTGACTTCCCCATGAGAATGCAGAGACCTGAACTCTTTTACCTCCAGGATGTAGGTAAATATTCCATGAATGAATGAGTGACTGATGAATAGGTACTAATGGGATGGAAAAACTGTCCTGTCTCTGAACAATGGTGTCATAGCAGGACTTCTTTTCTTTGCCGCTGTCATTGGCAACAGCAAAGGCCCTGCCCTCCCTGGTCCTTATCACCTTCCATGTTGACAGGCTTGCAGGGCAGCAGGTGGGCGTAATGGCTGCCTTTCGAGGCCCACGCAGAGCCAGGTAATAGATTTGCTGGTGGAGGAACCCACTGCCCTGACCTCATTAGCTCTGAGCACTGGCTGCAGGAAGTCATCCTTGCCTCACCTAATGGCCTTCCCTCATCTTCCTCTCAATGCACTCCCAGGGAGACCCTCCAAAGCCTGTGACATAAGCAATGAGAAAGGCATTCTGCCTTCACAGTTGCCATATGATTTACTTTGAAGCCCATAAGCTCCAGGATTGCACATTCCAATTCAAAAACAGCAGGAAAAATGATTTGAAAAGGATGCGCTGATGCTCCAGTTTAGAAAAGACATGTTCTCTTCTGATGCGTTGGGACACGCTAGTTCCTCTGTCTGCTGTCGTTGGTTCCACTTTTCTAGCTGATGAAAATCTGTTCTGTGTGGGCCCTTCATATGCTCATGCATTCAGTCAATGCACACTGCCAAGCCCATAATGGGCCAAGTCTATCTCATACCTCACTCCTTCGAGGACGCCTTCCCCAACTTCCTCAGTCTAAGTTGATTCAGGCATGGTACATTTCATATTTGTTTTGATTATACATTTGCTGCTCTGAGTCTCCTGCCTCCATTGTGAGATGGTTGGGGAACAACTGAACCTTATGAATGTCTGTATTTCCAGCACTGAGAATGTCATTTGATGCACAGTAGAAATGTAGCAAATGAAAAAGTGGTGTTCAGAATCCCACATTAGCTGTAGAATCCCACTTTTCAAAACCAGAGATATTCAGAGATAAATATAATTCAGAGATATTCAGAGATAAATATAATTTTTCCCTATGAGTTTTGAAGAAAATGCACACATTTCCTGCTGTTTCTTCTTGACACTAATAAGTGATTTCTTTATGAAGATCCCCGTCTTGCATCTATATTAAAGGTACATCTCAAATTATCATCAGTGTTACTGGAGAATGACCCTGAGCAGATAGCTACAAGTATTGGGTACTAGAAAAAGAACAAAAATACAAACAACAAAAGAAACGTCACTTCCTGAGAATACTTAAGGTTCAAATCTGGAATACACAAGAATTTCAGATAAAAGTCTACAAATTGGGTGTAGTGTCTACTGCTTGGGTGCTGGGTGCACCAAAATCTCACAAATCACCACTAAAGAACTTACTCGAGTAACCAAGAATTTCAAGAATATCAAGACACTAAAGACAAACCAATAGCTCTAAATTTGTGGCCAATTCCTAGCCATAGCCAATTGTTACGCTGGAATATCTTGTGTACCGAGTTAATAAAAGGACCACGGCATTATTAGCCAAATGTCATAAGGCATTTGCACACATTGTTAATTAACCTGTGAGATGTAGCGTGCCTAAGAAGGCCCACCACAGGACAGCAGCATCCTAAAAATGGAGCAAAGAATTGATAGCACCTTAGTTTATAAAGTCTCTTGTAGAAATAGATATGTGCTCACCTATAAAATAAGCAGTTAGTAGATCCCTTTATAAGTGGCAGCACCTTGTTGGTGATTCTGTGGAGTAAATAGGTGGGTTTTCTAAGGATATGGGGTTAAGGAAAAGAGAGAAAGATAGATGGATAGGGACAGAGGGTCAGAGAAAGAGGAGAGATGAGCAGAGAGGCAGAGGAGAGAAGAGATTAAAATATTTCTTCTCTTAGCTATAATTTAAAGGTTAATAAGAAGGACAAATAAGGTACACTGATATCCACAGAATGCAAAATAAGCATAGGATGATGCTGAAGAGCTTGCCTTACGTCTTCTACCTAGTTACAAAATTGCAATCTTTTGTTGGCATAGATGCGGTGAGCAGGGAACACATCTAAACCACAGGTGGGAATGTACACTAGCACAACCTATATGGAAAACAGTGTGGAGATTCCTTAAAGAGCTAAAAGTAGAACTGCCGTTCTATTCAGCAGTCCTGCTACTGAGTATCTACCCAGAGAAAAAGAAGTCATTATACAAAAAAGATACTTGCATACACGTTTATAGCAGCACAATTCGCAATTGCAAAACTGTGGGACCAATCCAAATACGGATAAAGAAACTGTGGTGTGTATGTGTATATATATATGTGTGTGTGTGTGTGTGTGTGTGTGTATGTGTGTATATATATGTATATATATGATGGAATACTACTCAGTCATAAAAAGGAATGAATTAATGGCATTCGCAGCAACCTGGATGAGATTGGAGACTATTATTCTAAGTGAAGTAACTCAGGAGTGGAAAATCAAACATCGTATGTTCTCACTCATAAGTGGGAGCTAAGCTATAAGGATGCAAAGGCACACGAATGACACAATGGACTTTGGGGACTCAGGGGGAAAGGATGGGAAGGGAGTGAAGGATAAAAGTCTACAAATTGATTGTAGTGTACACTGCTCAGGTGATGGGTGCACCAAAATCTCACAAATCACCACTGAAGAACTTACTCATGTAACCAAACACCACCTGCTCCCCAATAACTTATGGAAATAAAAAATTTTAAATTAAAAAAAAAAAAAGCAAACAAAACAACACCACTTCAGCCATATCCTTTTTTTTTCTTTTTTGAGACAGAATCTCACTCTGTCACCCAGGCTAGAGTGCAGTGGCACGATCTCAGCTCACTGCCAACTTCCCCTCCTGGGTTCAGACAATTCTCCTGCCTCAGCCTTCCAAGTAGCTGGAATTACAGGCATGCGCCACCATGCCTGGCTAATTTTTGTATTTTTAGTAGAGACAGGGTTTCTCCATGTTGGCCAGGCTGGTCTTAAACGCCTGACCTCAGGTGAGCCGCCCGCCTTGGCCTCCCAAAGTGCTGGGATTACAGGCGTGAGCCACTGCACCCAGCCAGCCATGTCTTATTTCATACCCAAACAGTTTTTGGTAACAATCCAAAAGTTGAATAAAGTTAAGTTTTTCAGTACAAAAAATCAAAATAGATATAAAATTGGCATCTTTGCCACTTGGTGGCTGTGAATAGCTCACCTGCATTGTAAGCAGAGTGGGGACAAGTTCCCCAATACCTCTTTAAGGAAGAAGGATATTTTGAGAGCGGAGCATGATTGCATTGAGAATTCAAAAAATACAAAAACCAGTCTTCATAGCCAAAGGTTCTGACTCACTAGGAATGAAGTGGGGGCAGCAAACTGTAGTTTTAAAACTCCAAAAGATGGCTCTTGCTTACAGGGGAATGCCAAGGGGCCAGGAGCCAATGTGGAAGGAATGCAGGAACAATAAAATCACTATTTTATTACCTCCATAGTAAAGACAGGACCAGGCAAGAATCTTCAATGGATATTATATCTGGTGGTGACTGAATGGGGAGTTCTGATGAGAAGTGTATTTACAGGGTGTTAAGAGTGTCTCTTCATAGACTACTTAGTGACAAGGGCAGCAAAAAGATATCATTTATATAGCAGAGGAATCGGATCATGTGTAATGTACATTTGAAGGATAATACACAAGATTCACTGGTAACACGTGGAAATTAACTAGCCCTGGATGCTCAGGAAATGTAGAGATCGTTTCCATGTTAGTGGCAACTGCATTAGTCAGGGTGTAGTTCACAAAACAGAAGCCTCTTCAGGTAATAACAACAGGGAGGGCTGGGTGTGATGGCTCATGCCTCTAGTCTCAGCACTTTGAGAGGCCAAGGGAGGAGGATTGCTTGAGCCTAGGAGTTAGAGACCAGCCTGGGCAACATAGCGAGATTTGTCTCTATGAAATAAAAATAAAAAGAATTAACCAGGTGTAACCCAGAGTTGGCACAGCAGCCTGTACCATCAACCAAGCTCCACTAAACCAAAAAAAAAGGAAAAAGAAAAAAAAAAGAAATCAGCATCATCATCATTGGTCTGAGCCAAGCCAACGATAGCCATCACAGCCCCATCTTTTGAAAGTTAACAAGAAGTCATATAGGATCCTATGTAGCACTTACACATTTCTGGTGTCCCATTTATTCAATCTTCCCAATGATGCTGCAAGAAATGGCGTTTTGCAGAGAAGAACACGGAGACTCAAATAGATTCAGCTTATGGGCCTCAAGGTCATTTAACAACAACAGCAACAACAAAAATTGATAGATCCAAGGTTTCCAGCCAAGTCTACTAAATCAGGCAAGACCAGTAGTTGGTGCTCCTCTGAGCCTAAAAACCTTAAATCTTGGAACTTTACCCTCTTGCTCCTGTGATGGTATTCTCTGGGGGTGAGGTGAGTCCTGAGCTAGGGGCAGGGCTGGGTAGCTTTGTATGCACCTGCTGTCCACCCTTCCTGGTGGTCACTTACTCTCCTGCACTGCTAGAAAGAAGGG
>NW_012101532.1:1297074-1299870 GCF_000951045.1 Mandrillus leucophaeus | reverse complement strand
AGGATGCAAAGGCACACGAATGACACAATGGACTTTGGGGACTCAGGGGGAAAGGATGGGAAGGGAGTGAAGGATAAAAGTCTACAAATTGATTGTAGTGTACACTGCTCAGGTGATGGGTGCACCAAAATCTCACAAATCACCACTTAAGAACTTACTCATGTAACCAAACACCACCTGCTCCCCAATAACTTATGGAAATAAAAAATTTTAAATTAAAAAAAAAAAAAGCAAACAAAACAACACCACTTCAGCCATATCCTTTTTTTTTCTTTTTTGAGACAGAATCTCACTCTGTCACCCAGGCTAGAGTGCAGTGGCACGATCTCAGCTCACTGCCAACTTCCCCTCCTGGGTTCAGACAATTCTCCTGCCTCAGCCTTCCAAGTAGCTGGAATTACAGGCATGCGCCACCATGCCTGGCTAATTTTTGTATTTTTAGTAGAGACAGGGTTTCTCCATGTTGGCCAGGCTGGTCTTAAACGCCTGACCTCAGGTGAGCCGCCCGCCTTGGCCTCCCAAAGTGCTGGGATTACAGGCGTGAGCCACTGCACCCAGCCAGCCATGTCTTATTTCATACCCAAACAGTTTTTGGTAACAATCCAAAAGTTGAATAAAGTTAAGTTTTTCAGTACAAAAAATCAAAATAGATATAAAATTGGCATCTTTGCCACTTGGTGGCTGTGAATAGCTCACCTGCATTGTAAGCAGAGTGGGGACAAGTTCCCCAATACCTCTTTAAGGAAGAAGGATATTTTGAGAGCGGAGCATGATTGCATTGAGAATTCAAAAAATACAAAAACCAGTCTTCATAGCCAAAGGTTCTGACTCACTAGGAATGAAGTGGGGGCAGCAAACTGTAGTTTTAAAACTCCAAAAGATGGCTCTTGCTTACAGGGGAATGCCAAGGGGCCAGGAGCCAATGTGGAAGGAATGCAGGAACAATAAAATCACTATTTTATTACCTCCATAGTAAAGACAGGACCAGGCAAGAATCTTCAATGGATATTATATCTGGTGGTGACTGAATGGGGAGTTCTGATGAGAAGTGTATTTACAGGGTGTTAAGAGTGTCTCTTCATAGACTACTTAGTGACAAGGGCAGCAAAAAGATATCATTTATATAGCAGAGGAATCGGATCATGTGTAATGTACATTTGAAGGATAATACGCAAGATTCACTGGTAACACGTGGAAATTAACTAGCCCTGGATGCTCAGGAAATGTAGAGATCGTTTCCATGTTAGTGGCAACTGCATTAGTCAGGGTGTAGTTCACAAAACAGAAGCCTCTTCAGGTAATAACAACAGGGAGGGCTGGGTGTGATGGCTCATGCCTCTAGTCTCAGCACTTTGAGAGGCCAAGGGAGGAGGATTGCTTGAGCCTAGGAGTTAGAGACCAGCCTGGGCAACATAGCGAGATTTGTCTCTATGAAATAAAAATAAAAAGAATTAACCAGGTGTAACCCAGAGTTGGCACAGCAGCCTGTACCATCAACCAAGCTCCACTAAACCAAAAAAAAAGGAAAAAGAAAAAAAAAAGAAATCAGCATCATCATCATTGGTCTGAGCCAAGCCAACGATAGCCATCACAGCCCCATCTTTTGAAAGTTAACAAGAAGTCATATAGGATCCTATGTAGCACTTACACATTTCTGGTGTCCCATTTATTCAATCTTCCCAATGATGCTGCAAGAAATGGCGTTTTGCAGAGAAGAACACGGAGACTCAAATAGATTCAGCTTATGGGCCTCAAGGTCATTTAACAACAACAGCAACAACAAAAATTGATAGAGCCAAGGTTTCCAGCCAAGTCTACTAAATCAGGCAAGACCAGTAGTTGGTGCTCCTCTGAGCCTAAAAACCTTAAATCTTGGAACTTTACCCTCTTGCTCCTGTGATGGTATTCTCTGGGGGTGAGGTGAGTCCTGAGCTAGGGGCAGGGCTGGGTAGCTTTGTATGCACCTGCTGTCCACCCTTCCTGGTGGTCACTTACTCTCCTGCACTGCTAGAAAGAAGGGTATGAAAAGCATCCTTCATCTTTTACATGAACAGAAGCAAAAGCCCCTCCTTCCCTTCCTGCCCCTGCCACACTAGCACACATGTTGGGAGTAGGAGACAAGACATTTTTCTCACTGTGTCATTGCACAGGAAGAGGGTTCTCAGAGGTGCTAATATATTCCATCTAACTGGCACTCTAATGAGCCCAGTAGGGAAGAGTATGTGCTAGCCCCCGCTCAGCAGGTTCCCTTCATAGGGTCATTTGATGTTTCAGCCTTTTAAGAGTCCCTGAGGTCCCAGATGAGCCCAGACTTCTTCCCAAGGCGAGGGCTGCATTTCTAGGCTGAATACCCATTTGCTCATGCAAATGCAAGCAGGTAAAGAGGAATTGCAAGACACTGTGCTCGCTTCTACTCAGACACAGGTGAATGCATATCTTCAAGGCATTTATTGCAAGCAGTTGCTGCTTTAAAAAGAAGGTTCAAGGCCAGGTGCGGTGGCTCACGCCTGTAATCCCGCCACTTTGGGAGGCCAAGGCGGGTGAATCACTTGAGGTCAGGAGTTCGAGACCAGCCTGGCCAACATGGTGAAACCTAGTCTCTACTAAAAATACAAAAATTAGCTGGGTGTGGTGGTACATGCCTATAATCCCAGCAATTCGGGAAGCTGAGGCAGGAGAATTGCTGGAACCTGGAAGGTGGAGGTTGCAGTGAGCCAGAATCGCGCCACCGCACTCCAGCCTGGGCAACAAGATCTAGACGCCGCCAGCTCAAAAAAAAAAAAAAAAAAAAAAAAA
>NW_012101532.1:1291386-1296829 GCF_000951045.1 Mandrillus leucophaeus | reverse complement strand
TTTCTCCATGTTGGTCAGGCTGGTCTCAAACTCCTGACCTCAGGTGATCCACCTACCTCGACCTCCTAAAGTGCTGGGATTACAGGCGTGAGCCACTGTGTCCGGCAATGATGATGCTGATTTCTATACTCATTTTGGAAAAAGCAAAAGAAATACCTCCTGCACTTTAATCCTATAAATGGAGGCATCTGAGCATGAGAAAATGGGTCAACAGTCCTCCCGGGATGTCATAGGAATGACAGGTTCCCCTGCCTCTCTTGTTCTCACTCAGCAGAACATTGCTTTGTTTACAGTGACAATCTGAGGAGTGGACACTTTATTTGTCCAGCATGAGGTGACTTAGAATGAAGCCCTCCTGCCCTGGAGGGATATTGACTGACAGCTGTATCCTCCAGTCAGATTTGTCTCCCTGCCCCTGGCTGCCTCTCTGGCTAGTCCCCGCCCCTCTGTCCCTGCAATACAGCCCTCTGTCCACCAGTCTTCATGACAGCAGCTTCTGAGAGTAATAGGAGGGGCCATAGCGAGGTGAGGGTCACATGATATGTTTGAGTCCCCTTTTAAGGCTGCCGATTTATCACTTTTGGAGAGGCAATGCGGTAATTGCTGAACCATCACCAGACATTTCTAATGGGTGGGTGGAGAGTCCTCTCCTGCCCGGCTAGTGCCAATCTACCTATAACATAAACACCTGGGTGGATCTTAGACTCTGAAGCACTAACTCAAGGGGTGTGAAACAGAGTACTGGGTTTTCATCCCTTCGACCAGGCCCGCCTGTCCAACCACAAGGACTCTCGTAGGAACTTTCTCATAGCAACCCTGAGGCCAGTTTATGTTCTTAATTATGCAGCTTGAAGGCCAACCCTGACCACATTCACTGGGCGTTAGGAATAGAAACATCCTTCTTCTTTGCCAGCAAAGGTCTATTTGACTTTTCAGCCTATGACATTTCAACCCTTGTGTGTGTTTGTTTTGTTTTACAGCAATTTTGGAGCTTCAAGAACAGATGCTCAAGATGACATCTCTACTCGGAATGGTGGCTTTGCAAATTGATGTGAATGTACTTGGCAGTCATCTTGAGATGCTGACGTTACAAATCTGTCCTTCCAATCATCTGAACTCAATGTGATACCTTTTGGCCCAGTTCCAACAAACACTGTGAATGCATATGCTTGTAGAGCCAAGAGTCTACCCAGCT
The DNA here is from genome assembly GCF_000951045.1 of Mandrillus leucophaeus. Taxonomy (NCBI): domain Eukaryota; kingdom Metazoa; phylum Chordata; class Mammalia; order Primates; family Cercopithecidae; genus Mandrillus; species Mandrillus leucophaeus. The sequence goes on along the minus strand of NW_012101532.1, from coordinate 1,295,634 downwards.
TAAGTCAAAAATAGATCAAAAGAACAAGAGGTTTGTATTAAGAGTTAGACCCAGATTTATTTTCTGAATATGGTTGTCCTCAATTTCTAACCTTGTCTAATGCTATTGGAATCCACATTTCTACATGGCATTCTCTCTGCTTTCATAGACTAATTTATCCTAGGAATATTTTTAATCATGTTGCCCACAGGAAATATGTGCAATTCTCTTTTCATTAAAAATAATTGAGATCTACCTTTGTCTGAATGCTCATGTTCCATCCTTTGACATAGAAATAGTGTTATCTATTTCTGTCTCATTTTCTGGCAGAAGAGACAGAAAAAACAAATAAATGATGACTGTGCATTATGATACATATGATATGGGAACAAGCAAAGGGCCATAAGGACGTCCAAAAAAGGGAGATTTAAAATTTGCATGGGTAATCGGGGCAGCCTTCAGAGAGGTGGTGGCATTTGAACTGGGTCTCGTGTGGAGAATACAGAGAAGAACATTAGGTAAGGAAGAAATCCAATACAAGAGAAAAAGGAGCAAAGGATATAAATAAAGAATTGACAGAAGAAATGTAAAAAGCCAAGGAGCATATGATGTTCAAAATAATGGTAATTAATTCCCCTTGGAATGGAAAATTTAGAAAGCTGGATATCGCCAAGTGTTTCAGAAATGTGAAGATATAGATGTTGGTGCAGCCATTCTGGAGAGCAATCTGTCGATATTTAGCCAAATTAAGTATACCCGTGCTCTCTGCCCCACATTTAAGCTTCTGAGCATCTATCTTCCAGGGAAATTCTCACAGAGCTCAATGCCGCATTATTCAAGGTGGCTGGGGAGTTGAAGGTAACCTCTGGCACAGATGATAGTGTGCAATGAACTGAAACTGAGATTAACATAACTCTAAGACTAAGACTGTAAGAAGAGAGAGAGAAAAAAATAGAGACTGAAAATGGGCAGAGACATTGAAAAGGCAGTGAAGCTTGGGAGAGAAGATATATGCTTTTCTGAATATCAGAAATGTTCATACTTGTGTTTCATTGGATGTGTTTGGAAAGCAATGGAAAGACCTGGGTAGGTAGGTTGAGGAGAGAATGTAAAGGGCCTTATAAGTCATGTTAACAGGATGGACGCTTTATTTTATAGTCAGGGGACAGCCAACCAGAGTTTACAGAGTGGACAGTGACATGACTGTGTTTGAGTTTTTAAGTAAATCACTCAAGTAGCAGCTTGAATTACGGACTGGAAAGAGATGCTACGTATCATGGCGTCAAGGGCTACTGGAATCCTAATAACAGTAGGGAGGTTTTCATCTTTAGCTGTATTTTCTCTTCCATGTGTAAGTAAAATGGAGCATGAACAGTGTCCCCAAGGTGCCTAAGGCTCCATTTCTATCAGTTTCCCAGGGGCATCTCTTATCCCTTCTCCAAGAGCCATGGAACGATCCCTGAAGCTTTCTCTAAACTCCAGTCAAGCTCCATTTCATCAACTTCTTTGAATTGTATCCATGCAGGCAGGGTCCAGACGGTGACCCACTAATGAGGCTTGGTTTCTACCTTTCAGACTTAAAAGATTCTTCTTCCAATTCACATTTGCTTTGGTTCACATTCTAATTCTTTCCTTAGGAAGTAGAAGGCAAACAATGATGACTTACCTTGGGAGCATCTAAAGACTTCTAAGGAAAGTCTTGGGGTTTAATATTAGAAAATTAATCAATGTGATTCACCATATTAAACACTTAAAAAGAAAAACCATACAAATATTTCAATGAATACAGGAGAAACGATCATCAAAGTCCAACATCTGTTACCCAGTGTAATACCTACATGACCTATCTGAATTTCTCCCCTACCTTAACCCCGCTTGTCCTTAAGAAACAGAATGCCTGCATCTTAAGGTCAGAAGTTCTTCCTCCTGACCAAACCGGCTGAAACTGGTAGCACCCAAGATGGCAGCTCACTTGCCCTCTGAAGAATTTCTAACTTCACTATAAGATTTCCATGCTTAATGACACTCCCACCAGTGCCATGACAGTCATCATAACAATGATTAGAAGAAATCATAAAAGGATAAAAAGGAAGGCAGCACTCCAATTCCAAGTTCTCCATCCATTCCCAGAAAAGACGTGACTAATCATCCCGTTGCTTTTTATGGCCAACCCTTTCATTAAAGATGTCTTATATCTGCAGCCTCTTGGTTCTCGCAAGCCGAGAAGTTGATTTGTGAGCCACATGCCTGCTTCTCAATTCCACGGCCATTGAATAAAGCCTGCACCACTTGATGTTCACTTCATTTCCATATAGTGGCTTCACGACATCAAACAGGGAAAGACCCCATCTTCTGGGGGACAGGATTTGTTGATAACGTATCCATTGCAGATAAGAACTCTCAGCAATGGCCGGGTGCGGTGGCTCATGCCTGTAATCCCAGCACTTTGGGAGGCCGAGGTGGGCAGATCGTGAGGTCAGGAGATTGAGACTATCCTGGCTAACATGGTGAAACCCCGACTCTACTAAAAATACAAAAAATTAGCCAGGCGTGGTGGCGGGCACCTGTAATCCCAGCTATTCAGGAGGCTGAGGCAGGAGAATGGTGTGTACCTGGGAGGTGGAGCTTGTAGTGAGCCGAGATTGCGCCATGGCACTCCAGCCTGGGCGACAGAGCGAGACTCTGTCTCAAAACAAACAAACAAACAAACAAAAAACAACTCCAGTAACTTGGAAATAAAAAGGAACCTCCTCAGTCTGATAAAAGAATCTGAACTGTCATGGCTTGAACGCGTACCCTCCAAAATTTAGGTGTTAAACCTTAATGGCCACTGTGAAGGTATTAAGAGGTAGAGCTGTAAGATGGTTAGGTTATAAGGGCACCCCTGTGATGATTGGGATTAAGGTCCTATAAAGGAGAATTAATGGAGCATTTGGATTCTCTTGCCCTTCCTCCTTGCATTATATGAGGACACAGTGTTCCTTCCCTATGGAAGATGCATTATTCAAAACACCATCTTGGAAGCACAGACCAGACCCATACTAGACAAACAAATCTATCAGCATCTTGATCTTGGACTTTCCAGTCTCCAGAACTGTGGAAAATCAATTTCTGCTCTTTATAAATTACCCAGTCCATGGTATTTTGTTGTAGCTGCACAAATGGACTGAGACAGAAATAAAACCTGTGCCTAACATAATTCTTAATAGTGAAAGGTTGAATGCGTTTCCCATAATACCAGTAGCGAGACAAAGAGAACAGCTCTCACTAGAAGTTCCAGCAGTGCAATCAGGTTAAAAAAAAAAAAAAAAAGAAAACAAACAAACAAACAAAAAGAAGTAAAATTGTCTTTATTACAGATGACATGATTGATTATGTAGAAAGTAAGATGAAATCTCCACAAACCTACTAGAACTAATAATAAGTGGGTTTATCTTGGTTGCAGGATGCAAAACCAATATACAAAAAGCAATCATAATTTTACATACTATAATCAAATAGTGGAAACAAAATTAAATTTTAAAAACTGTTTACTAAGAATCAAAAAAAATGAAATACTTAGGGAAAATATGACCAAGAAAGATCTGTATGCCAAGAGAACAAAACATTATTGAGAGAAAACAAAGGCTTAAGTGTATAGATAAATATATTGTGTTCATGGATCAGAAGACTAAATACTGTTAAGATGTTAATTCTTCCCAAATGATCTAAACATTCAATAAAATCTTAATGGACTCTCAGTGAGCTTTTTTGTAGAAATTCACAAACTGATTCTAAAATTTATATGAACTTGTGAAACACTTGAAATAGCCAAACAACTCTGAAAAAGAACAACAAAGCTGGAAGACTAATGTTATTTTATTTAAATACTTATTTTAAAACTACAGCAAACCAAACAGTGTAGTATTGTTAGCAGCAGAATGTATCCAAGTCACGCAGCACCAAAGGATGTTACTGATGGCAAATCCATCCATGTCTGCAGCAACCTAAATTCTTGCTTCCTCAGAAGAAAGAATTTGACTGACGGGCATAAGGTAGAAGGAGAGACCAAGGCAAGTTTTAGAGGAGGAGTGAAAGTGTATTAAAAAGCTCTAGGCTAGGTGGAGTGGCTCACGCCTGTAATCTCAGGACCTGGGGAGGCCGAAGCAGGCGAATCACCTGAGGTCAGGAGTTTGAGACCAGCCTGGCCAATATGGTGAAACCCTCTCTCTACTAAAAATACCAAAAATTAGCCAGGCATAGTGGTGGGTGCCTATAATCCTAGCTACT
>NW_012101532.1:1284444-1285886 GCF_000951045.1 Mandrillus leucophaeus | reverse complement strand
CAGGCTCTGGACAAAAGTAGAGCTGCAATTAAGCATTAATTGTGCTGCACTTCTGTCCCCTTCCTTGTTGTTAAAAGTCCCAAAGCACTCAATACTGACTGTGCACCTTCCTCGTTTCTATAGACAAGATTACTGACATTAAAATAATAAGGTTTTTGTTTAAGGATCACTTAAGATGGTTTTCAGACCTGAATTCCAGCCACCAGTTTGAAGACCCCCATCCAGGAAATGGATCAGGGTGAGAATGCAGCTTCTTCCCCTCCCTGTCGCATGACTTCACCCTGAACTCTTCCACCTGGTTAATGATCTCCACAGTTCGAAGTACACTCCAAAAACCTAACCCCAGACTCCTCGGGGCACCAGATTTAAGGTTTCCTCCCATCTCCTTGTTTGGTGACCCTCCAATGAAACCTCTTTCTCTGCTGCAATCCAGTGTCTTGTGGATTGACTTGCTTTGTGCATTAGGCAATGAACCTGTTATGGTGACAAAAGGAAGCCAATGAGCGCATCTCTCTCATAGGGCTGTTATGAGAATTAATTGATCTCTATGTAAAATGCAATGATTGTAATAAGCAAGAAAAAATGTTGGTTACTACTGTTGAGAAGAGGTAAATCGCTCAGACCATTATGAGCTAGGTGAGGTATGCAAAATTTATCAGGTCCAGAGAGATAAGAGTATGAAATTTCGGACATGCCCCGTGCCCGATGGCAATTGTTTAAAGTGATTTTTTTCCTAACTAGCTGACTCACCTGTTATCTTCCTGTTTCTGAAATTTGTGATACAAAGAACAGTGTTATAGCTTATGTATTTTAAATGTAAATTGCTAGTAAACAATATAGAAATTGCCTCGTCTTTTTCTTTGAAAATTCACTTACAACAGTTGCAAATCAGAGTGTATAATTCAGGTCAACTTGAATCTATGTTCCCCAGTTGCAATCCTCAAGTTTGCCCCAAATAAACTCTCTACTTATATTAATTTTGCCTCAGTTTTTTTTCTTTCCTTTAAGGTTGACAATTTTAATGAAAGGTCTAGGTTAATTCCATAATAGTGTGGAAGAAGGTGGAAATCAAGGCTCGCTTCCTGTGGGAGGTGCTGTCCAAGGTGTTTGAACCACAGCGACTCCATCTTGAATAGGGACTGGCAGAAATAAGGCTGAGACCTACTGAGGTGCATTCCCAGAAGGTTAGGCATTCTAGTCACAGAATGAGATAGGAGTCAGCACAAAATACCAGTCACGAAACCCTAACTGATAAAACAGGATGCAGTAAAAAAAAAAGCTATCCAAAGCCCATCAAAACCAAGACGGTGATGAGAGTGACATCTGGTCATCCTCACTGCTCATTAAATGCGAATCATAATACATTATACATTAGCATTGTATGTATTATATATAATATGTATTATAATATATACATATATTAATATATAATATTACACAAT
>NW_012101532.1:1259580-1284164 GCF_000951045.1 Mandrillus leucophaeus | reverse complement strand
TATATATATATAATGCATTACTGCATGTGGCTGGTCTGAAAAAAGGAGGAACCCTGAGTTCCAGGAATTGCTCACCCCTTTCCTGGGAAACTAATGAATAATCTACCCCTTGTTTAGTATATAATCAAGAAATAACTGTAAGTATATTCAGTCGAGCAGCCCATGACACTGTTCTGCCTACAGAGTAGCTTTTTTTTTTTTTTTTTTAAAGACAGTCTCACTCTGTCCCCCAGGCTGGAGTGCAGTGGCGCAATGTCAGCTCACTGCAACCTCCACCTCCAAAGTTCAAGCGATTCTTCTGCCTCAACCTTCCGAGTAGCTGGGACTACAGGTGCCCGCCACCATGCCCAGCTAATTTTTGTATTTTGGTAGAGATAGGGTTTCACCATGTTGGCCAACCTGGTCTCAAACTCCTGACCACAAACGATGCACCCACCTCGGCTTCCCAAAGTGTTGGGATTACAGGCGTGAGCCACTGCGCCTGGCCTATTTCTTTACTTTTTAAATAAACTTGCTTTCACTTTATTCTATGGCCTTGCCCTGAATTCTTTCTGGTGAAAGATCCAAGAACCCTCTGTCGGAGTCTGGGTCAGGAGCCCTTTCCAGTAGCAGTGCCATTTGATTGAAACCATGAAGGATACAATCCACTATTATTTAAATGTGTACATCTCTATGACCTGTGCATCTCTGTGACCTGTATGTACATCTCTAAGACCTGTACATCTCTATGGCATGGACAGTATATTCTCTTTTCACTTCTTCCCTCACCATTACAATGCCAGCCCCCAGCATAGTGGTTTTAGCCTTTGGTGAATGCTCCAGTCACAAAGTCATGGAATTTTGCATTTGAAAGAGACCTCACAGAGCAGCTAGTTCAACTTCTTTATTTTACAAGCAATTAGATTGTACTGCATTTTAAAGGAAATCAAACATAAAGGAAAGAAGGCAGGTTTTTGACCTAGAGATGTCTTCTGGCAATCCTGTTAACCTTTGTGGGCCTCAGGTGTTTTATATGTAAAACAAGGGCGAAGTTACTGCCTGAGGACAGTGGGCTAAATCTGGGAGCCTTCCCCTTTAAGGTGGCAACGTGGATTCTTATATCATTCTCCTTTTGAAGTTTGAAGAGCATTGGAGGTTTGGACAAAGGTTGCTTAATCTTGTAAGTTATCAAAAAACAAAATGATAGAAAAGATGGAAGGAAGGGAGGGAGGGAGGGAAGGAATCTTGTTCATTATGAGAAAAAGTGCACAAACTTGAAGAAACTATGCTGAAAATTTTGAAGTTCTAGAGCAAGCCTGTCCAACCCACGGCCCAGGGGCTGCATGCAGCCCAGGATGGCTTTGAGTGTGACCCAACACAAATTCATAACCTTTCTTAAAACATTATTGTTCCATGAAAGGGGTCCCGATCCAGACCCCAAGAGAGGGTTCTTGGATCTCGTACAAGAAAGAATTCAGGGCAAGTCCACAGAGTAACGTGAAAGCAAGTTTATTAGGAAGGTAAAGGAATAAAAGAATAGCTACTCCATAGCCAGAGGAGCCCCGAGGGCCGCTGGTGGCCCATTTTTATGGTTATTTCTTGATGATATGCTAAACAAGGAGTGGATTATTCATGCTTCTCCTTCTTAGACCATAGAGGGTACCTTACTGACGTTGCCATGGCATTTGTAAACTGCCATGGCGCTGGTGGGAGTGTAGCAGCGAGGACGACCAGAGGTCACTTTCGTTGCTGTCTTGGTTTTGGTGGGATTTAGCTGGCTTCTTTACTGCAGCCTGTTTTATCAGCAAGGTCTTTATGACCTATATCCTGTGCCAACCTCCTATCTCATCCTGAGGCTAAGAATGCCTTAACCATCTGGAAATGCAGCACGGTAGGTTTCAGCCTCATTGTACCCAGCTATTATTCAAGATGGAGTTGCTCCGGTTCAAATGCTTCTGACAATACGAGATTTAGTTGGAATTTTTTCTTTTTTAGATCATTAGCTATTGTTAGTGCTAGTGTATTTTACGTGTAATCCAAGACAACATAGCACAGAAAAGCCAAAAGATTGGATACCCCTGTTCTAGAGTCTTCATTTCAAAGCCAGCTCCTGCATGTGAATCCGGGGTGATTCTGAGTGTGTCAGTGCCAGCTGAATCACTTCACTTTTTCACGAGATATCATCACAAGGAGATCTTGTTATCACTGGATGAGGATCTTGGCTTCACCACCACAGGGAAAAGAATCACAAGCTCAGAAATTTATTAAAAATTCATTTGTAGCACTTGTGCTCGTGCACTGAATATTACAGTTGATTCTTGTTATTCACAGTGGTTATTGTCTATAAAATCAACATGAACACTGAGTGAGTGGATACTGAACCATTGCTCCTGTAGGAAATACAAGTACTTATTCCTGTGGGTCTTTGATTATGATATTTTCATTAACCAATTAATATAGGAGTTAAGGAGAAATGATTTAGGCAGATAGTGACGGTAAGGAAGTCCTTAGTAAGGTTTTCCTTTTAATGAAAAGCAGCCCTCAAATCATTTCCTTTTCTAACAGAGCAGCCTGTAAACTTGAGCTTCAAACATAGAAAGGCAGGCTAGAAGTTTGCACGGGTGAATGCAGGCAGCTGTACCAGTAGGAAAGGGGCTACCTGGGACCAGGCATGTCCAATATGGCGGCTTGATCTTCCCTGCTCTTTGCCAACCACGTGTACAGTAAGGAGCAGACAACACAACATGGAACAGGCCAAGCAAAAACGCCATTTGCATAGTAAGATTAGGGCAGGGAAGCCAGCTTCCTCCCACATTATATAAACGTCACACCTGGTCCAACCAATCTGTGGGCCCTGTGTAAATCAGATAACACCTCCTCAAGCCTGTCCATAAATTTGGTGCCCTTCCCCGCAGGCCAGCTTTTCCCTTTCAGATGCCCTCTCTCTCATAAGAGAGAGAGCTGTTCTCCTTTCTCTTTCTTTTGTCTATTAAACCTCTGCTCCTAAACTCACTCCTTATGTGTCTGTATTCTTAATATTTTTAGTACAAGATGATGAACTCCGGGTATTTACCCCAGGCAACAATGTTGCTTCACAATCAGTAAATAGCCTTGTTTTATGTATCCTTCCGTTTCAAAACACCTTATTGACTATATATGTTGATTCATTAACATCATACCCATGGCCAACAGCACTGTGGCTCATGCCTGAATGAAGCTTATCTAACACACATATTTTCTCCATAAGACTGTCAACAGAAGAAAAACAAGGTTCATAAATTTGAAAAGGAGGGCTTTATTTCTTATAAAGGGTTGCAGCCTGTAGGCTGGGAAGTGTAGCCTTTGGCACAAGCTGAAAGCAAGCACATCAAGAGAGGGATACATTTAGGGAATAGGAATCTATGTTGAGCAGGGTGGCCAAATATACATATTCAATTAGCTAGAGGAGGTGTCATGAATATTTATAAAAGGAGAAATATGCACATGTGTGATGGAGCTTCATGCCTCTTCATGGCTGGTGTGTTAAAAAACTGGCAGCATTAGTGTCTGTAATCCCAGCACATTGGAAGGCTGAGGCAGGTGGATCACCTGAGGTCAGGAGTTCAAGACCAGCCTGGCCAACATGGCAAAACCCCATCTCTATTAAAAATACAAAAATTAGCTGGGTGTGGTGGCTCATGCCTGTAATCTGAGCTAGTCAGGAGGCTGAGGCAGGAGAATTGCTTGAACCCAGGAGGCGGAGATTGCAGTGAGCCGAGATTGCATCACTGCACTCCAGCCTCCGTAACAGAGCAAGAATCTGTCTCAAAAAATAAAGTGAGGGGCAGCATTAGCATGATCTGTGGGTAGAGTTTTGAGCTCTCTGATGTCAAAGGTGAAACAGAGGATAGGAAAAATCCTCACTGTGCGTTGTCTGTGAGCTGGCCGGGATTGATCAGGTTTAACAGAGGGATGAATTGTGAAACTGGTAAGCTTCACATCAAAACTGTTAAGAGAGAGTGTGTGGGGGGTGGTCCCAGCACGGTCTGAGATAATTAGCTAAAGGCCATAAAGGAATGAGTTGTTCCTACTTCATTTCTTTATTTCTTTTCTTTTGTCTTTTTTTGAGACAGAGTCTTCCTCTGTAGCCCAGGCTGCAGTGCAGTGGTGCGAATTCAACTCACTGCAACCTCTGCCTCCCAGGTCCCAGTTCAAGCAATTCTCCTGCCTCAGCCTCCTGAGTAGCTGGGATTACAGGCACCTGCCACCATGCCCAGCTAATTTTTGTATTTTTAATAGAGATGGGGTTTCACCATGTTGCCCAGGCTGGTCTTGAACTCCTGACCTCATGATCTTCCCACCTTGGCCTTCCAAAGTGCTGGTATTATAGGCGTGAACCACCGTGTCCAGCCCATATCTTCATTTCTAAAGCTAGCAACTGTTTAGTCTTTAGGAAAAAAATAAATCCTGGTTAAAGGTTAATAAGGAAGGAGTATGCCTGGCTTCTGTCCCATTATGGGTAGGAACTCAGTTTTTAAGGTGTTTCTGAAGTCCCCTAGGCCAAGAGAGGTCTCTTCAGTTAGATGGGGGCTTAGAATTTTTTTTTTTTTTGAGACAGAGTCTCATTCTGTTGCCCAGGCTAGAGGGTAATGGCATAATCTCGGCTCACTGCAGCTTCCACCTCCTGGGTTCAAGTGTATCTCCTGCCTCAGCCTCCCGAATAGCTGGGATTACAGGCGCTCACCACCTTGCCTGGCTAATTTTTGTATTTTTAGTAGAGATGGGATTTCACCATGTGGGTCAGGCTGGTCTTGAACTCCTGACCTTAGGTGATCCACCCGCCTCAGCCTCAGCTGGGATTACAGGTGTGAGCCACAGTGCCTGGCCTAGAATTTTATTTTAATTTCTCAAGGCACATCACAGCTTTCCTGTGCTTTGGGACGCTAGCCAGCCCTTCAACACTGCATTCGGGAGCCATTTTTAAATAAACAAAATCACCCACAAAAATGCAGAAAATGGAGTGCTCAATAGACCTGGAAAAGGCCACTTATTTACAGTATGAGAGCTGAAACAAAAAAAGGCAGAGCACCTCTTCTTTCAGTCTCAGCTGGAAACGTGTTAGATTATCCGGTGACCTAAATTTTCCTGCTCAGTACATGTGCACAAATGACCAAAGCATTATCTTGAATATTAACTTTGCTTACAAATAAATGTTAGTCCAGTCTAAGCAACATCACGAGACACCTTCTCTACAAAAAAAATTAGAAAAAAATTAGCTGGGCATGGTGGCGCACACTTGTAGTCCCAGCTACTTGGGAGGCTGAGGCAGGAGGATCACTTGAGCCCAGGAGTTTGAGGCTGCGGTGAGCTATGATTGCATCACCGCACTCCAGCCTGGATGGCAGATCCTGATCCTTTCTCTAGAAAATAAATTAAAAAAAAATTAGTGAGTAGGCAAATTCACAAACATAAAAATCTGTAAATACTGATGAACATTTTTATCTCTTGGTACTCCCCACCCTTCCAAGCGCTCCCTGAATTGCAGCTGCTAAGAGCCTGAAGACTGCATGTCTGAGGCCTCCTTGTCAGTTGGAGTTTTATTTAGTTTCTGCCAATGACAGAAACTTACATCAGATCAGGAAGGTGGGAGAAAAGTAAGAGCAATTATAGTCCCTGAACATAGGTGTGTGGGTGCATAAACTTCGGCAGAAGGCTGTGTCATGTTCTGTGCTATTTTCTAGACATACTCATGTGAATCACCAACTGCCTGGTTTCCTGGGATCATTGATGATTTTGCTACCTGAAAAAAACTGGGTTTCATTTGCCTGGCCAGCAACAAACGATTTTCTGGGAGAATGCAAGTTTTGATCAACAGGAAATTTACTACTTGTCACCCTACTCTCTCTTAAACTCCCCCTTAAGCTCCTGTCCTCTCTTAAGCCCCTCCTCTCTCTTAAGCCTGTCTCTTAGGCTCCTCCCCTCTCTTAAGCCCCTCCCCTCTCTTAAGCTCCCCCTTAAGCTCCTCCCTTTGCTTAAATTCCCCCTTAAGTTAGTCTTCTAAGCCCTTCCTCTCTTAAGCCCCTTCCCTCTCCTAAGCCCCTTCCCTCTCAAGCTTCTTTCCTCTTAAATGCATGAAAAGGCTATTGTTATGGACTCACGGTAAGAAGAGCAATGGGAGTATTCTCCAAAGCAATGTCTCCCAAGGGAAAGTGACAGGAAGGTTTTAAAAGGTGATGGAGAGGGAAGAGGGTACATCATTGCATGTAGAGGAGGGTTCTCATTGGTACACACACAGTGAGTCATCATGCTAGTGAGGTAGAAGATGAGACTTGACTTCAGAGGTGGGGCTTGGACCAAATTGAGGACTAGCTAAAACAGGGACTGACAGGGTGGAAGCAACTATTCATAAGACACACCCACCAGTGTGCCATGTCAGTTTACTGTTGCCATGGCAACACCTGGATGATACCACCCTTTCCCACGGCAACAACCCAACAAGCCTGTAATTAAAAGTGGGTGTAAGTGGCTGGGCGCAGTGGCTCATGCCTGTAATCCCAGCACTTTGGGAGGCTGAGATGGGCAGATCACCTGAGGTTGGGAGTTCCAGACCAGCCTGACCAACATGGAGAAACACCATCTCTACTAAAAATACAAAATTAGCCAGGCGTGGTGCCGCATGCCTGTAATCCCAGCTACTTGGGAGACTGTGGCAGGAGAATTGCTTGAACCTGGGAGGCGGAGGTTGTGGTGAGCCGAGATCATGCCATTGCACTCCAGCCTGGGCAACAAGAGTGAAACTCCATGTCAAAAAAAAGAGTGGGTATAAGTATGACTGCAGCCCTGCCTTTGAGCTGCTACTCTGGGCACACTGCCTATGGGGTAGCCTTGCTCTGCAAGGAGCAGGACCTCGGCTGCTGCTGTGCACCTCAGTAAAAGTTGCTAACACCATCAAGTCTTCCTTAAATCATTTCCTGGGTGAAGCCAAGAACTCTCCTGGGCTAAGCCCCAATATGGGGGCTCACCTGCCCTGCATCATCAGCAATAGGTCACATGTGATGACAGTGCAGCTATAGTTCAAGCTGGAGACTTTAGAACAATAATCAGGAAAGTTCACTCAGGTTCATTTATATGTGGCTGGGGTCTGTCAGAAGCTGCTTCTGGCCAATAAGGTGACTGCATTCCACACAGCGCTTGGAAAAAAAAAAAAAACAGGTTGCAAAGCAGGAGGCTGTAAAACAGGCTGATTCCTCAAGTTGATTAAATTCCTATAGTCCCTGGAGACCCTCCTTGTCTACTTACAATTTCTTCTGAAGTTTGCACTCCCAGCTTTGCCAAAAGTTCTATGAACACCCAGTTCTCTGCTTTAAATCCCATCCTGATGATCACAGCATCTAGAATGGTTTCTGTGTTTCTGGCTAAAAATCACAAGAGCAAACGTATATCCAAGTGTATTACTTAGATAGACTGAAACATACTGATTTATTTCCAAATAATATATTTCGGAGCCAATGTTCTAACTGATCACCTAACAAATTGCCCTCCTAGCATCCCAGTTTGTACTACCTGTATGTCCCTGTTCTAAAAAGTGTGTCAAATGATTGGTGTCATTACATATTCAGATAGATCTAAAATTTGTGTGCTGCTTATTAAGTTCTAGGTGCTGGAGAAAAACGAGCTGATCCTTACCACAGTCTGGTGGGGAAGGCAATATTAATTTTTACAAAATGAATCTCATAGATGTTTAATTCCTCGACCAGGGTCATGAAAGTAGTAAATGGTGGAACAGTAATTCAATAGAAAGTTTCCCACAACACCCACGCTTCTGTTTCCTACAGCTGAATCCTTCCAGATAATTTCATTTCTCCTTATTTCCTCCCACAGCCTCAATCTTTCATTAGCTTTTAACAATCTTCAGGGGGTGGTGGAGGTGGAGGAGAAACTTGAATGAAGTCAGGGTTTGATCCTAGGAAAGACTACAGTTCATATTTTAATTTTATTTAATGCTAGCAATTAATGGGAGATGACTCATTTTCTCTATCACTGATGCAGTTATGAAATCCACATGCACTGGAGACTATACTTGTACATCCCACCTAGATTAGTCAGAAAAAAACTGTCCCTTTTTCCAACTTCCAAAGTGTAGGTGAGGATTGGAGTGCCTCCTCTCCACCACGTAAACCTTTAAAAGTTGCAAGATTGGAAACACTTTTCTATTGCATCTCCAGCCTCTGCAAGCTCCAAGGGTATTTCAGGACATGGATCTCATTTACCATTTCATTTGAGTCTTAATAGTTTGAGCAATTTTATGGGCTGAATGCTACATATTCATTTAATAAACATTTATTAGTATCTACTATATGTCAGGCACAATACTTATCACTAGATGTGTTCTTAAGTGGGGAAAAGGGCCTTTTTCATGAACAAGCACGAACACCTTCTCTATGCTACCTGATGTGAACCTTTATGAAATTCATAGTCCTTTAAGAGAGAGATGGTGAATGACGTCTTAAGCTCCTCCCTTCTCTTAAGACCCTCCCCTCTCTTAAGCTCCTCTCCTCTCTTAAGCTCCCCCTTAAGCTCCTCCCCTCCCTTAAACTCCTCCTCTCTCTAAAGCTCCTCTCCTCTCTTAAGCTCCCCCTTAAGCTCCTCCCCTCCCTTAAGCTCCTCCTCTCTCAAGCTCTTCCTCTCTCTTAAGCTCCCCCTATCTTAAGCTCTTCCCCTCTCTTAAGCCCTTTCCCTCTCTTAAGCTCCCCACTTAAGCTTCTCTTCTCTCTTAAGCTTCCGCTTAAGCTCCTTCCCTCTCAAGCTCCTCCCCTCTCTTAAGCCCCTCCCCTCTCTTAAGCTCCTTCTCTCTCCTAAGCTCCTCCCCTCTCTTAAGCTCCTTCCCTCTTAAATGCATGAAAAGGCCATTGTTATGGACTGAATATTTGTGTCCCTCTAAAATTGTTAATATGCTTAAGTCCCAACTTGCAGTGTGGCTGTATTTACAGATGGGGTTTCTAATGAAGTAATTAAGTGAGTCAGTAAGAGTGGATCCCTCATCTGGTAGGATTAATATGCTTGTAAGAAGCGACACCTGAGAACTCATTCGTTTTTCTTTCTCTCCCTCCCTCATTTCTCTCTCTCCATCTCTCCCATCCTCCCCCATCCTCATACACACATCAAGAAAAGGCCATACAGGGACACAGAGAGGTGGCAACCATTTGCAACCCAAGGGGAAATCCTTTGCCAGACATCAATTCTGCTGGCATCTTGATCTCGGACTTCTGGCCTCTAAAATTATGAGAAAATAAGTTTCTATTGTTTAGGCCACCGAGTCTGTAGTATTTTGTTATGGCAGCTCAAGCTGACTAATACAGCTTTCAATGCTGGAAATGAGCCCAGTCCAACCAAGTAAACTTCCACAGCATTAAATAGATTTGGTATTCCTGGTCTACTACGTGCATGTCGGTCTCCTATTTCCTCATTTAAGAATACATCTACTTATAAGCATTGTGCCTGGAGCACATCGTGGAGCACAGAGGACACCTTTGTCCTCTTCCCATCCCAGGGCAATGCCAGCCTTCCTGAGAGTGGAGAGATGAGAACTTCATTAAGAGTGCCAACTGAGGCTGGGCACAGTGGCTCACGTCTGTAATCCCAACACTTCAGGAGGCCGAGGCGGGTGGATCACCTGAGGTCAGGAGTTCGAGACCAGCCTGGCCAACATGGTGAAGCCCCATCTCTACTAAAAATACAAAAATTAGCTGTGCATGGTGGCACATGCCTGTAGTCCCAGCTATTGGGGAGGCTGAGGCAGGAGAATCACTTGAACCCGGGAGACAGAGGCTGCAGTGAGCTGAAATCTTGCCACTGCACTCCAGCCTGGGTGATAGAAGGAGACTCTGTCTCAAAAAAAAAAAAAAGAAAAAGAAAAAAGAAAAAAAAGAAAAAAAAAAAAGAATGCTAACTCAGAGCCCTAAGGGATACACATACAGGAGAAAATAGCTAGGATGCTCAAGACAGGAAAATGTCTAGGTAACCTTTTTTAACTTCCTCAGCTGAGTGCATGTGGTTGGGGTAAACTGGAAGGTGAGAAACTGAACTGATTGCCACTTTCTCCCCAGTCCCCAGTGTATCTGTGCCTTCACCTCTGCCTAGGCAAAATCTGCACATTCTGCAGGACAGGTTAACCTGTATATCCCCAGTTCTTCTTGCCTACTGAGATGCTTCGCCCACCTCCTGGGTTTATCTTGAGAATGAAATGCAATCCTGTATGAGAGGTGCTTTGGAACTGGGGCCTTTCCCTCCCCATATCCCTGTTCTATCACCATCATCCCCCTTTCTCACCTCTTGACAAGATTATTTCACCCCTACAAAGACATCAAGGCTGCTTTTCCATCAGAGCACGTAGTGTAGATTGTGACTTTATATTGATTTACATAAGTTTTTGTTCAATCTCTGCATCTATCACTAAGTAAGTACTCTGATGACAAGTACACCAACTCTTGTTTAGTACTTTTGCAAATACTGTTGGTGTATTTAATGTCATCCTCCTTTCTTCCGTCCAACAGAAGCCTCATCGAGCATGACAGATCAAAGCCAATCATGACAGCCCTGTCCTCTACCCAAGTTATCTTGCACTTCATGAATGACCAGTAACCTCATCCTGACCAATGATATATAAGGAGACATTTTCTAAGTGAGGGATGTGGGGTAAGCTTATGTTTTCTTGATAGAGATGTGCTAACCCCACTGACTCAGCCTGTCCTTCTTCCTGCTTGGAAGTGGAAGTTATGGCCGGAGCTGCTGCAGCCATCTTGAGGTAATGAGGCAGAGTCTCAGAGAATGCTGGAAACATAATCCCAGGCATCATAGAGTCTATTAGCTAATATCAACAATTACCTGACTCCAGGCTTCTCGATATAGAAGAAAAAGAAAAAAGAAATGTTGTTTACTTAACCATCCTGGTTAGGTTTTCTGCTACTCAAAACCTATAAATACAACCTTAATTGACATACAGTTGTTTTAGCTCTAGCACTGGATGCCAGTGGTCCATACTCAGTGCTTAGAAATACCTATTGAATAAATAACTAGAAGGATGAATGAATGAGTGAATGAATGAATGAATCATCAATCTTTATGCCCTCTGTGGCACTTAGCTCAGAACCTGACATCTACTAGGCACATGATAAATATTTGTTGAATTAAATGGAAGCGCCAAAAGTTATCATTTAGCACATTGAAGAGAGGGGCCAGAAATAATTCTCCAAAAAAACTCAACTGCCCATTGAAATAACATAGCAAAAACTGCCAGATATCTGAGTTGAGGGAAATAAGGAATTGAGAACATCTAGTACCCAAAAGCTGTGCTCCAATTTAGAAGGCTTAAAATAATACCGCTCATCACTCATGTCTCCTAGCAAAGTACAAATTAGTGGCTTGGAAAATTCCTCCAAGCTCCAGGGTGAGACAGACATTAGCCTCAATAGGAAAAGCCCTCGTGGCCTGCTAGGCCTACTTTCCGGGGAGGGTTTGCCCAGGCTCGACAGAGTCCAGAAAATCACAGGGCACCTAATTTAAAACAATCATTGCGAAAGGTCAGATAAAATAGAAAGGCTCAGCGGCAGAGACGTGTTCCCAGCGCCAACAGAGGCAACTGCCTGGCAGAGCCCCAGCCACCAGCACAGAACATGAGGGACTCCCTAAGTGAGCGGTTGGCCTCGCCTTATAATCCCCCTTCAGTCTTCTTCCCCGCCCTCAGCAGGAAGGAGTCAGGCCCACTGAGTCCTCCGTGTTGACAGCTCTGCAGATGGCCTGGCCTTCCCTCCAGGGAAAAAGCATCATCTCTGGTCCACTTTGTCCCCCAGCAAGAAATGAGGATGAGAAAAACACAAGGCAGATTACTGAACATAAATTACTAATTCTTATTAGCATATGAAAATGCTTTCAGTGACAAGTACTGCTGAAATATTGCTCATGGCAGCCAGACCCATGTGCGTGGAAACTAGCATATGTTCAAATACAACAGCAACGATTATGGACTGGCCACTCTGCTCCCAACATAGAATTTGATAATGTGGTTATAGAGACAGCAGGGTACAATTGGGAAAACACAAGCTTTTGAGTCAGAGGAGCAGGATTCTGAAACCAGCTAAAGCATCCATTAACTGAGTTCTTTCTATGGTCCTCAGTGTTTTCATTTATAAAATAGGCTTGGCCAGGCACAGTGGCTCATGCCTGTAATCCCAGCACTTTGGGAGGCCCATGCAGGCGGATCCCTTGAGGTCAGGAGTTTGAGACCAGCCTGGCCAACATGGTGAAACCCTGTCTCTACAAAAATACAAAAATTAGCCAGACACGATGGTGGGTGCCTGTAATTCCAGCTACTCCGGAGGCTGAGGCGGGAGAATCATTGAACCCGGCAGGCGGAGGTTGCAGTAAGCTGAGATCGCACCATTGCACTCCAGCCTGGGTGACAGTGCAAGACTCTGTCTCAAAAAAACGTAAATAAAATAAAATAGGCTTAATAATATTTAAACCCAAAAGTTACATGTGGATATTAAACAAAATCACGTAGATAAAATGCTTTGCAGAATGCCTGAGTACTTGCATGAATGATAAATACACATGCATGGGCACACTCATACTTATTTAGACATTGTTCTTCTTTTAATTTTAATAGTTTCAGAGACAGAGTCTCCATCTGTTTCCTGGGTTGGAGGACAGAGGCATGATCATGGCTCACTGCAGCCTCAAACTCCTGGGCTTAAGCTATTTTCCTGCCTCAGCCTCCCGAGTAGCTGTGACTACAGTTGCATGCCTGGGTAGTTGTTCTTTTTTTTTTTTAATTTTTTCTAGAGATAGGGTCTCACTGTGTTGCCCAGGCCTGTCTTGAACTCCTAGACTCAATCCATCTTCCCACCTCAGCTTCCCAAAGTGTTGGGATTACAGGCATGAGCCACTGTGCCCGGCCTCAGACACTATTCTTTATGATACTGTGCAGAAGAGGAAACTGGGACTTGGGAGTGAAATGGCAAGGGATGGATCTTGAAACCACCAGACCTGAACCTGGAGCCAAGGCTTCCCAAAGTCACAGCCTGCGCTCTCTCCCCAGTCCTGCTCTCAAGAGGTTGGCGTTCAGTGTGTGTGTGCGCGCCAGCACACACACACACACACACACACGGGAAAGGTCTTAGAAATCTAGCCCTGCTGCTCATAGAAGCAATAGGCGGTCTCTCTCCAGTTCTTCCACTCTCCTTCCTCATCTTTAGCCTGAGCCTTTAGTTCTGGTTCTGAAACCTGAGACCAAGAACTGCTCAGCTCTCCAGAGGATTCCACTGAGTAAGGAGCTGGCTAAGCCAGATCAAGTGGAAATTAAAAAGGACCTCGGGGACTGCAGACCCAAGCTTCATTAAGACCTAATGAAAACCTGCCAGGAGGCTGAACACAGGTGCTCATGAGCTTTCTTTCTTTCTTTCTTTCTTTTTTTTTTTCCTTTGCAGCCTTTTATATGATTCTATGTCTGGAAAGTTGATAGTGAACTTAGCCAGAGATAGAGGCTGGAGCCAGCAGCCTAGGTTGCCTGTAGCCACACCTTCCAAACCGAAAATGGGGCTGGGTTGTCTAATACAAGTGCCTGAGATGGGGAAGGTCCTTAAAAGGCAGGGGAGGCCGGGTGCGGTGGCTCATGCCTGTAATCCCAGCACTTTGGGAGGCCAAGGCGGGCGGATCACAAGGTCAGGAGTTCGAGACCAGAGTGGCTAACATGGTGAAACATTGTACCTGCTAAAAACACACACACACAAAATTCCCCGGGCGTGGTGGTGCACACCTGTAATCCCAGTTACTCAGGAGACTGAGAATCACTTGAACCCCGGAGGTGGAGGTTGCAGTGAGCTGAGATTGTGCCACTGCACTCCAGCCTGGGCGACAGAGTGAGACTGTCAAAAAAAAAAAAAAGGCAGGACACAGATCCATGGGACAAAGGTCACCTCTGAGATGAATAAGAGCGCTTATCACGTGGCAGCTAAGGCTGTGGATAGGGAAATAAATGGGGGAGAAGAGAGAGGTGGGTGGTAGAAAGGATCCAACATTTCTTATGCCGCAACTAACTCTAAGTTCAAGAGTCATGTTCACTACCTCCCACCCCTGCCACCCAACAACCACTTCCATGTTTACCAGGAGACTCCCGAACATCTTGGGTGTGTTTACACTGAAGAGTCCACTGCAGTAGATATTTATAGGGTTTTGAGCTGTTCAGTATCCATTTCACCTTTGATAGCAGAATTTGTATTCTCATTTGGGAAATTCTCTCCCTCAAGAAATAGTGTGGCATAGCCAAGTAGTAAAGATATGACATCCGGGCAGCATTGATTGGCTAATCCTCACTAGAACATGAATCCTTTTGTTGCTTTGTTTGTTTGAGAGACAGTCTCGCTCTGCTGCCCGGTCTGCAGTGCAATGGTATAATTATAGCTCACTGCTGCTTTGATTTCCTGGACTCAAGTAATCCTCCTGTCTCGTTCTCCCTTTTAGCGATGACAATAGGCATGGGTCACCATGCCTCGCTAATTTTTAAAAGGTTTTTTTTTTTTTTCTTTCTGTAGAGATTGAGGTCTTCTTATATTGCTCAAGCTGGTCTTAAACTCCTGGGCTCAAGCAACCCTGCCACCCCAGCCTCCTGATCAACAATAAAATAGACACACGCCACCACACCTGGCTAATTTAATTTTTGTAGAGATGACGGGCTCACTATGTTGCCCAGACTAGTCTTGAACTCCTGGCCTCAAGTGATCCTCCCACCTCAGTCTCCCAGAATTCTGGAATTACAGGCGTGAGCCACAGCACCTGGCTGAGAACGAGAATCTTACGCAGGGGCAATGAGTCGGAAGATGATAGATACTCATTTATTCCAGCAGCTGTGCTCTGGTTGGACTATCAAAATGCATGCTACTTCGACCCTTGTATTTCCTTTAGTCCTTGTTCCCTCTGTACCTGTTCCTCAGCATTCCTATCACTTTTGGGGACTCCTCCCATTCTCCAAAACATAAACAATGGCAAAAGCAGCTCATCATGTTGTTGCTTGTGATTACTGTAGAACCAAACTGGGGTCCATTCACGCTGGGCACGGTGAAACCAGCTACTCACACTGAACTTTTGCGGTGGCAAAAAGGAAGGCGTTTAGTTGCAGGGCGCCAAGCAAAGAGAATATGGGCAACTCCCGCTAAAGACCTGACCTCCCCGATGGTTTGCAGGTAAGGGTTTTGAAAGGCAGGGGTACATTTCAGGAATGCAGAAGTTACAGACAAAATTGTAAATTAACATGTGGAGGTCACACATTGGTTTTGGGTTAGGAGTGGGATATCTTGAAGCGGGGGCTACAGGTCATGGGTGGATTCAAAGATTTTCTGATTTGCAATTGGTTGAGGAAGGAAAATTTTGCTTAAAATTTTGGATTCAGCAGAGAAAAAATAAAGTTAACTGGCTCGGGAATGTGATGCTCTCCAAGCCCCTCAGGAAGAAATTTAGATCAACGAATGGTGGTCGGAGATCAGCCTTTAATTTCCCTGTGTCTGAGGTCTCTGGGCCAGCAGATCTATTCAGTGAGACGCTGGGTTTCTGAAAGACAAATCAGGGACATATATTAAGATGTCATCTTTAGTTTTTATAGGAAAACCAAACACCTCTGGACTCTAACTTTTCTGGCTATTGTTTTAAGCTCCTATTACCTTCTTGTTTATCAAGTTGCTCCTTAACTTCTCAGGGCTAGCTAGGTACCTGGAATTTCCTTGATGGAACTGGAAATTGTCTTTTGTTTTCATGCCTGAAAGAGCTCACGGGCCACTAAAAGAGCGTCCCTGTTCTGTCTCATGATCACCTAGAATTGTGCAATCACTGTCTGGAATTAGCTGGACATGATAATCCATGCCTGTTTTCATTGCTAATTGGGAGACTGAGACAGGAGGGGTTGCCTGAGCCCAGGAAGTCGAGGCTGCAGTGAGCTATGGTGGCACCACTGCACTCCAGCCTGGGCAACAGAGCAAGATCGACTCTCAAACAAACAAAAAAAGCAACAAAAGAATTCATGTTCTAGTGAGGAGTAGCCAATCAGCACTGCTTAGATCTCTGCTTCTTGATCATCCCGGATTGATCAGCGTGCTGCTAATTCAGACACTATAAATCAGGGGGCCCCAAACCCTGGGCCATGTTCCGATCTGATACTGGTCCATGGCCTGTTGGGAACTGGGCCACACAGCAGGAGGTGAGCAGCGAGTGAGTGAGCGAAGCTTCATCTGTATTTACAGCCACCCCCCATTGCTCGCATGACCACCTGAGCTCCGCCTCCTGTCAGATCAGTGACGGCATTAGATTCTCATGGGTGTGCAAACCCTACTGTGAACTGCGCATGCGAGGGATCTAGGTTTCGAGCTCCTTATGACAATCTATTGCCTGATGATCTGTCACTGGTCTCCCATCACCCCCAAATGAGGCTGTCTCATTGCAGGCAAACAAGCTCAGGGCTCGCACTGATTCTACAGGATGGCGAGTTGTGTAATTAATTATTTTATTATATATTACAATGTAACAATAATAGCAATAAAGTGCATGATAAATGTAATGCATTTGGATCATTGCAAAACCATACCCCCATCCCCAGGTCCATGAAAAATTGGCTTCCATGAAACCAGTCCCTGGTGCCAAAAAGGTTGGGGGCTGCTGCTATAAAACACATGAAGAAATCTGTGACAGTAGGCAAGGGCGGCTAGTGTGGACAGGAACTTGGAAGAAGCAAGACCAGGATGCTGATGACAAGGCAGTTTAGTGAAGAATGATACCGGATAGAACCTTGACACTGGACCAGAGAACGGGAATATTTGCCTCCGGTGTAAATCGTCACCAAAAGACTCCATCGTTAAGGAACTTCTTAATAGTCAGGTAGATAGACTGACCCTTTTTTCCATACTAGTCACTCTGCTTTGCAAATATCCGAGTACATATGCTAGAATCCAGTGGAAAACATGGCAACCCCAGAACTAAGTTTGGAGGTTCAGAATAGGCCCAACAACATGGACTTCCTCTCACCAAGGCCCTCCTGTCACCTGTTGTCACTGTCGATTGACCAGTTGGCTTACATCAGCAGCCAACCTTGGACATGAGCAGGGTTGCGATCATAACATGCCTCCAGGAGGTCATCCAGCTACCCGGTGGCAGCTGGATGACACCGGGTCTCTCCTGTTAAGAAGGGCTCTGCAATTTGTCCTTGTTGGAGCAGACCTTTATTCTGGATTTCATTTTCCTTCTGCTTCCTGGCCTGTCAGGCCTCTGCTGGCACTGTCATCCATCAAGTTACTGAATGCATTATTCACTGTCTCATACAACATTGCTTCTGACCAAAGAATGTACTCCCCAGGCAGAGAAGAAAGGCAATGAGCTGAGGCCCATGCAATCCACTCTGATCATGAATCCTATCACCCAGCAGCATCTGACTTTACAGATTGGCAGAATGGCTCACTGATGGCTCAATTACAGGGCCAGCTGGAAGGCAATATCTCCAACGTTGGGTGTTATCTTGCAGGAGACTGTGTGCTGGGGTCCCAGGGGGATCTGTGTCCCCCCCATAGCTAGAACACATGGATCTAATACAAAGCATAGGGGAGTGGAGTGAGAAGGGCATTGCTTGTCAACTTTCCTAATGACTTGCTTATAAATGGTTTATCTCCTGTACTCATGATTCTGACTCTTGCAGGAGAGGGAGTGGAGTTGGAAGCTGAGACCTCCACCCAGATATTTCCTGCTGTTCATTTTACTAAGAAAAGAGAGGTTACTATGTTGGCTGGGATGGTTGTCTAAATTACCACAGGGGAAATAGGCTGCTATTACACAATAGGGAGTAGGAAAAATATAGATGAAACTCGGGAATCCCTGAAACAGTCACCCCACTCTGACTTGCTATAAAGGTTAACAGAAGACCACAGAAACCCTGCACCAGCAGGCAGGTGCACTGAGAGCTCGGTGCCCTCCAAATGAAGACTGGGCTTTCCTAACCTGCCTGGGAACTCTTCCATTCCATCAGCAGACATCCTGGGGAAAAGGCAAGGGAAAGCTGGAAAAGAGACATCACCAACACCAGCTATGGCCTCATGGATACTTCATTCATTCATTCATTCATTCATTCATTCATTTGACAAATATTTATTGAGTATCTCCTATATGCCTAGCACTGTCTTGGCACAAAGGACAAAGCAATAAATGAAACAGACCAAGTTCCCTTTTTTGGGGGAGTTTGTGTTTTACTGGAGAGGCAGATCCTAGACCACACCAATACATAAAATATCTATTTTGCTAGAAGGCGATGACAGGTTCAGGGGAAAATAAAGGCAGAGAAGGAGAATCGGGTGTCAGAGGATGCTTGTGACATTAAACCGTGTGGTCAGGGAGGCCTCCCTGAGAGGTGACATTTGAATGAAGATACGAAAGATGTGAGGGAGCAGGCCGTGTGGGTGTTTCCAAGCAGAGGGACAGCCAGTGCATACCTCCTGCGGTGGGGACAGGCCAGCTCCTTGTGTTGGAGGATTAATGCAGAGGCCAGGCTGGCTGGTGAAGAGTGAGTGGCGGGGGATGCCGTTGGGGAACCACAAGATCAGTAAGTCATGGACACCACTTCCCAGGGACCGTGCTTTCATGGGAAGGAGTTTGATTTCTAGCGGCAGAGTGCTGGGGTTAGGGCAGGATGGTGTATATTGATCTGACAACACTGTATCAGGTTCACTCTGGCTGCATGCAGTGTTGAGAACAGACAGTAGTGTGGCAGGAAAAGCAGGAGGCATGAGTTAGCAGGCTATATCGGCAACCCCAGAGCAGCCAGCAGTGTTTGCATCAGGGCTGTAATGGTAAAGAGGTGTAGAGCTGTTGGATCTTGGATTTATTTTGAAGGTAAAACCCAGCACTTTGGGAGGCTGAGGTGGGCGGATCACGAGGTCAAGAGATCGAGACCATCCTGGCCAACATGGCAAAACCCCGACTCTACTAAAAAAAGATTTAAAAAAAAAATTAGCTGGGCATGGTGGCATGTGCCTGTAATCCCAGCTACTCAGGAGGCTGAGGCAGGAGAATCTCTTGAACCTGGGAAGCGGAGGTTGCAGTGAGCCAAGATTGCTGGAGACAGAGCGAAGCTCCATCTCAAAAAAAAAAAAAAAAAAAAAAAAGAAAAGAAAAAGTAAAACCAATGATACTTGCTGAAAGATTTGACATGAGGGCCTCCCCTTCATGAGAATGAGCGGGGGCCAGGGGCATCCCCAAGGTTTCTGGACTAAGCCACAGTGATAGGGGAAAGGGTACAGGTTTTAGGGGGAGACTAGAAACACATGTTGGGTATGTGAAAAGGCAGACATACAAGTAGAGACAGAGAGGGGCTGGTGTTTATAAACAAGGTGTGTGGTTTATGTCAGGTATGCATTTTTGGATTTTAATGATCTTTTTGTCTAACGCTGTACGTAGGTTGGATGGGTCATAGTTAAATTAACCATTTACTTCAGAAACTGCAGAATATCCAGGTGGGCTCACGCAAAAAGTGGAGGGGAAGGAAGAGATTCTGGATGTGAAGTGGGAGGCATGATTGATAATTTAATTTGCTCTTTTTGGTGAAGAGGTGGGAGTATTTTCAGTAGTACCTGGAATATTGCATTATGTTAAGTGGAGATATTCTGGGAGAAACACATGCAGGAGAAGAAGCATGACTGTAGGCTGAGCGCAGTAGCTCACGCCTGTAATCCCAGCACTTTGGGAGGCAGAGGCGGGTGGATCACCTGAGGTCAGGAGTTCGAGACCAATCTGACCAATATGGCAAAACCCTGTCTCTACTAAATATACAAAAATTAGCCGGGTATGGTGGCAGGCACCTGTAATCCCAGTTACTTGGGAGGCTGAGGCAAGAGAATTGCTTAAGTCCAGGAGGCGGAGGCTACAGTGAGCCAATATCGCGCCATTGTACTCCAGCCTGGGCAACAAGAGCGAAACCTTGTCTCCAAAAGAAAAAAGAAGTCTGACTGTAAATGTTGTATTGCAGTGGATAATTCCCGGCTTCTCAGCACCCGTTCTGCTTTCCTTTGTGCTTCCTCCTCAGGGACCACCTTGATAAGTTATGAACCTCAGGTTTCTCTTCTGTGCAGTGAGGATATCGATTGTGCCAGGTGCCACATCCCAGATCTGCAAACTCCAGCTTTGGGACCCTTGAACCATCTTCTCAATCTGCCTCTTGAACATGGGGATTGCGACCCTAGGGTGAGATTCAGTCTGCAGCCCACCCAACCATGGTCTAGGCATGGAGCATTTATCTGGCTTTCTATTGCCCTGGATCTACTTCATCCTTTATATCTCCCAAGGGACAAAGCTCTCCATCCTGAACAGAGTTTAGTTAACTGAGATCTTTTCCTTTCATCCTAGTTCCAATTAAGCATTTCCACCCAACTGACACAGGACAAAACCCTGGCTCTGCTATTCTTTGTTGGAATTCACTCTCTTGGAAGGGTCTCAAAGGATTAGGGTGAGTGGAAACAGGCAGACAAAAGTGTATGCTAGGAAGGAGTCAGGCTTGGCAGAGAAATCCAGGTCTATCATGAACACAAAGTAAGCCTGAACTGGGTGTCAAGAGCCATTGGATGGCCAAAGGGCTCAGAGATCTGGGGAGAGTGGATTTGGAGATCTCCAGGAAAACAGGTGCTTGGGAAAGCGATGAGGATGTATGCATGTATGCCAGAAGCAGAGGGAGGGGATATTGCTCCTGGCTGGCCTCCTTGTTGCTCTCTAATGGTGAGTTTCATGCTGTGTCAAGGCCTGGAAGCCACACAGCCCCTGCTCAGCTATTTCAGATACTGACACTTAGATCATAATTAGCCACAGTCTTTGTACATGGAGCTTTGGAATCTTGGCACCTGCTGCTGATGGGCCAGTTTCTCCCTGTCCCAGTGTTATTCTGGTCCTAGCTCAGTGCCACGTTTGCTATCCCCTCCCTTCCCACCTTGGAAATGAACCATTGCTGCCAATGTCCTGTCCAGAGTGACTTTCAGAGACACACCGAGGAGCATTTTATTGAAGTTGGGAAATTGGAAAGCATCTCAATTTCTCTTGCACCAAGATTTTATTATTTCCTTTGAAGTGAAATTTCAAATACACCAGACAAGTCTACGCTCAAATGGAGGTATGAAAATGCATGTAAAAATCAAACGAAAGAGGGTTTTGGTTGTCTCCTATTTTGTATCCTGCCTGTCCTTGCTTGCCTACCTTGCATTTATTAATGAAGAGATCACCTCTGCACATCCAAGAACAGATAACCACACATTACCTCAAAATCCCAGGGGAAAAAAAATATTCTAAGACGTTTAAGGTCTTATTTCAGTCACTCATTTTTGCTATTTTTACTTTGGAGACATTTTTGCTATTTTGCTATTTTTATCACCCTAACAAAAATACTGCTTATTTCAATTAACTTATTTCTGCATGTTCTATGAAAGCATGTGTTACATTAATAATATAGTTTGACTGTGTCCTCACTCAAATCTCATCTTGAATTGTAGTTCCCATAATCCCCACATGTGGTAGGAGGGACCTGGTGGGAGGTAATTGAACCCTGGGAGTGGTTACCTCCATAGTGTTTTCATGATAGTGAGTTCTCATGAGATCTGATGGTTTTATACGGGCCTTTCCGTCAGCTTCACTCTGCATTTCTCCTTCCTGCTGCCATGTGGAGGACAAGCTTGCTTCCCTTTCCACCATGATTGTAAGTTTCCTGGGGCCTTCCAGCCCTGTGGAACTGTGAGTCTATCAAACCTCTATCCTTTATAGGTTACCCAGTCTTGGGTATGTCTTCATAGCAGCGTGAGAAAGAACTAATACAATTAATAATCCAATATAGCAACCTATTTTAATTACATATTACAGGCTTCAGATATGTAGAATGAAATAAGGTTTTTTTTTTTTTTTTTTTTTTTTTTTTTTTTGCTTGTTTGTTTGTTTTGAGAGAGTCTCACTCTGTCGTCAGGCTGGAGTATAGTGGCACGATCTTGGTTCACTGCAATCTCTGCCTCCCGGGTTCAAGTGATTCTTCTGCCTCAGCCTCCCGAGTAGCTGGGACTACAGGCATGTGCCACCACACCCAGCTAATTTTTGTATTTTTAGTAGAGACGGGGTTTCACCATGTTGGCCAGGATGGTCTCAATATCTTGACCTCGTGATCCGCCCACCTCAGCCTCCCAAAGTACTGGGATTACAGGCATGAGCCACCGTGCCTGGCCAAAATAAGTATTTTTTTAAAAAATGATCTTGGACTTAGTCTTGGAAGTGACATTATAGGTTATCAAGTTTTACCTTCTACCTAAGAATACTACTGTGGCTCTTGTGACAAATGTGGATCCTTTTAAGGGAAAAACTAGTGGTCAGATAAAGAGAGCCTTCAAGTGCCCTTACCGACCTTCTGCATCTAGATACAGGTTCCATCTATTAAAAAAAAAAATTAGAGATTGGTCTTATTCTGTCACCCAGGCTGGAGTGCAATGGCATGATCATAGCTCACTATAGCCTTGGCCTCTTAGGCTCAAGTGATCCTTCTGCCTCAGCCTCCTGAGTAGCTGGGACCACAGGTGCATGCCACCTCTCCAGGTATTTTTTTAAAAATTATTTTTGTAGAGACGAGGGTCTCACTATGTTGCCCAAGCTAGTCTTGAACTCTTGGTCTTAACTGATCCCCTGGCTCAGTCTCCCAAAGTGCTGGAGTTACAAATGTGAGCCTCCACATCCAGCCAGTAAATGTCTTCTTCACTGGGTAAACCCAAAGGCATTCCCTTGCATTGGTCTTCTCTAGCCCTTTACTGCCTGATATACAGGGGAGTCAAGGTAGATCCAAGTCTGATCAAGATAGAATGTCACTCAACAGGCTCTGTCTCAATGTTCAGTGGGACTTGGGACAAAATCCCCTGAACTTCAACCAAGGATGAAGTGAGTTTCTGTTACCTGAATAGCCTGGAAGCCATGGCTGTTCCTACCCACCTTCCCTGTCCAGCATTAGCTGGCCAAAGCACCTGCCTCTGCCTTGAATCTCACTCTATTCCCCCAGTTACCCTACCTTGTGCCTCTATCTTTGCCTGGGGTTTGCGCCCTACCCTGAATTCCAACCCACTGACATGAGATCTTGATGCCTACTTGGCACTTAGAGTCTTAGTATTGCCCAATCCTGGTTCATTCCTGGAAGTCTGCTGAATCTTGCAGTGAATGGGGAGAACTCACCTAATTTAGAACTACTCCACATTACCCTTCAGCCACATTATGCCCTCCTCTCCTGGATGCTGCTACAGATGTTTCTGGTGCAGGTATTTTTCTTAGCCATACTTGAACCTACAATCACCTTTAAACACCGTGTCTCAAACATCTAACACTGAGTCAGTCTCTGCAACCTCTCCTCTGCAGTCTAGTGATCAGTGTGAACTGGGTCCTCCTGTCTGTGGACCCTCTGTGATCCTCTGTGCCAAGCCTGCCTTGCACAAACATGATGCTTTTCAGATATTTGCAGACAAAATTCCAACCCAGCCTCATCAGTAACTATCTAGTACTTGCCCCAGATATCGGCATTAAATATATCTCATGTTCCATCAACATATACCCAGACAGTCATCACTTGATGATCATGTGAAGGGCTCACTCCTAGCTCTTTCCAGGACTAATCCCAGCCTTTGCTCTGATGGAGTGGGAAACAGTCATTCTCTAGCAGAGATGTTGCAAGTAAGCGCTTATTTGAGGCCTTTGGCAAGGATAACTGGCACTCTTTCTAGCTCATTTGTTGCTATCAAATTCCTGACTCAGCCCACTTGTCATCGCCTCTTGACAAGTCAGCATTTCAGTGCTGGGTTTGTTTCTCTTTCCTCGCAAGCAGTAAACACCATCCTATGCAAGAAATGAAGCTACCCTTCAATGCAAGAACCAGGTGTGATGGTGACTATTGAGTGTCAACTTGATTGGATTGGAAGATGCAAAGTATTGTTCCTGGGTATGTCTGTGAGGGTATTGCCAAAAGAGATTAACATTTGAGTCAGTGGACTAGGAGAGGCGGACCCACCCTCAATCTGGCTGGGCACCATCTAATCAGATGCCAGCCTGACTAGAATAAAGGAGGCAGAAGAACGTGGAAAGACTTGACTTGCTGAGTCTTCTGGTCCTCATCTTCCCTTGTGCTGGATGCTTCCTGCCCTTGAACATCAGATTCCAAGTTCTTCAGCTTTTGGACTCTTGGACTTACCCCAGTGGTTTGCCAGGGGTTCTTGGGCCTTTGGCCACAGACTGAAGTCTGCACTGTCAGGTTCCCTACTTTTGAGGTTTTGTGACTTGGACTGGCTTCCCTGCTCCTCAGCTTGCAGACAGCCTATTGTGGGACCTCATCTTGTGATCAGGTGAGTCAATACTTTTTGATAAACTCCTCTTTGTATACACATCTATCCTATTGGTTCTGTCCCTTTAGAGAACCCTGGCTAACACACTAGGGTTCTTTGGTCCCCTAGTAAGTACATCCAACTCAAAAAAAATTAGTGAAAGAAACAGCAGGGGAAAACTTGAAAATCCTTAGTCACTGGAAAATGATGCAAATAATGCTTCTCCTTTCA
>NW_012101532.1:1256834-1259530 GCF_000951045.1 Mandrillus leucophaeus | reverse complement strand
GATCCTCTGTGCCAAGCCTGCCTTGCACAAACATGATGCTTTTCAGATATTTGCAGACAAAATTCCAACCCAGCCTCATCAGTAACTATCTAGTACTTGCCCCAGATATCGGCATTAAATATATCTCATGTTCCATCAACATATACCCAGACAGTCATCACTTGATGATCATGTGAAGGGCTCACTCCTAGCTCTTTCCAGGACTAATCCCAGCCTTTGCTCTGATGGAGTGGGAAACAGTCATTCTCTAGCAGAGATGTTGCAAGTAAGCGCTTATTTGAGGCCTTTGGCAAGGATAACTGGCACTCTTTCTAGCTCATTTGTTGCTATCAAATTCCTGACTCAGCCCACTTGTCATCGCCTCTTGACAAGTCAGCATTTCAGTGCTGGGTTTGTTTCTCTTTCCTCGCAAGCAGTAAACACCATCCTATGCAAGAAATGAAGCTACCCTTCAATGCAAGAACCAGGTGTGATGGTGACTATTGAGTGTCAACTTGATTGGATTGGAAGATGCAAAGTATTGTTCCTGGGTATGTCTGTGAGGGTATTGCCAAAAGAGATTAACATTTGAGTCAGTGGACTAGGAGAGGCGGACCCACCCTCAATCTGGCTGGGCACCATCTAATCAGATGCCAGCCTGACTAGAATAAAGGAGGCAGAAGAACGTGGAAAGACTTGACTTGCTGAGTCTTCTGGTCCTCATCTTCCCTTGTGCTGGATGCTTCCTGCCCTTGAACATCAGATTCCAAGTTCTTCAGCTTTTGGACTCTTGGACTTACCCCAGTGGTTTGCCAGGGGTTCTTGGGCCTTTGGCCACAGACTGAAGTCTGCACTGTCAGGTTCCCTACTTTTGAGGTTTTGTGACTTGGACTGGCTTCCCTGCTCCTCAGCTTGCAGACAGCCTATTGTGGGACCTCATCTTGTGATCAGGTGAGTCAATACTTTTTGATAAACTCCTCTTTGTATACACATCTATCCTATTGGTTCTGTCCCTTTAGAGAACCCTGGCTAACACACTAGGGTTCTTTGGTCCCCTAGTAAGTACATCCAACTCAAAAAAAATTAGTGAAAGAAACAGCAGGGGAAAACTTGAAAATCCTTAGTCACTGGAAAATGATGCAAATAATGCTTCTCCTTTCAGTGAAGCAGTTTGGGTGGCAAAATGTCAGGAAATTGCACAAGGTCTTCTCCAACTCTAATGCTAGAGGAATTACGATGTTCTTGGGGGAGGTGAAGAGTTTACGTTCATTTTTTAAAAAGAAAACTACAATTAAAGTCCTCAGGGAGTCAACATTTTTCACATTCTCTGCAGCAGGCATAATTTACTAAAAGAGAACTAGAACTCGGCTGTCAGCTGAATTAATATACAGGCCAAGAATCTCAGGTTCACCAAGATGTATCTGATAAACTGGTCCTGTGGGGTCAGGAGACCAACAGGGTATATTTCAGGGAAATAGAAGCCATTAAACACCATCATCTCAGTGTCTTGTATGCCTTATGTACAAAGGCACTCATAATTAAAATTAGCCATTAGCTTGTAAATAAAATGCTTTCAGAGAGAATGTTTTATGTTATTATCTCTATCCTACCCTGTTTATCGGCCTGGCCTCTATTTGTGATAATATCTCCATCTTTATTTCCATCTAATGGGTCTCCTTTAATCTAGTCAGCAGTGGTTTGATTTAATGGAGAGCTATGGAAAAGCCAGGTAAAATGACAGAATGAAAAACAGCCACTCAAAACTCACCAGGGCTAAACGTTGTCTCCAGCACAAAGATCACGCTTGAAGGCTAGTATTTAACATGCTCCATGACCTGGATCTGACCAGGATTTCCAACCCCTTTCCATGACTTGTACTTTGAGGCATTTATCATTTTATCAGCCTGCACTCTTCTTCCTTTGCAATGGGAAACTGGCTCCAAATTTTATCACACCACCCCTCCCATTACTTCCAACAAATGTCCCTTCCCCAAGCCCAAATGTGTGATTTTAGAATTGACATTCGTGTTCTTGCGAGTTCCATGTTTATACAGGTTCCCTCCTCTCTACTCATAGCTGGTGGTCCGAGATGGGCTACCAGTCTGGATAGATTGCGGAACCGAAACCAGCATCCAAGTTCCTCCTTGGTGGCAAATCTGGAAGGTATGCTAACGGGAGAAGCAGTGCCTCGTTTCTTGCCAGGAAGCGATAGACACTCTAAGACAGCGGCCCCCAATCTTTTTGGCACCAGGGACAGGTTTCATGGAAGACAATTTTTCCACAGACTGGGGGTTGGAGGATGGTTTGGGGATGATTCAAGCACATTACATTCATTGCGCACTTTATTTCTATTACTATTACATTGTAATATATAATGAAATAATTGTACAACTCACCATCATGCAGAATCAGTGGGAGCTCTGAGCTTGTTCAGTGAGTCTCGGCTCACTGAAACCTCTGCCTCTCAGGTTCAAGCAATTCTCCTGCCTGAGCCTCCAGAGTAGCTGGAATTACAGGCGTGCACCACCACACCCAGCTAATTTTTCTATTTTTTCAGTAGAGATGGGGTTTCATTATGTTGCCCAGGCTGGTCTCCAACTCCTAGACTTGAATGATCCTTTCACCTTGGCTTCCCAAAGTGCTGGGATTACAGGCATGAGCCACTGCACCCGGCCCACACTGCTTCTTGATGGCAGTCATATTTTCCCTTCTGGTAA
>NW_012101532.1:1252888-1255734 GCF_000951045.1 Mandrillus leucophaeus | reverse complement strand
TCCTCTTGGAATAGCCCATTACTACTTTTTTTCCTTGATACGCTTTGACTGTGTCCCCACTCAAAAGTCATCTTGAATTGTAGCTCCCATAATTCCTACATGTTGTGAGAGGGACCTGGTGGAAGATAATTGAATCGTGGGGGCAGTTTCTCCCATACTGTTCTCATAGTAGTGAATAAATCTCTCGAGATGTGATGGTTATATAAGGGGAATCCCCTTTTGCTTGGTTCTCATTCTCTCTTGTCTGCCACCATGTAAGATGTGCCTTTTGCCTGCCACCATGATTGTGAAGCCTCCCAGCCACATGGAACTGTGAGTCCATTAAACCTCTTTTTGTTTATTAATTACTCAGTCTCAGGTATGTCTTTATCAGTAGCATGAAAACGGATTCATACATTCCCTGACTATTGAATCTTTCTTATCTTTCAGGGTATTCCTCAAAACCCAAGTCTCTCTTAAGCATTCCTTCTGCCCACACCACTGGAATTATTTCCACCCTCTTCTACCCCTTTGCTGTAGTTCCTTTGACCCTCTCTTGTAGCTCTCCACATATTGTTTTGCTTTATAATTGTCCTGCCCAAGTCTGTCTTCCCAATCAATGCACAGGCTGGAGTTTTTTCTTTTTAGTGTCCTATTTTCCTGAATAGAGCCTGGCACAGATTAGGTGCTCAGTCAATATTTACTGTCAGCATCATCCCATAATTAGATAATGACAACAGGAAATATTTATCTTCTTGCATCTAGGTGAGACTGAACCTGATTAAGCAAAGCAGATCAGTGTCCGGGAAACTCCTGTGGCGTTCCAACGCAGGAAAAATTCATAACTTATCTCAGCAAACACTTACAACACCGCTGTGGTTTGTTCAGTGATGATAAATATGTTTGCCTTGTCGTTTCATCTTTCATCTGCTGTTTGTTCCACTTTCCTGGATTGCAAAATCCTTGAGCCTAAAGATACTGTTACCTTTCTTTATAACCTTCACTGAGGGTAGCAAAAGATAATGAAGGTAGTGGACAAGTCATAAATGATTGATTAATTGATTGACTCAGTTAATAAACATTTTCTCAGATTTATGTATCTGTCTGCTGCAGGTATATAAACCACAATACTTTTAAGGGCTCTCAGTTCAGTTGGAGAGATATTGCATTTCATTATAGTGTGTTATTGATGAATCTGAGTTACCAAGCCAATAGAAGAACAAAACAAGAGGTATGAAAATGTGCTCAACATCATTGATCATCAGAGAAATGCAAATCAAAATTACTGTAAGATATCATCTCTCCCCCAGTTAAAATGGCTTTTATCCAAAAGACAGGCAATGACAAATGCCGGTGAGAGAAAATAAAATTCTCATACACTGTTAGTGGGAATGTAAATTAGTACAGCCACTACGGAGAACAGTTTGAAGGTTCCTAAAAAAACTAAAAGTCAAGTTACCATATGATCCAGTAATCCTAGATATATACCAAAAAGAAAGAAAATCAGTATATTAAAGAGATATCTGCACTCCCTTGTCTATTGCAACACTGTTTACAATAACCAAGATTAGGAAGCGACCTAAGTATCCATCAACAGATAAATGCATAAAGAAAATGCGGTACATATAGGCAATGGAGTACTATTCAGCCATGAAAAAGAATGAGATCCTGTCATTTGCAACAACATGGATGGAACTGAAGGTCACTATGTTAAGTGAAATAGATCAGACACAAAAGGACAAACTTTGCATGTTCTCAATTATTTGTGGGATCTAACAATTAAAACAATTGAACTCATGGAGATAGAGAGTAGAACGATGGTTACCAGTGGCTGGAAAGCAGGGGAGTGGCAGGTGGGGAGGGAGTGGAGATGGCTAATAGGTACAGCAACATAGTTAGAAAGAATAAATAGGCCAGTTGTGGTGGCTCACGCCTGTAATCCCAGTATTTTGGGAGGCCGAAGTGGACAGATCACGAGGTCAGGAGATGGAGACCATCCTAGTTAACATGGTGAAACGCTGTCTCTACTAAAAATACAAAAAATTAGCCGGGTGTGGTGGCGGGTGCCTGTAGTCCCAGCTACTCGAGAGGCTGAGGCAGGAGAATGGCGTGAACCTGGAAGGTGGAGCTTGCAGTGAGCTGAGATCGCACCACTGCACTCCAGCCTGGGCGACAGAATGAGACTTCGTCTCAAAAAAAAAAAAAAAAAAAAAAAAAAAAAAAAAAATAAATAAGACCTCATATTTGCTAGCACAAAAGTGTGACTGTAGCCAAAAATAATTTAATTGTGCATTTAAAAATAACTCACACCTGTAATCCCAGCACTTTGGGAGGCCAACGCAGGCGGATCACGAGGTCAGGAGATTGAGACCATTCTGGCTAATACGGTGAAACCTCGTCTCTACTAAAAATATTTTAAAAAGTAGCCAGGTGTAGTGGCGAGCACCTGTAGTCCCAGCTACTCGGGAGGCTGAGGCAGGAGAATGGCGTGAACCCGGGAGGAGGAGCTTGCAGTGAGCTGAGATCGTGCCACTGCATTCCAGCCTGGGCGACAGAGCAAGACTCCATCTCAAAAAAAAAAACAAAAAAACCTAAAAGAGTGTAATTGGATTTTTTGTTACACAAATGATAAATGCTTGAGGGGATAGATACCCCATATACCCTGATGCAATTATTATGCATAGCATGTCTCTATAAAAATATCTCATGTACCCCATTAGTATATAAATGTAACCCAGTAGGCATGGTGGCTCATGCCTGTAATCCCAGCACTTTGAGAGGCTGAGGCAGCAGGAGGATCCCTTAAGCCTGGGAGTTTCAGGCCAGCCCATGCAACATGGTGAAACCCAGTCTCTATAAAAAAAACA
>NW_012101532.1:1251148-1251457 GCF_000951045.1 Mandrillus leucophaeus | reverse complement strand
AGACGGGGTTTCACTGTGTTAGCCAAGATGGTCTCGGTCTCCTGACCTTGTGATCCACCCGCCTCGGCCTCCCAAAGTGCTGGGATTACATCAGCCACCGTGCCCAGCCGCGAGTATATATTACCCTCTTTCTGAGCCTTAATTACTCCATCTGTAAAACAGGCACGATAATCTCATTCAAATGAAAATTCGAGTATGACAATATGACAGTATTTTGAAACTCTGTTGTAGTCCCTCTACCAGGGTCTTTCTTTTCTTGGCTCTGGTACAAATTCTCTACTGTTACTTAAGGTTTATCGTGATCTATTG
>NW_012101532.1:1248816-1250075 GCF_000951045.1 Mandrillus leucophaeus | reverse complement strand
TGAGCCACTGTGCCTAGCCAACATTTCTTTTTAATGATCCAATTCAAGTCATCAACCTCTCCACCACCACCACCACCATTTCCCTCCACACAAACCATTAAAATTCCAGCCAGTCTGGAATTATAAAGAAAAGTCCCAGAATTTCATATGAGAAAGGGACCACCTTCTTCATAAAGCCCATCTTCTCTGCCCATCCCACTCCCATCTCTCAACAATGTTACGTGGACTCCACTCCATGGAAGACTCCATCTGTCAGGGCAGCTGTAATCTAGGTCACTGTCCCGATAGGTGGAGGACACTCTTGCTGAACCATTGCTGCTCAGATCCTCCCCCAAGAAATGTGGACTTCCTTACAAAGAAGCAGCAGGAGGAACTCTCCAGTGAGTTGAGATTTGAGGATCTCGGATCCTGTTCTTTCTCCTTTACCTCCATCACAAAAAAGTGTCCAGATGCATCTCTTCTACCGGCCAGAGTGGAAAAAAAGACTATCTGCTCATTTCCTCTTTTTAGAACTTTCTATCTTTCCATCTGTGCTTCTAGTCGCATTGTATGTGCCAGGGGGTTTTGTGGTGTATTATTAGTCCTCTCTGCCTTTGGATTTCTGTTAGAATTTGTTCTTTTAAGTCCCCTACTTATCTGATTCCAGAGCAGAGTGTGGTCAACAAAGGGCAGCTGTAAAAGGAGTGCTATTCCCTGACTGTTTCTTGTGATCCCCGCGATGCTTTCTCCAAGGACAAGAAAGGCATCTGTTCAGAAAGCAAATGCTGGTCAAGAGCAGGAAGGGTCAATCTGTAGGAGTCCTCTCTTCAAGCACTTGGACTTGACTTTGGCCTGACATTAAAGAGGAGCCTGTGCTTAGCTCTGGGAGGTAAAGGATAAAACCAAGAAGCCTCTGTCTTGAGATGTCTGAGTGAAGAAGCAACCATTTCATCTCGAAGCAAAGACAATAAAACCTAGGACTCTGGATAGGAGTAACCCATTGTGGGACCCTTGAAAATGGAGCTCATGCCCTTGTTTCAGCTTCCTCCCTTGATGAATTTATAGAGTTCCTGATGGAATGCACTGTGATATGGTAGACCCTATCTTTTTTTAATTTTTTTTTTTTTTTTTTTTTGAGACAGAGTCTCACTATGTTGCCCAGGCTGGTGTGCAGTGGCTGGATCTAAGAAATTCTCCCATCTTGGTCGGTCTCCCAAAGTGCTGGGATTACAGGTGTGAGCCACCATGGCTGGCCTGACCCTATCTTTTCTGCAGAGATA
>NW_012101532.1:1243945-1247491 GCF_000951045.1 Mandrillus leucophaeus | reverse complement strand
TGAAACTCTGTTGTAGTCCCTCTACCAGGGTCTTTCTTTTCTTGGCTCTGGTACAAATTCTCTACTGTTACTTAAGGTTTATCGTGATCTATTGCTCGAGTCCCTCTTTCTCTCCTTCAAAGAGATTATTGCTTTCATGTTGAAAGAAAAACTGCAACCCCACAGCTAACCCAAAGGGGAGTGGACAGAGCCATGGTGTGGGAAAAGCAGTTAAATCATAAAATAATAGCGGGGGGCTGAAATTGCCCCTGACTGCCCATTGCTGCTCTCATTTTTATAGTCCATTAAAACCTACAATCACTGTAATGTTTATGCATTATTGGGGAGATAAATTGTGTAATTTTCATTTTGCAATTTAAATGTAATTATGATCTTACTAATGACTAAAACCTGAATTTGCTAGACTATCAGTTTTTCTAACCCTTGCCAAAATTATAGGTAATTACTTAAGGCTTACAATAATTATAAGTCCATCTCTTAAATAATTAATGTGCACTTTCATGGTACAAAACAGCTAGTAATCAAACGACCTCTGCTTGCACTGCAAACCCAAGCAATTAAGCCTATTGTGTAGAACTGTAGAAATATACCCATTTGCAAGAGTCCTTCCATTGGAAAGCTAAAACACGAGGTTGTTGTGTTTTATAGCATCAAATAAGGACGAATTCCCCTGCTGCCAAAAGGCCAGAAAAAGAAAGTGATCCACAAAATCGTAGAAAATGTAATCTGAGTCTACAAAAAACTGTTGTAGCTGATGGAAGACAGGCTGAGGAGCAGGAGGAAAATAGAGAATGCTTCCAGCTATGGACTTGAAATAAACGTGAAATGGATCTAGTTTTCACAAAGGAGCTAAGTGTGGGATGTGAGTAGAACTTATCACTGGCCTTTTCGTCCTTATTTTGTTCTTGAGGGGGGACATGCAATTCCTTCCCATAGTAAACATACAGCATGGAGCTGAGCTTCTGTGACACAGGGATAAATAATGTCGAGTTTTTGCCCTTAAGAAATTAACCTACTAGTGTGTGTTATGAGACAGGCAAGCAGAAAATCAGAATACACCCTGGTAAGTGCTGCAATTTCCCATAGAAGGGTGGTGGCAGATACGCAAGCAATGAGCCACAAATAGTGTTTCTTAACATTTGTTATTCTGCTCACAAAGAGTCTAAAGGTTCCTGAGAATGGAACTGGCAGTAAGGGATATTCCAAGGACCTGAGCTGCTCCTGCCCTGGGGTTTTGGTTCATGGTGACTTAACACAATGAAGATCACATCCAGATCACAACACCAGATATTCTTGATGTAGGAAACATTGCAAAATGAATTCCTGGAGTCACCTCCTTCTCTCTGCTCTGTGTTCATTTTTGCCTGTTCAGCTCTTTCTATCCTAATCACACCCATTATCCAAGATTCAGCACCACTACCTTCCCCTCCAAGAAGCCTGCTCCAATACTACAGAGCTCTTCAAAAGTTCCCCTCTTTATACATAAACTTACCTAAAGGGTGTTGTGATGGGTCATTTTATATCGCACCTTGGCAGGCTCACAGTGCCCAGATATGTGGTCAAACATTATTCTGGATGTCTCTGTGAGGGTGTTTGTGGATGAGATTAACATTTGAACAGTGGACTTTTGAGTGAAGTTGATTACATGCCATAATGTGGGCGGACCTCATCCAATCAATTGAAGGCACTCATAGAACAGAAGTTGATTGCTGTCAAGTAGGAAGGAATTCTGCTAGCAGGTAGATATTGATCAAGCCAAAATGTTGATATTGCTTGGATTTGTGTCCCTGCCCAAATCTCATGTCGAATTGTAATCCTGCGCTGAAGGTGGGGCCTGGTGAGAGGTGATTGGATCATGGGGGTGAACTTCGCTTGAACGGTTTCACACCATTCCCCTTTGGTACTGTACAGTGAGCAAATTCCAATGAGATCTGATTGTTTAAAAGTGTGTAATACGTCCTCCCGCCGTCTCTTGATCCAGCTCCTTGGTCTAGCTCCTGCCATGTAACACACCTGCTCCTACTTTGCTTTCTCCATGAGTAAAAGCTCCCTGAGCCCTCCCTGTAAGCAGATGCTGCCATGCTTTCTCTACAGCCTGCAGAACCATGAGCCAATTAAACCTCTTTTCTCTATAAATTACCCAGTCTCAGGTATTTATTTATAGCCATGCAAGAACGGACCAATGCAAATGTTCTTCTTTGGGTCTCCAGCCCTCCAGCCCACCAGCCCACTCTTCAGATTTTGGGCTTGCCAGCCTCCATAATCACATGACCAATCCCTTAAAATCTCTCCACTCTCTCTCTCTAGATAGATAGACAGATAATAGAGATGATAGAGGCAGATACATAGGTAGATAGGTAGAGATCAACAGATGGTTGAGATAGATAGGTAGGTAGGTAGAGAGGATAAAGATAGTAGGAAGATAGATAGATAGATAGATAGATAGATAGATAGATAGATAGATAGATAGACAGACATAGATGATAGCTTGCTAGCTAGCTAGTTAATTGATAGAGGTAAGTAGGTAGGTAGAGATAGATAGATAGATATACATAGATAGATAATAGCTTCTTAGCTAGCTAGATAATTGATAGAGATAAGTAGGTAAGTAGGTAGCTGGATAGATAGGTAGATAATTGATATAGATAGATGATAGATAAATGGATAGTAGGTAGTACATAGTACATAGATATTGATAACTTAGATACATAGATGATAGATAAATATGTGATAGACATACATCTTGACAGAGATAGATACATAGAGGATGATCGATAAATATATAGAGATGATGGATAGGTGATAGTAAAGAGAGAAAGAGATAGATAGTAGATATATAGATAGATTAGATAGGTACATACATACATATATAGAGAGAGATAAATAGATAGAGAGATGGATGAATAGACAGACACAAACACACACACATCCTATTAATCATGTTTCTTTAGGGAACCCTGACTACACAGGTATCTTGGTTTAATGTTACCTGACTTAACTGTAGTCTTCCATGCTCCAGGAAGAATTTGGACCCAGCAGGCCTAAGACCTTGTCCTTATCCATCTGAATCCTTGTCCCTTCAGTAATAATTCTCGTATCGGCTTAAAATAGTCTCATCCCAGGGATGCACACTCTGGAAAACCAAAATACCTTTAGGATTCAAAGCTTGGGTAGAAGCCATTTGGGCAAATAGTAGAAAAACACTGAGGCAGAAATCCCTGCCAAATTCCTTGCCTCCATGAAGTCAGGCTTCATGGACATGTGCTTTTGCAGAACTATATTTTCCTGTTGAAGCGCTTATCTCAATGAACTGATTTTTAAATGTAATATTTGTCTTTTATGTGCCTCCCCATGAGACTGCAAAACTCCAAGTGTGTAGGGACCAACCATATCTGCGGTAAGCTCAATGGTTCAATAAATATATGCTGTCTAAATGACTTATCAATCCAGGCAAAATGGTTATGCTGAATGATCCTGACAACATTTCCTTCTTTTTTTTCTTTTCTTTCTTTCTTTCTTTTCTTTTTTTTTTTTTTTGAGAAGGAG
>NW_012101532.1:1239783-1242554 GCF_000951045.1 Mandrillus leucophaeus | reverse complement strand
CCTTGAAAATGGAGCTCATGCCCTTGTTTCAGCTTCCTCCCTTGATGAATTTATAGAGTTCCTGATGGAATGCACTGTGATATGGTAGACCCTATTTTTTTTTAATTTTTTTTTTTTTTTTTTTTTTAGAGATGGGGTCTCACTATGTTGCCCAGGCTGGTCTCAAGCTCCTGGGCTCAAGAAATTCTCCCATCTTGGTCGGTCTCCCAAAGTGCTGGGATTACAGGTGTGAGCCACCATGGCTGGCCTGACCCTATCTTTTCTGCAGAGATATTCAGGGAATTAAGAGATTGGATTTTAACCCCAACTCCTCTACCTACTGCTGTATCCTTTTAAGGGAAGTCACTTTTCCTCTCTGGGCCTCATTTTTGCAAAAGTAGGAGTTACAAGGCTCTATTTCTGGCAAACTTTGATTCAGAGATCTGACTCCTCCCACCAGGACCTCTAGTAAATGGCAAGAGATTTACATTTCTTAAATATAATCAGTAGGTTAATGAAAACGCTATATTTTTTGCAGCCAAGAGAGGTTGTGTTGTCCCCACCCTTCCACGTGAAAGACTCATTAGCATGTAGGATTGCCTGAAATCTGCAGTTTCTGAAGAAGCCATCCAATACTTTCTCAAAATCCCCCAAAGCACCTTTGGTTGTATCCCCAGTCTCTTCTTCACGGATGGGAGCCCTATGCCAGTTCTCAAAGTGGGCTTGACAGATTCCAACTCTTCTGACAATCAGACTGTGGGTCGG
This sequence comes from Mandrillus leucophaeus, assembly GCF_000951045.1. Taxonomy (NCBI): domain Eukaryota; kingdom Metazoa; phylum Chordata; class Mammalia; order Primates; family Cercopithecidae; genus Mandrillus; species Mandrillus leucophaeus. Next base: position 1,241,810 of record NW_012101532.1, on the reverse strand, counting down.
CCTCACTGAAACTTGGGAGTCTGTGGTTAGACACCGTATCCAAGCCGTTAGCTTCACACCTCCTCACCCTTAAACGGAGGATCTGACTCAAAGGACTGCACAGACTCTTGCCGTTTGGAAAGACACTGTCCTCCAAGACAAGCTGAAGTTTTCATCATGCAGCATGTCACCCTAGGATGGGAATCAGTCCTCACGAATCCACAATATCAAAACTTAAGGAGCTTCTCCTTCCCAAGTTAGAGGTATGCAACCCTTCAGTTCCTGGTTGCCCCAGTGCCACTCAAATTCATACCAAAGACTTGAAAATCCACTAGTTTGGCCCACACAATTCTTGAGCCAATGGGAGTCTGTTTTGAGATTAAGCAGGGTGCGGTCTGGGAACAGATAGTAGACCCTAAGCTGCAGAAGGCCTTGCCAGTGCTTACTACTTTCTTATGTCCCAGTTTCCGGTATGGATGATTATTTTGCATTGTCAAAATTGGAGCATCATTCTTAACTGTGGGCAAGGCCACAGACTTCTACATGAAGAGAAAATATGACCACGAACAGTAAACTTCAGAATTAAATGGATTTGGTTCCAGTTCCACCTATAGGCCGGGTGCAGTGGCTCACATCTGGGATCCCAGCACTGGGCTACAGAGCAAGACTCTTTCTCAAAAAAAAAAAAAAAAAAAAAAATCTCCACCTACAATATTCTTACCACTAAGATTTTAGGGAAGTTACCAAAATCTTTGAGAGATTAGGATGATAACTTCCTGGCACAATAGTTATAAGGATCAGAAATAGTTCTTAAAAGGTACAGTGTTGACCGGATGCAGTGGCTCACGCCTGCAATCACAGCACTTTGGGAGGCCGAGGTGGGCGGACCATGAGGTCAGGAGTTTGCAACCAGCCTGGCCAATATGGTGAAATCCTGTCTCTACTAAAAATGCAAAAATTAGTCAGGCGTAGTGGTGGGCACCTGTAATCCCAGCTACTCGGGAGGCTGAGGCAGGAGAATCGCTTGAACTCAGGAGGCGGAGATTGCAGTGAGCCAAGATTGCGCCATTGCACCGCAGCCTGGGCAACAAGAGTGAGGCTCTGTCTCAAAAAAACAAACAAAAAAAGCTGCAGTGTTTGGCACATGGTAGGTTAAGTACGTGAGAAGTATTATAACAATTACTATTAAGTACTGGCACTTCAGGGACTATTTTCAAGTTCTACTTCCTATCCACCAAACAGAGATTCCATGTCCATCTTGATTTCCTCTAAGGAATTTGCTATTGCCATCTACATAACATTATTTCTCCCTAACCAATGCTTTAGTTAATTTAGTCTTGTTTCATCTCAACTCCAGGTTTACCCTTCATCTTTCCCCTGACTCCAGCTCCAGAACCGGCATACCAAGTGCTCTCACCTTCCCAGGCTTGGCTCCCAGAACCCCAAGTCATCTAGAAGCTGGCCCCCAGTCTGGTTCTCTCTTCCTGGCTGAGTTTTGTAGCAGTCCCTTGACTAAGATGAGCCCAGATCTGAACCTCAGTCCTCTGCTTGGATTTGGTCATACCGCCTTTTACTAAGCCTTTTCTCTAGGAGAGTCTATTGCCTCTACTCTCAGCCATGTCTCTTGGCCCAGACTAGACACTGCCTCTTGCCTCTCAGCTATCTGTAAGGCCAGGAGGACTGTCTCAAAGGTCCACTGACTACAACAGACCTGATGTCAGCATGGACACTATTTTGTACCAAGCCTACACTGACCATAGTTCTTCAAACACTGATATGGACCATTGGTCTCTCTGTCTCCTTTCTCTCTACCTCTCTCTCTTTCTCTCTACACACTCTTTCTTTCTTTCTTTCTTTCTTTCTTTCTTTCTTTCTTTCTTTCTTTCTTTCTTTCTTTCTTTCTCTTTCCTTCCTTCCTTCCTTCCTTCCTTCCTTCCTTCCTTCCTTCCTTTCCTTCCCCTTTCTTTTCTTTCTTTTTTTCTTTTCTTTCTTTCTTTCTTTCTTTCTTTCTTTCTTTCTTTCTTTCTTTCTTTCTTTCTTTCTTTCTT
>NW_012101532.1:1234862-1239378 GCF_000951045.1 Mandrillus leucophaeus | reverse complement strand
TCTTTCTTTCTTTCTTTCTCTCTTTCCTTCCTTCCTTTCTTCCCCTCTTTCTTTTCTTTCTTTCTTTCTTTCTTTCTTTCTTTCTTTCTTTCTTTCTTTCTTTCTTTCTTTCTTTCTTTCTTTCTCTCTTTCTCCCTCTTTCTTTTTCTTTCTCTTTCTTTTTCTTTCTCTTTCCCTTTTTCCTCTGTTGCTCTCTCTTCCTCTTTCTTTTTCTCCTCTCCCTTTTTCTCTGTCTCTTTCTCTCTCTCTCCTTGTCCCCTTCTCTCTCTCTCTCTGTATTTCTCTCTCCCTTTCTTTATCTCTTTCTTGCTTTCTCTTTCTCTCTCTCTTTCCTTCTCTTTTTGTCTCTCTCAGGTACGCTCTCACCAAGTTTGCCTCTGTCTTTCTCCCCTTTCTTCAAGCCCAGAGATCTGTATTTGTCATTTACAGACCCAAAAGAAAAAGGGCATCTCTAGGCTGTATAACTTCCCCAGTGTAGTGGTAGCACAAGAAGGCAGCCATGGTTTCTTACCAAGGAAAGACTAATTTTAAATTTCCACTGGGTTCTGCATGAAGGAGCCGATGATTTTGCTGTGCACTTCTATTTATTTTATAAAAGAAAACATAGTGGACCGACTGGGGAAATCTCATGGAATAGGATACTATTCATTATATAAGTGGATGAGATTATTCTCGTGCATAAGGATGCAAAACATGTCTCTTCTGTTCTCTGGGTCTGTTACAAAAATCACAATCCAAGTCACAACATTCCCTGACAAATCCTGGCATGGGTCTTTACAGAATAAGGAAACATTTCCAGGGACATTTAACTCCAGAGCCTGTGTAAGTGAACCAATCGTTTTAAAGAGTGTCTTTGGCTAGCAAAAATAAAGAAATCGCTTCTTCTGTCACCCAGCCTCCTTTTTCTTCTCACAAATAATGGTACAAAGAGAATCAAAAACCTCTTTTACTCTTAGTTAAAGGTAACTGGGCCACTTAAAATCATATAGAGAGTACCTGTTAAAAATAAAAGGATTATCTGCATTGAAGAAATCTTCTTTTTCCAGCCTTTGCCCAGTTGTTTCTGGAGTGCAGTCCACTGATCTACGCTGATACGGTTTGGCTGTGTCCCCACCCAAATCTCATCTTGAATTATGGCTCCCATAGTTCCCAGGTGTTGTGGGAGGGACCCAGTGGGAGACAATTGAATCATGGGAGCGGTTTTCCCCACACTGCTGTCATGGTGGTGAAAAAGTCTCATGATAGCCGACGGTTTTATAAGGGCTTTCCCTTTTCTCTTGGCTCTAATTTTCTCTCTGGTCTGCCACCATGTAAAACGTGCCATTCATCTTCCACCATGATCATGAGCCCTCCCCAGTCATGTGGAACTGTGAGTCTATATAACCTCTTTTTCTTTATACATAAATAAATTACCCTGTCTTGGGTATGTGGTGTTTTTTGTTTGTTTGTTTGTTTTGTTGTGCTGTTGTTGTTTTTTGATAGACTCTTGCTCTGCTGTCCAGGCTGTACTGGAGTGTAGTGGCATGATCTCGGCTCATTGCAACCTCCACCTCCTGGGTTCAAGCCATTCTCCTGCCTCAGCCTCCCGAGTAGCTGGGACTACAGGTGCCCACCGCCATGTCCTGCTAATGTTTTATTTTTTTGTATTTTTAGTAGAGACAAGGTTTCACCATGTTGCCCAGGCTGGGTTTGAACTCTGGAGCTCAGGCAATCCACCCACCTCAGCCTCTAAAGTGCTAAGATTACAGGTGTGAACCACAGTGCCCGGCCTTGGGTATGCCTTTATCAGCAGTGTGAAAACAGACTAATCTAGATGCTAACAGGCCTGTGAGCTGCATTTTTGCCTCGCTGTGATAACTTCTGGCGACCTTGGCCAAGCCAAGCACCTCCAGCATCAGTTTTCCTTTCATGGGGCTAAAAAGCAACTCCTATTCTACTTCTCCAGAAGAAAAATCTTTAGGCCCATGATGGTTACCCTAATGGACTCCCCAAGAATGCTGACTGTCAGTAGCAGGTGCAGAGACTCCCAGAATTCCTAGAAGACCAAAATAAGGTTTCCAAAGTTGCCCCCCCACTCCCTTATTCGTACAGAATACTTTCTAAAACCCCCCAGGGGAGGTCTGGAACCACAGATAGTACTGAATCCCATCTATACAGTCATGCATCACTTAACCACACGGATGCATTATGAGAAATGCGTGATTTGATGAGTTTGTTACTGTGTGAACATCATGGAGTGTACTTACACAAGCCTTGATGGTACGGCCCACCACATACCTAGGCTATATGGTCTCACCTACTCCTCCTAGACTACAAACCTGTAAAGCAAGTTACCATATTTAATACTATATGCAATTGTAACACGAAGATAAGTATTCGTGTCTCTAAACTTATCTAACATAGGAAAGCTATAGTAACAATATAGTACCATAATTTTTTGAGACTATCATTGATTAAAATGTTGTTATTCAGCACATAACTGTTCTCGGATTTTTCTATACAGACGTACATATGATAAAGTTTAATTTATAAATTAAGCACTGTAAGAGATGAACAATAACTAATAAGAAAATCAAATAATTATAGCAATATACTGCAATAAAAGACTCAAAATACTATCATATTGGCCAGGCATGGTGGCTCACGCCTGTAATTCCAGCACTTTGGGAGGCCGAGGCAGGCAGATCACAAGGTCAGGAGTTTGAGACCAGCCTGACCAACATGGTGAAACCCTGTCTCTACTGTAAATACAAAAATTAGCCAGGCATGGTGGCACGTGCCTGTAATTCCAGCTACTCAGGAGGCTGAGGCAAGAGAATCACTTGAATCCAGGAGGCAGAGGTTGCAGTGAGCTGAGATTGCACCACTGCACTCCAGCCTGAGTGACAGAGCAAGACTCCATTTAAAAAAAAAAAAAAAAATACTGTCATATTTTCAGACTGTGAGTAACTGCAGGTAACTGAAACTGCAAAAAATGAATGAATAAATAAATGTATTCCACCACAAATAAAGCCGGGCTACAATGCTGAGTTTCATGTTGGTGCTGCCCTGCACCCACCCATTTCACAAACACCTTTTCCTTCCTTCTTATGCACAAGAATTTCCATCTTCCTGCCTACTGTCCAATGTGTAGCTTTTTATCCAGCAAAAATGAACATTCCTTCACAGACATTTGATGATGATTAGATTGGCTTGGATTAGCGAACCAAGTCATTGATTTCCATTTATGAATGTGACTGACAGTCTTTACTTCTTCCAAAGTAGAAATGTAGCTACTGCTTGATGAATATAGCCTACCACTTCAGCCCACATTGTGTTCTCACACTAAGGAGTGAAAGGGTTGGGGGTCGCGTAGTGGTGATTAAGGATCTTAATTTAGGATTTTATCCTTTTTTCTCCTTTTTGAGATGGAATCTGTCGCCCAGGCTGGAATGCAGTAGCACGATCTTGACTCACTGCAACATCCACCTCCCGGGTTCAAGCAATTCTCCTGTCTCAGCCTCCCGGCTAGCAGGGATTACAGGCACCCGCCACCATGCCCAGCTAATTTTTGTATTTTTAGTAGAGATGAGGTTTCACTATATTGGTCAGGCTGGTCTCGAAATCCTGACCTCAGGTGATCCACCCTCCTCAGCATCCCAAAGTGGTGGGATTACAGTCATGAGCCACTGCTTCCAGCCTATTCTATCTATTTTTATTGTGCTCTTTGATGTGGGGTATGCATTGTGTACTGAGGGTGAGGGGAGGGTGTCATTCACACGGGCTTGGTGTCGACTGCTGTCACCATCCAAGGGGTTCTTCCTACCCGTTGCTTAAAGACCACTGCATTGTACTAGAGAAAGAGTTTGATAGACACGAGGTCGTCCATGCCACATGGGAGATGGAACTGGTACTCTAATCATCTCTTTCAAAACTCCTAGTTTAAGGGTGTTTCAAAGGCAGTTTGGGGGAAGGGGTGGGGGCGGCCAGGTAACAGGTGCCTGCTGCTCATTGGTTGGGGCGGAAATGAAATCATAGGAGGTAGAAGCTGTCCTTCTGAGGACTGAATCACTTCCGGGTGACGTCACAGCAGCAAGATTGATGGTCCAGGTGGAGCCATTAGGTTTGGATAGAACCATGGATGTCAGACATGCAAAAAAAGGAAAGTGGTCCTGATTCAGACCCCAAGAGAGGGTTCTTGGATCTCACGCAGGAAAGAAATCAGGGCAAGACCACAGTGCAAAGCAAAAGATATCTCAAAAGGCCAATCTACCACAGTGGTATTATTTGCAGGAGCAATTGGGGAAGTTTCATATCTTATAACCTCCAGAATCACGGCTGACAGTCATTCATGTCTGCACCTCGGCAGGACTCAGGTTCCCCTTCCCTGGCTAGCGGGATGACCTGCAGTTAGCTTTCCAAAAGCCGTTGAGTTCCAGGCAAGACCTATTATCATTTAAGCTATAGTCTAAAAGTCTTTCAAAATTAGCCTGACCCGATAGCCCAGAGATCATTAAGGCAAAAGCAAGATCGGGGG
>NW_012101532.1:1225669-1234812 GCF_000951045.1 Mandrillus leucophaeus | reverse complement strand
CGGTGGGGGGGGGTTAGCTTAACTTTCTGTTATACTTTTTCTCATCTACAAAATTTTTGCAAAGGTGGCTTTGTTAGAGGTGTTCGAACCAGAGTGACTCCATCTTGAACGAGGGCTAGGAAAATGAGGCTGACTTGCTGGGTTGAATTCCCAGAAAGTGGGGTATTCCTAGCCTCTAGGTGTTTACAGTTAAGGGAACAAATTGATAATGTTTATCAAACAGACCCAGACTTGAGAGTGTCCAGATATCCCAATATCTTGAGAACAAAGGCATTCCTAATTTTGCTTTAAAGATAATAATATCGATTCTTGTAAAATATAGTCATTAAGAAAATTAATCCTTTATCACAAACCCTTGTAACAGAGAACATCTCCTCATAATCTTTTTAAATCATATATATGAGATATATATCTCTCCCCCTTTCAACCAGGGGAGGGTGTCACATTCTATTGCATTTAATTAAACTTAACTCTTCATTCTGTTTCTGATTGTGACATTTAAAATTGTAAACTAGATATAAAATGTTTTCATTTTGTCAAAAAAGTGTCAGTCTTTATAAGGAATCTTTTATCATATATATGATATATATATATTTTATCATACATATGATAAAATGAATATATATATTCAAGCTTTGTGCCTGGTACCTAGGGTGGACGCGTTCCTCCTCTTACTTTCGGGAACACCCTACTCTGTCTATGAGGTAGCTGTATTTTCACCATTTTACTTCCTTAATAAACTTGCTTTTGCTTTGCACTGCAGACTTGCCCTGAATTCTTTCTTGCACAAGATCCAAGAACCCTCTGCTGGGGTCTGAATCAGGACACCTTTCTTGTAACCGTTTCACTACCATGAGCGCCAAGCATTTTCCAGAGCTTCAGATGCAAGCATCCACTTTAGCACAGAAGAAAGTCATTTGTTTCAGAGTTGGATTACCAGGGCCATGTAAGATTAAAAAAAATATATATATCAGCGGGGCTCCTTGTGAGGGAGGCTTGGGGGGAACTGAGACAGAAAGACCAGCAGACCTTCAACCGGGAGGAGGGTGTCCCATTCTGTTGCATTTAATTAAACCTAACCATTCAATTTCTAATTGCGATATTTAAAATTTTGAACTAGATATAAAACGTTTTCATTTTGTCATAAAAAGTGTCAATCTTTATAAGGAATAGAAACACTCCCCCCCCAACAAGAACTCTGTAACTGTCCCTTTAATTAGGCACTCATTAATAAATCTATCTTGTTCTCAAATCCCCACGCACTTGGTACAGTAGTTCATTAGCACAGGAAAAAGCAATTTAGATTTCCTCAGATAATAGCATCTGCCGCTAATCAAATTAAGGCAGGATGTGCAAATGTATCTAAAGTCGGACAAGCTTTGGGTGAGGTGAGGCGGAGGGTCAGGACAAAAAAGATTATCTCTAAAATTACCATCCCGCATCCCCAGTATATGAGACAGTTCCTGGTCACCTTATTTTCCCTATGAAAAAAAATCGTCAGTGGTCAGAACATTTATGTTGAGATAGGTCTTGTCAAATCTTGTCACCATACCTCAAAGCCATAGAAAGTCACTACCAATGAACTCACTGAAATCCATTCATTCGTTTAATCATGTAATTAATATCGATTCCATTGCCCTGTACTAGACCTTGGGGAGACAGAAGGAGAAGACAGAGGAAAGGCATTCCGAACTCTGTGTCCCTTGACACGTGGAGGCAGATGGAACCATATACTTGCCCAATCCCAAATGCGTTACAGCCACCACCGCACGCACACACGTTCAGTTATTCATGCCTGCATTCATTAATTTATGTATTGAGCAAGTTTTGAGCCAAGCACTACAGTGAATACTAGAGATACAGCTGTAAACAAACGGAGCATTCTGGAGGGGAGACCAGCTATCCACTGTAAGGTAGTTCAGGTGATACAAAGACAATACAGTAAGATTGCTCTATTGAGAGGGGTACAGGACAATTGTTACTGGAAAGGGTTCTGATCTAGACCCCAAGAGAGGCTTCTTGGATCTCATGCAAGAAAGAATTCAGGGCAAGTCCACAGAATAAAGTGAAAGCAAGTTTATTAGGAAAGTAAAGAAATAAAAGAATGGTTACTCCATAGACAGAACAGCCCCAAGGGCTTCTGGTTGCCCATTTGTATGGTTATTTCTTGATGATATGCTGAACAAAGGGTGGATTATTCATCCCTCCCCTTTTTAGACCATATAGGGTAACTTCCTAATGTTGCCATGGCATTTGTAAACTGTCATGGCGCTGCTGGGAGTGTAGCGGTGAGGGCGACCAGAGGTCAGTCTCATTGTCATCTTGATTTTGGTGGGTTTTGGCCAGCGTCTTTACTGCAATCTGTTTTATGAGCAAGGTCTGTATGACCTGTATCTTGAGCTGACCTCCTATCTCATCCTGGGACTTAGAATGCCTTAACCGTCTGGGAATGCAGCCCAGTAGGTCTCAGTCTCATCTTACCCAGCTCCTTGTCAAGACGGAGTTGCTCTGGTTCAAATGACTCTGACACTATGGGAGCACTTTTCTAGTTTGGGTGGTCAGGAAAGGTCTCTGAGAAGGTGACATTTGAGAACTAAAGATAGAATTACCATTTGACCCAGCAATCCCATTACTAGATAATATGCCCAAAGGAAAACCAATCATTCTTCCCAAAAGATACCTGAGGTAGCATGTTTATTGTGGCACTATACACAATAGCAAATAAATGGATTCAGCTTAGATGCCCATCAACAGTTGATTGGATAAAGAAAATGTGGTACATATACACCATGGAATACTACACAGCCATGAAAAAGAATGAAACCACGTCCTTTGCAGCAACATGGATACAGCTGGAGGCCATTATCCTAAGTGAATTAACACAGAAACAGAAAGCCAAATACTACCTGTTCTCTGTTGTAAGTGGAAACTAAATATTGGGTACACATGAACATAAAGATGGGAACAACAGACAGTGGGGACTCCAAAATTGGGGAGGGATAGAGAGGAGCAAGGGTTGAAATGCTACTTATTGAGCACTATATTCATTATTTGAGTTATGTGTTCAATTGGAGTCCAAATTTCAATATCATGAAATCTACCCATGTAACAGACTTGCACATGTACCCCCAAATCTATTTTTTTTAAAAAGCAGGTGACCATTGAGCAGAGACCATAATCAAGTGAAGGAGTGAGTCACAAGATCTGAGAACCATGCAAAGACCTGCAGAAAGACCATCTAAAACCAAAGGAAGAGACTAAGCAAATCCAGCCTGGCTTTGGAGACGGCACCCTTACCCGGCACTCAGGCAACCAAGGAGCCATGCTGAGGTCAGTGCAGAACCAGGAGCACGGTGACCCAGGGCCTCTGTGATAACAGCCTTTAAAGATAGAAGGAGGGGCCGGATGTGGTGGCTCACTCCTGAAATCCCAGCATATTGGGAGGCTGAGGCAGGCAGATCACTTGAGGTCAGGAGTTTGAGACCAGCCTGGTCAACATGGCAAAACCCCTCTCTATTAAAAATACAAAAATTAGCTGGGCATGGTGGCACACACCTGTAATCCCAGCTACTCGGGAGGCTGAGGCAGGAGAATTGATTGAACCTGGGAGGTGGAGGCCAAGACCTTGACGCAAAAAAAAAAAGAGAATGGAAGGTGGGAGTGACTTTGCCCCCTGCTGCTCATCTTTGAGTGAGATGAGCAAAGGGAATTGACTGCAGGATTTGGCAGAATGCAGATGGTTGCTGATTTTGGCAAGAGCAGTCTCCATCAGTGATGTAGACAAGAACCTGACTGTTGTGGGTTGAAGGGAGACTGTGAGGCAAGTAAGTGGAGATGGCAAAGGCAGACAACTTTGCGAAGGAATAGGGAGGAGAGAAATGGGGTGATGGCTGAAGGGGATCCCAGGCCTTAGGGCGGGCATTTTTTTTAAAGGTGTAAGCTGTGTAACACCAGCATCTTCATCAGTGGACAGTAATGGCTCTGGAAAGAGTGAGAAAGCCCAGGGTGAAGAGGAAATAGTCACTGCAGGAAGGACTGTGGTCTACAGGTGGTTTTCCTTCCCTCTTTACAGAGGGGATGGAGCAGTCTTGCACCTCTCTAAGACATTTGTCTTAGAGACCTTAGAGGTATGAGAGAGGATGTTGAGCTGGAAACAATGGGTGACGGATGTTTTAGTCCATTTTCACAATGCTACAAAGAACTACCTAAGACTGGGTAATTTATGAAGACAAGAGGTTTCATTGATTCACAGTTCCACAGGCTTAACAGGAAGCATGACTGGGGGACCTCGGGAAATTTACAATCATGGCAGAAGGCAAAGAGGAAGCAAGCTGACAGGACATCAGCTTCTGCTTGGATACAACCAGTAACGGGGAGCTCACTGGGGACCCAGGCAGTCCTTTCCATTATCAGGCAGCTCTAACCAACACACCAGCTGCATAGGCCTCCTTGCAATTTTCCACATTTGCCTTTGAGAGGTGCAAGAGTAGGATCCCCTCTGTAAAGAGGAAAGGCAGAGAACATGTGTAAAATGCAGCAAGGCAAGGAGATTAGATGGTGCCAAGATGGTGTGATCCTTCCACTGCTTTTATTTTCTCAGTAAAATATAAAGTCAGGACAGTCTGAGAAGAGGCAGGATATGAGAAGTTGGAGGATGTGAGAAAATTGACTCTGGAAATGTAAGAGGACCCCTGGGTATTGCTGAGGTTTGATGTGAGAATTGTAGTCATCCATTTAAAGTGAGATTTGTCAACACTGTGGAGGGGTTGTCTTCAGCTCTATTCAACTGCTGGGGCACAGGGCAGAGGTTGAAAGTTGAGTTGTTTTCCCAGGAAATTAATATGGAAGGAAAGAGAAGCAGGGTAGTGGAGAATGTGAGCAAGAGAGTGATGACAGGGCTGGAGGGTGGAATCTAAACAGGACCAGGAAGGAAGGGAGCACACTGGAGATATAACAGAAAAGTGGCAAAGTCAATGGATTAGAGGACTCAGTGGTGTCAAAATAGAGGTATGAGAGGACGTTGAGCTGGAAATAACGGGTGGCGGGTATTTTAGTCCATTTTCAGGCTGCTATAAAGAACTACCTGAGACTGGGTAATTTATGAAGAAAAGAGGTTTAATTGACTCACAGTTTCACATGGCTGGAGAGGCCTCAGGAAACTTACAATCATGGCAGAAAGCAAAGGGGAAGCAAACATGTGCTTCTTCGCATGGCAGCAGGAGAAAGAGAGCAAAGGGGGAAGTGCCACCTGCTTTTATACAACCAGATCTCATGAGAACTCATTCCCTATCATGAGAACAGCAAGAGAGATGTTTATCACAATGATTCAATCACCTCCCACCAGGCCCTTCCCCAACATATGAAAATGACAATTTCACATGAGATTTGGGTGGGGACACTGAGCCAAACCATACCAATGGATGATGGTTGCCATGGTGATTGTTACCACGGTAATAGTTGCCTTCTGCAGGAAGTCTTCATGGCATCCGGGTGGTAACACTGAGACCTGTCAGTGTCTTGTTCACATACCAGGGCCAGTTGAAGATGAAGGATGGGACCAAAACAAATGGAGTCCTGAGAAGTTACTGGATAATGTAGGGAAACTAGCAAGTCAGCATCCTCCTCTGAAGATGGAGACTAAATTAAGTGGAACCAGAAATAATGAGATAAAGCTGAGGGAAAGATGTTAATTCAAGGGGGAATCAAAAGTGGAACCAGATCTGGGAGTGTGAAGCCAGAAGTGAGTTGGAAGACAGAGAGGATAGGAAGAGTATATGGTATAGACAGAAGCTCAGGCAGAGTCTTCTGAATTCACTGTTGTCCTTGCCAGTTCCATACTCAGGAGTCTCTGTCCTTGAATCTTAAAAGCTCATGGTGCGTCTTTTGATGGCAGTAAAGTGTCAATGTCCCATGGATGGGAAACAATATGGTGGGGTAGAGGATAGTGGAGCAGCAGCAGGTCAACACCACTGGGGCAGGAGTCACACTGGGCTAGGTAGGATAGTGATCATTTCTGAGGGTGCAAGTTAGAAACAGCCACATGCACCACTTCTTCCCTAAGTCAATATGTATAGGGTGTTGATAAAGACATACCCGAGACTGGGAAGAAAAAGAGAGATTTAATTGGACTTACAGTTCCACATGGCTGGAGAGGCCTCAGAATCATGGCGGGAGGCAAAAGGCACTTCTTACATGGTGGCGGCAAGAGAAAATGAGGAAGGTACTAAAGCAGGAACCCCTGATAAAACCATCAGATCTTATGAGGCTTATTCACTGCCATGAGAACAATACACAGTATGAGGGAAACTGTCGCCATGATTCAAATGATCTCCCACCAGGTCCCTCTCACAACTCGTGGGAATTATGGGAGTACAATTCAAGATGAGAGTTGGGTGGTGACACAGCCAAACCACATCACAGGGCAATGACATAGTCAAAGTGATTAAGCAAACTAAATGTAGTTAGAAATAGTGGGTTCTAGACTCCATTCTGCCACTAAATAATTAGTAATTTAACTTTTGACAGCAGATCAAATAACTGCAAAAGTATGTTGGCAGATGTTATAGGTGAGAACAGTGTTTTTCTTTTTTTCTTTTTTTTGAGATGGAATCTCTCTCTGTTGCCAGGCTAGAGTGAAGTGACGTGATCTTGACTCACCACAACCTCTGCCTCCCAGGTTCAAGCATTTCTCCTGCCTCAGCCTCCCAAGTAGCTAGGACTACAGGCGTGTGCCACCACGTCCAGCTAATTTTTGTATTTTTAGTAGAGATGGTGTTTCACCACATTGGCTAGGATGCTCTCGATCTTTTGACCTCATGATCCGCCTGCTCAGCCTCCAAAAGTGCTGGAATTACAGGCATGAGCCACTGTACCCTGTGAGGACAGTGTTTTTCTAATATTAGTGTGTGTAAGACTTACTGGGTAACTTATTAAAGTATGAAATCCTAGGTGTCATGATGGAATGTGTCAGGAATTTCATTTCATTTCTTTCTTTTCTTGTCTTGTCTTGTCTTTTCTTTTTTCTTTTTTTTTTTTTTTTTTTTGTTTCTGGAGACAGAGTCTCAGTCTGTTGCCCAGGCTGGAGTGCAGTGGTGTGATCACAGTTCACTGCAGCCTCAACCTGCCCACCTCAGCCTGCCAAGCAGCTAAGACTACAGATACATGCCACCATGCCCAGTTAATTTTTTATACTTTATGTGGAGAGGGGGTTTCTCCATGTTGCCCAAGCTGGTCTTGAACTCCTGAGTTTAAGCAACCACCTGCCTTGGCCTCCCAAAGTGCTGGGATTACAGGCATGAGCCACTGTGCCCGGCAGGAAATTTCATTTCTAATCAGCTCCCAAATCATGATGGTGCCTCTAAACCCGAAACCACACTTAGGATAGCACCTATCAGGGAGGCATGATGGGGGTGGGGGCAGGGGGAAGAAGAGTAAAAAATACAAGTGGTCAAAGAATACAAAAAGGACAGAGAGAGGTTAAAGATAATTACCCTGACTAACATGGTGAAACCCCGTCTCTATTGAAAATACAAAAAATTAGCTGGGCATGGTGGCGGGCACCTGTAGTCCCAGCTACTTGGGAGGCTGAGGCAGGAGAATGGCATAAACCCAGGAGGCGGAGCTTGCAGTGAGCGGAGATCGCGCCACTGCACTCCAGCCTGGGCGACAGAGCGAGACTCCATCTCAAAAATAAATAAATAAATAAATATAAAGATAATTACCATGAACTTCAAAGTTTATTTCTCAAGTTGGTCTTTGTGTAGGTAGCCATTCTGCTGGAATTTGAAGCAAGTCTGAATCAGGAAGACCTTGCATACTCTGGTAATAAATCTGGACTGCTTCCTACCAGCAATAATTTTTGAAAGCAGTGATGACAGAATGAGAATCATGTTTTAGGAATATTATTTTGGCAGCAGTTTTGCAGGACAGACTATTTGGAGTCATCATGAGAGAGACTGTAATGAAGGTTATTACTCACTGGGAAATGAGGGGATTATAAAGTCATACAGCAGAGAGAGGGTAAAGGAAACAGGAAAATAAAGTTGAATCCTGGAAATGATGAAAAAGAATAACTGGGCTGAATGACAGATTAGCTGTTTAGATAAAAGTAAGGGAAGAACCTACAATGACTCAGGCGTTTACTGACCTTCTGAATCTTTTCTCTCTGGGTCAGGATTGGAGAAAAGTCACCAGAAATACACTTTCTTCTATTTGGGCATGCAATGAAGTTTGATGGATTCTAACTCTGAAAGGAAGAATCAGAGACAAGCATTAAGAAAATAAAATAATTTGTAAAGAACTTCTGGCTTATCAAATAAAAACGTAACAGTTACTTAAAGTAAAGCCCTCCAAAGTGACCAATTTGACAGTTAGTTTGTGGAAAATGATTTTCTTACATAATTCTCATCTCGACAAATGGTGGAACATATATATCCTTAGATACCAGAATTGTGAAAGTCAGAGATAAGCTTGTTTTGTGAGGAGTCTGCAATGTGCTTGAAGTGCTCTAGGGTGACCTTCACATTTTGGGTTCTCTTGGATTGCAAAGGGTTCTGGTGTGCTTTTTGGTTGTGTTTAGATTTTGCTTTCTGATGGTGGGGCTTGGGGTATGACAACTCACACTGGTGCAGATAGTGTCTTTTCTTTGCTCTTCTCTGATATTCTTGTTTTAAGGAGATGGTTACATAGAATGGAAAGACCACTGGGATGGGTCAGGAGACCTTGCTTGGGGACACAGCAAGTCATTAACTATGGGTTTAAGTTCCTCATAACAAGGAAATTCACTTCACAGGCTCCTAGGGGGCTTCCAGAGCTGACACAAGCATATACACAGAGCTAGAGGTATGTAGAGTTGCCGCTGACATCTAAGTGGGTAACTACCTTCCAAATATACCGTCTTTTTCCCCCAAAATATATCAACCTCATCATAAGCTATACAGGATTAATAGGGAATGCCAAAACACACTGTCTCCTCTCCCCTCCCCTCCTCTCTCCCCACCTCCTCTTACCTCCCCTTCCCTTCCCTCCCCTCCCCTTCTCTCCCCTCCTGTTCTTTTCCTCTCCCTGCTTCCTTCCCCTCCCCTCCCCTTCCCTCCTATTCTTCCCTCCCCTTCCCTTCCTTCCTCTCCCCTTCATTTCCCTCC
>NW_012101532.1:1174386-1224969 GCF_000951045.1 Mandrillus leucophaeus | reverse complement strand
CTCCCCTTCCCTCCCCTCCCTTCAACTCTTGTCCTTCAACTCCTCCTTCCTTCTCTCCCCCTTCTTCCTTCTCCTTCCCTCCCCTGTTCTTCTCTCTCCTTTTCTCCTCCTCACCCTTTCTCTCCTCTCCTCTTCTTTCTCTACTCCCCTTCTCTTCCTTTCCCTTTCCCTCTTTTCTCCCTTCCTTTCCTTCCCTTTCTGTTCATTCATTGTTGTACCCTACTTTTTCCCCCTCCCACCCCCATGACACACTCCTAGGCTCTCTCTCTCTCTCTCTCTCTCTCTCTCTCGCTCTTACCTTCTTCAGGGGAATAATATAAATTCACCTATATGCATGCCCCAATGCATCCTCCTATATCTAAATATTTTCTTAATAAATCTGCAACCAGTAGGTAACTACCTTTTGCCTGGAGACACAATCTACTGAAGCCCCTGATGAACCTGTGAGATGTTCTGGAAAGGGGGATGCCATCATAGCATGAGCCAATTCATCAGATGCTCATCAATCATTCTCACAGAGCACCAAGGCATCTGGAGGCAGGTGAGAGCAGAGACCCATCTGAACTTGCCATGAGCTGTGCTCAGTGGGCAGGTAGTGCTGGGCTGTAACCACTCATGACCATGATGATAGCCTTTGCTTTCTTCCGGAGAGAGGAGGTAAGTTCTAACCCCGCCTCCATGTTTCTGTGTAACTATGAATCACCTCTTTCTGAGTTCTTAGCTTACCCAATTGTAAAATAAGACATGGGGAAAGGTGCCAGACCCAGTGACTCTTGACTGCAATCCCAGCAGTTTGGGAGGCTGAGGCGGGCAGATCACTTGGGGTCAGGAGTTTGAGACCAGCCTGGCCGACATGGTGAAACCCTGTCTCTACCAAATATATATATATTTTATATATATAAATTAGCCAGGCATGGTGGCGGGCACCTGTAGTCCCAGTTACTTGGGTGACTGAGGCATGAGAATTGCTTGAATCTGGGAGGCGGAGGTTGCAGTGAGCCAATATTGTGCCACTGCACTCCAGCCTGGACACATCAAACAAAAAAAAGTTAAGATGTGGGAAAAGGTTCCCCCAAGTTCCAGAATGATGATGTTCTGAGTACAAGGCAGAGGGGAGCAGAAGAAAGAGAAGAGAAGAATGTAAGCCAATCTACTTTATGGTTTTACCCAGAGCCAACTACATGGAATGCAAGTTACTCAGAAAGTGAAAGGAAATAGTCTAAACCTAAGCCTGGCATTCCAGCTTAATTATGATGATGATTATTATTTTTTGAGTCTGAGTCTTGCTCCGTTGGCCAGGCTGGAATGCAGTGGCCCGATCTTGGCTTACTGCAACCTCCGCCTCCCGGGTTCAAGTGAGGTTCCCCTCCCCTCCCCTTCCCTCCTATTCTTTCCCTCCCCTTCCCTCCTATTCTTTCCCTCCCCTTCCCTCCTATTCTTTCCCTCCCCTTCCCTTCCTTCCTCTCCCTTTCGTTTCCCTCCCCTTCTGTTCTTCCCCTCCCCTCCTATTCTTTCCCTCCCCTCCCCTTCCTTCTCCTCCCCTTCCTTCCTTCCCCTTCCCTCTCTTCCCTTTCCCTCCCCTCCCCTTCCCTCCTCTACCATTCCCTCCCCTCCCCACCCCTTCCCTTCTGTTCTTCCTCTCCCCTTCCTTCTCCTCGCCTTCCTTTCCCACCCCTTTCCTCCCCTCCTGTTCTTCCCCTCCCCTCCCCTTCCTTCCCCCTCCCCTCTTCTCCTTTCCTCTCTCCTCCTGTTCTTCCCCTCCCCTTTCCTCCCCTACTGTTCTTCCCCTGAGAACCCTGAGGTTCTCCTGCGTCAGCCTCCTGAGTAGCTGGGATTACAGGCACCCACCACCGCCCCTGTCTAATTTTTGTATTTTTAGTAGAGACGGGGTTTCACCATCTTGGCCAGGCCGATCTCGAACTCCTGACCTTACAATCCACCCGCCTTAGCCTCCCAAAGTGCTGGGATTACAGGCGTGAGCTCCTGTGCCCGGACCCCAGCTTAATTATTAATAATGTCTCACTGACTCTCAAAAGTGCTAGGTTTGGATCAAAAATCATATGCTCAACCTATTCAGGGTGAGTATTTCCCAAGGACACAGAAAAACAGAAACACTCTTGCCTCTACCAAGCATGGATCTTTTGCAGTGTGTTCTTTTAAAAGTTCTTTCTTTTGCTGAAATTAATCAAAGGCAGTCCACCCAATGTGACGACGATTGACAAGCGAGATGCAGTTAGGCAGCAATGCAAGCAGTCGTCGTCATTCTCTTGGATCAGATATCTCAAATGCATTCTTGCACCCGGAACCTCGTATTTAGAAAGCTGACATTGACCTTCAGCCATTGTCTCAGGGCACCATGTATTCTAAAATGTTCAAATCCAAAAAGCCTTATGTATACTTTGAAGCCATATGGATAAAATCAGGTTCTGATAAAAATGCTTAAAATAGAATATGATGGAAAGATTTTCAATGCAAGATATAGTCATGGAAAACCTTGATGAATGTTTGGGGATTATTTTTTTTTAACGGGGGACTTATGGTCAATCTACAATGCTGACTGTCATCTGTAAGGTTGCAGGCGGGGAAGTGCCAATTCCCTTTCCTGCAGTAATAGACATAATATTTAGTCTTGTCATTGGTCAGTGAACAGGCATGCTACCTCCTCCTTCTCACTCTGAAGAATTCTTTTTCCCAATAGGGCCATGATTTCTTCATCTCAGCTCTACAAGACCTCCATTTTATGAGATCTTGGAGCCTCAAAGCAGCTATCTGCCATCCAAAACAGCCTGCCCTTTCATCTTCACCAGAGGGTCTTCTACCCCTTTTAAAACAAGCATTATTACAGCCGTTTTATAAAACCCAGACAAAGAGTGCTCCCTAGTGCCTCTTTGGAGGTCTTCTCAGCAGGCCACACACAGGAATTTCTTCTCTCCTCCTCCCTACTCATCCCCACTCATGGAAGGAGTCAGATATCAGAAAGAAGGACCAGAAGTCCAGTGTTTGAAAGCCATAAACCACAGGGGAAGCAGAATGGTAGGTTAATTAATGGCCCCCAAAGCCAAGCATCATGGTTCACACCTGTAGTCCCAGCATTTTGGGAGGCTGAGACAGGAGGATTGCTTGAGGCCACGAGCTCAAGAATAGCCTGGACAACAGACAAAGACCCCCATCTCTATAAAAAATAAAAATTAAACATTAGCTGGGCATGGTGGTGGGTGCCTATAGTCCTAATTACTCGGGAGGATGAGTTGGGAGGATCACTCAAGGCCAGGAGTTCAAGATCAGTCTAGGCAACATAGTGAGACCCCATCTCTACAAAAATAAAAATATAATTAGCTGGGCATAGTGGTGTGCACCTGTAGCCCTAGCTAGCAGGGAGGCTGACAAAGGAGGACCATTTGAGCCCAGGAGTTCAAGGCCACCGTAAGCTGTAATCCAATGAGTGTGCCACTGCACTCCAGTTGGGCGACAGAGCAAGACCCTGTCTCAAGGAAAAGAAAATGGAAACCACTTTTGCAAAATTATGACTGAGACAGTGAAAGAGATCTAGTCTAAATGACTCCATCTTGCCTCTAACCTTTAGGCTGTCCTTATTCCTTCCTCGGTGTAGGCTGAACTAACTTTTGGAGGAAGTTAGTTTATAGTATAAAACAAGAGGATTGTAGCCCTTTCCCAAAACAAAAACCCTTCTTGCCTGGGAACTAGACCGCCTTTGTAGGACTAAGAAATGAGCCAAAAGATTAGAAATTATGGTTTAGGAGTCATGCAGGTGGAGGCTACAAGATTCTGACCCTCCCTAAACTGCTCCGAAGATCAGCGCTTGAGAAATTTTGCAGACTGCACTTGATGGATCAGCCGGCACCACCCATATCGATAAACTGGCTGATCTGATCTTGTGGCCTCCACCCAGGAACTGGCTTAGCTCAAGAAGACAGCTTCAATTCCCTGTTTTCATCTCCTGCCTTAACCAATCAGCACTCCTGGCTCACTGGCTTCCCCCCACCTACCAAGATGTCCTTGAAAACTCTGATCCCAGAATGCTCGGGGAGACTGATTTGAGTAATAATAAAACTCTGGTCTCCTGCACAGCTAGCTCTGTGTGAATTACTCTTTCTCTATTGCAATTCCCCTGTCTCAATGAATCAGCTCTATCTAGGCAACAGACAAGGTGAACCTATTGGATGGTTACAAAATGGACCCCAAAGATATGCCTATGTCCTCATTCCAGAACTCATGAGTGTTTTCTTTTTGAGACTGAGTTTCACTCTTGTTGCCCAGGCTGGAGTGCAATGGCCCGATCTCGGCTCACCACAACCTCTGCCTCCCGGGTTCAAGCGATTCTCCTGCCTCAGCTTCCCCGGTAGCTGGGATTACAGGTGCCCCCCACCATGCCCGGCTAATTTTGTATTTTTAGTAGAGAAGGGATTTCTCCAAGTTGGTCAGGCTGGTCTTGAACTCCCGACCTCAGGTCACCACCCGCCTCAGCCTCCCAAAGTGCTGAGATTACAGGCATGAGCCACCACGCCCGGCCTAGTGTTTTCTTATGTGGCACAAGAGTTTGCAGGTATGAGTGAACCAAGGATCTTAACATGGGGAGATGACCCTGAATTTTCCAAGTGGGTCCCAAATTCAATCACGTGTACCCTTATAGGAGGGAAGCAGAGAGAGATTTGGCACATGCAAGAAGAAGGGAAGGGCATGTGACCACAACGGCAGAGATTGGAGCGATGTGTCCATAAGCCAATGAGTGCCAGCTGCCACCAGAAACTGGAAGAGGCAAGGAATGGATACTTTCCGAGATCGATACAGAGAGCACAGCCTGACTGACAACTTGACTTTGACCAGAGATACTGATTTTGGAAATTTGACCTTCGGAGCTATAAGAGAATAAATATGTGGTGTTTCTTTGTTTTTGTTGTTGTTGTTTGAGACGGAGTCTTGCTCTGTCACCCAGGCCAGAGTGCAGTGGCACGAACTCAGCTCACTGCAACCTCTGCCTCCTGGGTTCAAGTGACTCGCCCTGCCTCAGCCTCCCGAGTATCTGGGACTACAGGAACCCACTACCACTCCTGGCTAATTTTTGTATTTTTAGAGAGATGGGATTTCACCATATTGGCCAGGATGGTCTCGATCTCTTGACCTCGTGATCTGCCCACCTCAGCCTCCCAAAGTGTTGGGATTACAGGCATGAGCCACCACGCGCAGCCTGTTTTAAGCTACTTGGTTTGTAGGGATTTGTTGCAACAGCCACAGGGCCTTCATTCAGTGCTGAGATGTGCCACCAAGGGGCATGAGGCTGGTGAACCAGTGGGCGGTAGTGCCGAAGAAGGACTGGGTTAGGCCCAGAGGTGAGAGAGGTGGAACTAGTACATCTTAGACAGACCGGCTTTGACTACATGGCTGTGAATTCCGTTCCTGGCTCTGTCACCACCGTGTGATGTTAGGCTTAGCCTCTGTACCAGATCTTTGAAAAGACAACAACAATATCCATTTCTCAGGGTTGTGGCAAGAAAATCAAGATATGATCAAAAGGAAAATATCTCACACGTAGTAGGTGGTCATTAAGTAGTAATGGATGGAAAAATAAACCTATTTTAAAAGACCAATGCCCAGTATTGTGGTTAACACCGATAATCCCAGCATATTTGGAGGCTGAGGTGGGAAGAGAGGACTGCTTGAAGACAGGGATTCAAGACCAACCTGGGCCACAAAGCGAGACCCTATCTCTACAAAAAAAAATTTCTTTAAAACAATTAGCTGGACATAGTGGTACATGCCTGTAGTCAGAGTAGCTGAGACTTCAGTTACTTAGAAGACTGAGGCAGGAGGATTGCTCGAGGACAGGAGTTGGAGGCTACAGTGAACTATGATCATGCCACTGCACTACAGCGTGGGTGACAGAGCCAGCCAGCCTGGAAAGAAAGAAGAGAAAGAGAGAGAAAGAGAGAAAGGGAGAAAGGGAGAAAGAGAGGAAGGAAGGAAGGAAGGAATGAAGGAAGGAAGGAAGGAAGGAAGGAAGGAAGGGAGGGAGGGAGGAAGGGAGAAAGAGAGAAAGAGAAAGAGAGAGAGAAAGAGAAAGAAAAGAGGAAAGAAAGAAAGAAAAAGAAAGAAAGAAGGAAGGAAGGAAAGAAAGACAGAAAGAAAGAAAGAAGAAAGAAAGGAAAGAAAGAGGCTAAGAGAGACAGAAAGAAAGAAAGAACAAAGAAAAAAAGAAAAAAGAGAGGGAGGAAAGAAGGAAGGAAGAAAGAGAGAGAGAAGGAAAGAAAGAAAGAAAAGAAAGAAAGAAAAAGAAAGAGAAAGAGAAAGAAAGAAAGAAAGAAGAGAGAGAGAGAGGGAGGGAGTGGGGGAGGGAGAGAGGCAGAGAGGGAGAGAGGGAGGGAGGAAGGAAGGAAGGAAGGTCAGTGGTAGAACCCATTATAGAGAGAGAAGTGGTTTTGTCTGGTAAAACAGTTTGATGCTTTCTTTGGATGTCACTAGGGAAGATACATCTTGGTTACTGTCCCTTTCCCTGACCCATCCCTCATGCCCACTCATATGACTCCAACGGGTTACAACAAAAAACCTAGAAAATTGAACATCTCAACCCAGTAAGGATAAGGAAGAGGAAATTTAAAGTTCCCATAAATGAAGGCGTGTTCTGGGTTTGACTGTGTCCCACAAAAAAATTACATGTTCAGGTTCTAATGCCCAGTACCTCTGAATGTAGTCTTATAGGAAAATGGGGTCTTTTAAGATGAAGTTATTTCAAACGAGCATGGGCCCTAATTCAGTGACCAGTGTCCTTATAAGACAAGGGAAATCTGGGCACACAGACACATACAGAGGGAAGTAGTCCAGGTGAAGACATAGGAGACGCACAGGAGAACACCAGGTGCAGATGACAGAGGCAGCGATTGGGGTGACGCAGTTGCAAAGCCATAGCTTGAGGGCCTCTCCCAGAGGCTAGGAATATGCAAGGGAAGACTCTCCCCTGCAGGTGTCAGAGGGGGAACGGCCCTGCTGCAACCTTAATTTTGAACGTCCTATCTCCAAAACAGGTAGACACAAATTTTCTGTTGAATCAAGCCAACCAGCTTGTGGTACTTTGTCCTAGCAGCCCTTTCACATAAGGACCTGACACTCTGGGGGATGAGACAGGAAAACCAGAAACAGCCTTCCAAATCAGGCATGCCATGGTCCAACCAGGAGAGCAAAATTCCTGCTGGTGGGAATGGCCAGGAATTTTTTTTTTTTTTTGAGATGGAGTTTTTCTCTTATTTCCCAGGCTGGAGTGCAATGGCGTGATCTCGGCTCACTGCAACCTCCGCCTCCCGGGTTCAAGTGATTCTCCTGCCTCGGCCTCCCGAGTAGCTTGGATTACAGGCACATGCCACCACGCCTGGATAATTTTTGTATTTTTAGTAGATACCGGGTTTCATCATATTGGTCAGGCTGGTCTCGAACTCCTGACCTCAGGTAATCTGCCCACCTCAGCCTCCCAAAGTGCTGGGATTACAGGCGTGAGCCACCGCGCCTGGGCAGGGATTTTTATTAGAAGGTATTGTCTAATGCTCACATCCAGAGGGTTTGCTGTGAGCCAATACTTTTTTACTGCCAATAGAGTAATATTTTCCATTCCACATGAATGCCATTGGGTACTTTCCTGCTGAGAAAATCGAGCCCCGTGTTACCTGTTTGCTCACCTGGGCAAAGAGAAAAGGATATTCGGTGAATGTTAGGAGCAAACCTGAGGAACAACAGAAAATCAGAACAAAAAGTGGCCACGAAACACGTAACGCCATCAGAATCCCAGAGATTAGGGAAAAGTGCCATTTTTGTTTGCCTAGCAAAGAGCCAGGTGACTGATTAGAAAACCTGGGACCTCCAGGGGATGGGCTGCAGACAGTGTGGGCTACATTCTTATTAATATCATTGTCTGAAGATGAATAAAGGCGGGATTCTAAACCACAGAGTGCAGAACAATGAGCAGACAATAGTACCACACCCGTCTTCTGGCTGTCTCCTACCAGCTTAAAAAGCCAGGATGCTGGCCGGGTGCAGTGGCTCACGCCTGTAATCCCAGGACTTTGGGAGGCCGAGGTGGGCGGATCATGAGGTCGGGAGTTCGAGACCAGCCTGGCTAACACGGTGAAACCCCATCTCTACTAAAAATACAAAAAAATAGCCAGGTGTGGTGGCACGTGACTGTAATCCCAGCTACTCTGGGGGCTGAGGCAGGAGAATCGCTTGAATCCAGGAGGCGGAGGTTGCAGTGAGCCGAGATCGTGCCATTGCACTCCAGCCTGGGCGACAGAGTGAGACTGTCTCAAAAACAAAAACAAAAAAAAAGTCATGGTACTCCGGGCTCTGGTGTGGGGAGGGCGGCTTGCCCAACTCAGAGATTCCCACTGGTCTCTCCTCCCTCTGGAGAACAGCGTTGTTCACAAGGGGACGCCAGCCTCCAGGTGCCTTCCTTGGAAATCCCCCAGCTCCACTCATGTGCCCAGCGCTTGACCTTGGCAGTGCTCGGGAGAACATGAGATCAAAAGAATGAAAGTGCTTCTTTCTGGTGCTTCAATCAGGGAGAGAAGCAATTAAAATATGAATTAATCTAAGTGAGATGAAAATGCCGATGTAGAACAAGAGCATCCCGTTCACCTTGAACCTGCACTGTGCGCGGTTTAGCTCCTGTGATTAAAGACATTTTCATGCCATTAAAAACCGTCTCTTCTAATGTTGAAAACACTATGTCAGTCAAAAGCACCCAGCAGCCTCTGGCAGGACTGTGCTCTCCTTGGTTATGTTCCTGGATCCTTTCAGAGTTCTGGGGACAGGGGGAGCAGTCTTAGGAGGTGATTTTGAGGGGCTGGAAGAAAGACAGGAGTGCGGGATTCTGCACTAAATGAAAAGAGCAGTTCCATGTGGTTCCTCTCACGTACTTTTTTGGGGTCTTTGGCTCTTTTGTGTAGCCTGAGTCCTGGCTACCAGATGGCACTGGGAGGATGGAACTGGGAAACCAGGCAAGGAGCACATTCCAAGAGCTCCACAATGTCTGTGTCCCTTCTGGTTTTCCTGCTGTTTCTTTGAACTGAGAGATGACTGTAGTACTTACTTCTGGAGTTTGGGTTCTGCCTCTCTGTGGTCTTAAGGGCATTCCGCTGACCCTCTGCAGGGAGGAGTGAATCTGTGACTTCAGGTAAAGAGGTGGCTGTGAGGGGGTGTCTGTGGATGTCCCTTTGAGCCACTTGACCTTCCACACCAGTCGTTCATGCTACGGTTCTGGATTTGCTTCCTTTGGTGCACGCCCTACCACTGACCTTGACTTTTCCTCTTATTTCTGGCTCTGTATCCTCTTCTGGCTGTTGTCAGTGGGATTTGTCAGTCTCGGGGTTTGAAGCTTAGAACTGAAAAGACTCATTCGGACCCTCCCTTTGTTAATTTCCAAACCAAACCCCTCCGGTCCCCGGAAACCCTGAGGACCGCGGACCCATTCTAATCCAGATTTGAGATGGTTTCTCTCTCTCCCCTCTTCTCTAATTCTCATAAGGATCCACCGAAGGGATTGGACTCAGTGGTCAATCAGAGACTGCAGGAACGCCTGCTCTAAGGCATAAATCAGGGAAGAGCAACCTGGGCTGGGGCAGTGGCCACTGGCACCCCAAGGCTTCTGCTTGGGTCTCACCATCTAAGAAAATTCCATTTAGATCATGTTCACACAGGTCCCAAGGCACACAGATCCCAAAGCTAATGAGTGTCTTTTACTCCAGATCCTTTTTAAGAACAGCCAGAAGCTGAACATCCACACACTCTTAAACTGCAAAGGGCAGCCCCCGTATCTAAAAATCTAAAAAATTTGTCATTCGAGCGATGTAAAGAGCCTCAATATTTTGAAATGCTATGGTAATTTGCCACAGCATTCTGCCTTAGACAAATGGGATGCAAGATACCTCCCACGCTTCCTCTCTGCCCCCCATACTTCCCCAAACGCAGAGGACGCACGACCACACTGCGTCATCTTACTTCTTTGGGTCTGCCTCTCTGATGGCTGCTGCACCCTACAGACCCTAACCCAAATTCATTCTCTTTGTGTCTATGTGCTTCTCCTCACCTTGTACAACTTTAGAGGAATTTGGAAGGGTCTCTTCGTGTCTCCAAGTTAAAATGCAAAGCCCAGAAGACTCCTATACAGATAACCAGCTTTTTGTTTATCTTGCCAAACCCACCCTGCCTGGGCATCTTAGTTCTCCAAGGGAAAGGGAGTCGTTGAAGCAGAAGACACTGCCAGCCATTGAAAGGGATCTATGGAAGACCTTCCTCTTTTTTTTTTTTTTTTTTTGAGATGGAGTCTTGCTCTGTCGCCCAGGCCGGAGTGCCATGGCACGATCTCGGCTCACTGCAACTTCCACCTCCAGGGTTCAAGCGACTCTCCTGCTTCAGCCTCCTGAGTAGCCGGGAGTACGGGCCCGCACCACCATGCCCAGCTAAATTTTGTATTTTTAGTAGAGATGCGGGTTTCACTGTGTTGTCAGGCTGATCTCAAACTCCTAACCTCGTGATCCACCCGCCTCAGCCTCCCAAAGTACTGGGATTCCAGCCATGAGCCCCATGCCTGGCTGAAGAGCTTCCTCTTTAACGGGAAGATTGAAGAAGTGAAAAGCATGGAAAATTCCTGAAATTGTTCCAACTCCAGGAAATAGGAGAGTGAGGGGTTTGGGAGCCTCCTTTCCAACCTTGGTGCACCCCTCTCTCCTCCAATCCTCAGTTCTGCATAATCTCAGCAGGTGATGTAGAAGAAAAGGACCTGTTTGTTTTCTGCTTACTATCCCCAGGCAATGAAATCTCCCACCTCTTTTCAATGTCTCCACATTTCTCTCCTTTTGCATATAGAATCTTTGAAGGCTACCAAGTATGATAATTACAAAAAAGAGCAAGCTTCAATTACAATCCCAACTCCATTTGTTGCATAGCTATATGTCATTAGCTTGAAGACAGTAATTGTGCCCATCTTAAAGGGTTGTGAAAAACAAATAATATATGGAAAGCACTTAGAACCATTCCTGGTACATAGTAGGTGTTCAGTAAACATTAGTTATTATCATTGTTGTTACTGTTATTGTCACTGTCATTACTACTATTTCTACCATGATCAAGGACCCTTCCTGTACAACTAATTTTCCACATTTGTGTGGATTCCTCTCTTTTATTTTCTTAGCTCCCATGCAGCGTATCCCGCACCCCTTCACTTTCTGCAAAGTCCCCACTATCACCGCCGGGTCTATAAGTTACTGTTGGTCTTCCTCTCCCAGGTTGCTCATTGCCTGTCACGAAGACCTTACAGCTGGTAGAGCACTATTCATCGTGCTAGAGTGCAGCAGTCTGCAAAGAGTTTCCCATCCACGCATTTCATGCTTTGATCGTCTCTACCCTTAAGCACTTTTGGTCCGAGCCTTGGGATATCATTGCACAAGGAGGTTCATTCATTTCTTCACTGTACCAAGCTCTTGGAGAGTTCATTCGCTTTGTTGCAGGGGCGTGAGCTTTATTTCACCTGGCTGGGTGGTCTTCCCCATGTCACTGGAGGGTATGGAAATGGAGCGAGCTGAAATGGAGAGAATTTTTCTCTCTTTTCACTAACTCTGTAAATAGCCACCTTGGTGAGTGGCAGGGGTGCATAAACCCAGCATTCTGGAAACATTGAGCCAAACATGCTGAAATTGCTACAATTGATAAGTTGCTTACCATGAGTCAATAAGCTGTGCTTAACCTTCTCTAGTTCCCGCAATGTGAGATTCCAGCTGCTGCACCCACATTGTACGTGTGTGTGTGTTTGTGTGTGTGTGTGTATACAGTACCTGTGCACACAAAAGATCTGAAAATGAGAACTCTCCCTTCACCAGTGAGATGGATTGGGCCATAATTGATTTTCCACAGACTAATGCTTTACATTTTGGTAAACCCTTTGTAACATCTTAGTCAAATTAAACTGAGCTCTTTCAAGTCAGATTTATAGTCCATAGGATTCCACTTAGCTGAGACAAGCAATGCAATTTCAGGGCAGTTTAAAGAGTATTTCATTTAGACACAGAACCAATCCTTGTCAGGATCCTGTAGGTAGCAAGAAATCTTCCTCCTCTCATTTGCGTAGAAGCAATTGTCGTTCATTCCGAGGGAGCCGTGCAGCGTGTGAGTGACTCAGTGCAGTAGATTTCATGACCCGTGTTCATTGAAGGGGCTGTGACCAAAAGGAGGAAGAGAAAAGAAGGCAGGGCTGCCTAGGACATGAGAGTCTTTGCCAGATTTAAGAAAAGGTGCCCACTCTGTGTGCAAAAATTACTACAAGGCAGCCGGGCGCGATGGCTCATGCCTCTAATCCCAGCACTTTGGGAGGCTGAGGCGGGCAGGTCATGAGGTCAGGAGTTCAAGACCAGCCTGCCCAACATGGTGAAACCCCGTCTCTAATAAAAAATACAAAAATTAGCCGGGTGTGGTGGCACACACTTATTATCCCAGCTACTCAGGAGGCTGAGGCAGGAGAATCTCTTGAACCCGGGAGGCAGAGGTTACAGTCAGCCGAGATTATGCCACTGCACTCCAGCCTGGGCAACAGAGCAAGACTCCGTCTCAAAAAAAAAAAAAAAAAGAAAAAATTTACTACAAGGCACCTCTTCATATTGGCTGCAGCGTTTCACTGGGCACAAGATTTGGGATCTGAGCACTGGCTGGATTTCCATTGCCATTTGCCCCTTTGTCCGGCACGCAACTGTACACAGCAGCCTTGGAAGGGAAGAGTGATCTCAGGAACTTCACATACGCATATTACCTTTTTTTTCTTTTTTTCTTTGAGACACGGCCTCACTCTTTTGCCCAGGCTGGACTGCAGTGGTACGATCACAGCTCACTGCAGCCTCAACCTTTTGGGCTCAGGTGATCCTTGCACCTCAGTCTCCTAAGTAGCTGGGATTACAGGCATGTACCACTAATTTTTTTTTTTTTTTTTGTAGGGATGAAGTTTCCCAGACTGGTCTTAAACTCCTGGGCTCAAGTGATCAGCTTATGTGTTTGGTTTTGTTTCTTTAATTTTATTTTTAAATGGGGGTCTCTAACTCCTGGGCTGAGGCCATCCACCCATCTCAGCTTCCCAAAGTTTTGGGATTACATATGTAAACGACCATGCTATTAGGGAGCTATTAGAAAATTCATATTACCTTCCTTTTTTTTTTTTGAGGTGGAGAGTCTCGCTCTGTTGCCCAGGCTTGAGGGCAGTGGCATGATCTCCGCTCACTGCAAGCTCTGCCTCCTGGGTTCACGCCATTCTCCTGCCTCAGCCTCCCCAGTAGGTGGGACTACAGGCACCCGCCACCACACCTGGCTAATTTTTTGTATTTTTAGTAGAGACAGGATTTCACTGTGTTAGCCAGGATGGTCTTGATCTCCGCCCGCCTCAGCCTCCCAAAGTGCTAGGATTATAGGCGTGAGCCACTGTGCCCGGCCCATATTACCTTTTTTAATACTCAGCTCATGAGGAGGTTTTAGTTGCTATCCCCATTCATAAATAGGAATGACAAAGAGAGATTAAACACCGTCTTCCTATACACTTAGGTTGAGCTGGGATTCTAGCCCAGGTCTGTCTGATTCTAAAATCCAAGCTCTCTACTAATTCACCATGGTATATGAGTTCAATTGAAGGGCTTAATGATCTTTTGCCAGGAAAAGAGGGAGAACTGGCAGGGTCTGAGTCTCAGTCCTTAGAAGGTTCTATTGGAAAGAAGCAGCAGATTTTCTCAGAGGGCCATTCAGTTTTTAGTCCTCCCCAGAAGTAAGATGGTGCAGCTCTGTCTTACAGCAAGCTGAAACCTTCCTTCCGCTGACCCGGAAGAATAAGATGAGTGTCTAAACCCATGATTGCAGGTCCCTGTCCTACAGGACCCATGGGCAAAGCTGGAAGAGGAGAAGAAGACCGGAACAAGCCTTTTTTTCCCTCTGAGTCTTGGTTCCATTCCCAAAAAATGCAACTAAAGTCTTTGTCCTGCCCACATTACAGGGTTGTAAGAATCAAAAGATGAAACAAAGGCACTGCAACACCTTTGCCAGTGAAATATGGACGTAAAGAAAATATATTGCATTTTTAACAAAGATATTTACCCCTATTTAAAGGAGTATCTTTTATGCTGAGATTAAACCCTTGTAACTGTCTTGTTTTATAAAATGATCCTTATTAAATTGAAGAAGAGAATAGATGTGTGTGTATGTGTGTGTGTGTACACACAGGGATTTTACTCTAGTTTGCTTGTGTTTTATAAAACTCTTGACTTGGGAAAATAAAATGTAATTTGTCAAGCCTTGATCAGTATAAATAAAAAGTGTGTGTGTATGTATGTGTGTGCGCGCGTGTGTGTGTGTTTTCAGTTTACAGGTCCATGGTTTCAACACTCTGGAAATCACTGTCTTAGGCACAGAGAACTGACATTTACTGCGTGCCAGTCAAATCATTTCGCACCCTTGACAACACTGTAAGATAAGTATCTCTGATTCAAGGTATGCTGTTCCTCAAATAATTTGTGTATCTTGCCCAGTCCTTCACAGTTAGGAAGTGAAAGATCCAAACACGAGTCTCTCTAATGCCAAAATACCAGGGATTTTTTTTTCATTTACTTTTCACTTTACTGCATTGTTTGGTAGCTGCCTTTGCTTCTTGTGGTTACACACAGGAGTACTCAGGAAAAATTTTTCGGTTTAGAATATAATCCATAAAATTTCCTTTTTTTTTTCTTGAGACGGAGTTTTGCTCTTGTTGCCCAGGCTGGAGTGGAATGGTGTGATCTCAGCTCACTGCAACCTCCGCCTCCTGGGTTCAAGCGATTCTCCTGCCTCAGTCTCCCAGGTAGCTGGGATTATAGGCATGAGCCACCACACCTGGTTCATTTTGTATTTTTAGTAGAACCGGGATTTCTCCATGTTGGTCAGGCTGGTCTCGAACTCCTGACCTCAGGTGATGCACCTGCCTCAGCCTCCCAATCCCACAGGCGTGAGCGTGTAATCACAGGCTCACTCCTGTAATATATCCCTCACGCCTGAGATTACAGGCGTGAGCCACCATGCCCGGCCAATTTCATTCATTTTTAAATTTTTCTTTCAATGATGTCAAATCTACGTGGCTCCAGAAAACATATTTGACCCAACTGGACAGAGATTTGGAGTCTATAACCCAATGCAACAAAAAGGGAGCTATTAGAAAAATTCAACCTTTATTCCATGGGCTTCTTAGTTTGTCTAGATCAGTAATTCTTAGGAAAATTTTCAGTGAATCCAAAAATTCCACTCCATAAAGGCAAGGGATTTTATCTTGCCTTACTCACTGCATCGTTCTTCTATTTTCTGCATTTCATATATATTTTCTCTTGTGTTTTTCTTAAAAGTCCTGTAGACAACGGTCACCTGCTTCAGCTGTGCTCTTGGGACCAAGGAAAAGGGATTGCCATCATTCAGGAACCTGGCCATGAAACAAGTTAGGCCCAGGTGACAAAACTTAACCCACCGTAGATCTGGTTCTTGAGGGTGCAGCCAGAATCCCAATTACATTGTTAAAAGTCATGCAGTAAACTCAGATCTAGTGGCCATGCAGTTCCAATTCAGTGAGTGGGATCCACGTAAGGCTGAAAATTTGGAGTTTGGCAAAGGAGACCAGTTCTGTGTCACAGCATCTGGGTTCTAAATCCTTGTCCTTGGAAAGGGAGGTGACAACTGCTAAGTGGGATGTTGTAGACCCAGGAAAGATGGCTGGGAATAAGATCACAGCACTGGTGTGATGGCTCACACCTGTAATCCTAGCAGTTTGGGAAGCTAAGGTGGGTGGATCACTTGAGGTCAGGAGTTTGAGACCAGCCTGGCCAATATGGCGAAACCCCATCTCCACTAAAAATACAAAAATTAGCCAGGCGTGGTGGTGGGCGCCTGTAAACCCAACTACTCGGGAGGCTGAGACAGGAGAATCACTTGAACCTTGGAGTCAGAGGTTGCAGTGAACCGAGATTGCGCCTCTATATGCCAGCCTGGATGACAGAGTCAGACTGTCTTAAATAAATAAATAAATAAATAAATAAAAAATAAGATCACAGCTCCATTCTCAATCAGACACAATATTATGGCCAGTTTATATGATCTGGGTAAACATGGGGAACTATGAGTTAACTCCAACTGGGTGAGCATAAAGTGTCATAGGTCTCCTGACCCCCCAATCCTGTTACACTAGACACACACACTATCAAGGGCTGCAAGACCACTTCTGTTATTGAGTTCAAGCTTCTCAAGGAGCTACCTGTCATTGACTGGGCTGTTCAAGAACTAGGCCAGGTTGTGGGTTCAAGTTGTGGGTTCCAGGAACCTCAGTAAAGGCAGAGCTTGGGTAGACAGGGACAAGTAGCTATTGGTGTTCATCGGATCATTAGAACCTTCATGTTGCATTGCCCAACCCCAGGGTGCACCATTGCTGTTGGATTCCATCGACACTCAAGGCAAGAGAGGAAGACTATTAAACAATGATGGCAAAGAAGCCTAAAAGACAAGTGCATTCCACCTAAGCATAGTTGATAGTCAGACCGTGGAAATCCACAGCCAGTTGTTTACCATAGCTAGACAAAACAATGAAAGTTGAAGAACACCAGTCTCCAATATGCTTTGTGAAATGGGATCTCCCGGCAGCAATTCTTTCATTTAAGAGAAAAATTCACTAGAGACACAAAACAAGTACCAAAACAAGATTTAGGTTCAAACCTGAGTTGACATGATTGCAGTCTTTACAAAATATATGTTGTGAAAAAATTCAAACACACAAAAGTAGACAAAATAATGTTTTCAAGTACTGTGCTAACTCAGCCATCATGAACTTTCTACCAATCTTGTTTCACCCACCCTGTTGTATTTTTATTGCAATTTTTAACCACTCTTTTCTTTATACTCTCAAAATGCATCCCGATGGAGACATTCCAGTGGAGGCAACTGACTCCCGTTTAAAGTAGCCATAATTCTTTATAGTTTAAAGAGCAAGGAATTTGTGGACAACATACTCTACTCATTAAATCGAAAGAGAATGCAGGTTTAAATTATGCATAAACAGAGAAGTGAAGGACTTCCACCAGACACCAAATAGACTGAGACAATCTTTCTTTCAATCTGGAAATGCAGACTCCCTGGGATCTGTTGAAACAGGCTATATTCCCTGAAGTACTGGGGTCATTTACATTAGTTTCACTAGGGTAGTTCTGGTTCTTACTTGTAGCAGAGCTTGGTAAATGAGAGGCCACCTGAGAAGCAATTAAACTAAACCAGAAAATCTTTCCTGTTCATTTCATCTTGTCCTTAAATAGTTTACACATCAATTGAACTGGGAAGAGCTCGTGGTGGTTTATGATGATTACTTCAGTAGGGGTCAGTGCCTAATGAGCTGGGTACTTATCTGTGACCCCAACAAGATGGCTGTAAATGAACAGATAAAGGGACCGAAGGGACTTGTTCTTCAAGCTGCCCATGGAATCAAGATAACAGAACCCGACGGAGTTAGGTAAACTAAAACGCAGAAGCTGATGAAAGTTGCTAGATGAAAACACCCAGGGTTTTCTGGTTAGAAAAAGGAGGTATTTATTCCTAGTGCTTGGTAAATTATAAAACGTCTATTCCATCTACTCTTTCTTGGGGAGGGACACCATACTTTCTCTTCTTTCTTCATAAGATCTGGGAAATTTGTAGTTCCCATCGAATGAATTCGTCCAAGCAGATATCTTTATTTTTTATGGAATATGTGTGTCAACAGAGTTTAGGACACACACCACCCCAAAATGTGCCACTTTGGCGATAATACATATTTTACTTGGAAGGAATTTGAGAAATTGCAGGTGCAGGAAGAACTTTTTGACCTTCCTCTGAAGCACGTCATAAGATTCTCATGGGACAGGTGCCCTTTTTATACCAGGAGGAAAGAATCATTCTGTCTCTGAAGAAAGAGGGACAGCAAGACACTCTGAACGACAACAGCAAAAATAGCAAATCCTGGAGAAAAGGAAAAATTGGATTTCTAGAATTACCACTCTTTAAGATTCAAATTCTGGTTTTCCAAACAAGCCGACAAACAAACCAACAAACAGAAAAACACAAGGCACATGCCTTGCTGAGTTTACCTGTTGAATATGATCTCTGACTTTAAAAATATATATAAGTTGTGAAAAAGTTTGAACCCACAAAAGTAGACACAATAACACCATGAAACACATTACCTTAGTGACCATCAACCTTCTGCCCATCTCGTTTCGCCCACCCCACTGTTTTTTTAATCGCAATTTTAACCACTCTTTTCTTTATGCCCTCAAAATACATCCCAATGGAGACATTCTAATGGAGGGAACTGACTCCTGTTTAAAGTAGTCATAATTCTTTATAGTTTAAAGAGCAAGGAATTTGTGGACAATGTACTCTACTCATTAAATCTAAAAAGAATGCAAGTTTAAATTATGCATAAACAGAGGAGGAAAGAACCTCCACTAATCCTTCTCTGAGACGTCTGAGCTTAGGGGTTTGAGCTTAGACCCTGTTTTGGCATATTACTTTTTCCTGTGACTCACTATTCTTCATCAAACCTAGCATAAAAACACTCAGGTGTAATTGTTTCCTTGGGTCTTCATTTTCTTATGAAGGCTCTTGTGTTATGTAATATTTATATTAAATATACTTTTATGTTTTTCTCTTGTTAATCTGTCTTTTGTTACAGCTAAAACCTAAGACGGATAGAAAGAAAAGATATTTTTCCTGCCCCACAGTGTCAGTTTCAGTCTAGTGGAATGGTACTGAAATGATTTGGCTCTGTGTCCCCACCCAAATCTCATCTTGTAGCTCCCATAATCCCCACGTGTTGAGAGAGGGACCTGGTGGGAGATGATTGAATAATGGGGGAGGGGGCTTTCCCGTGCTATTCTCCTGATAGTGAATGGGTCTCATGAGATCTGATGGTTTTAAAAACTGGAGTCGCCCTGCACAAGCTCTCTTTTTGTCTGCGGCCATCCACATAGGATGTGACTTGTTCCTCCTTGCCTTCCACCATGATTTCGAGGCCTCCCTAGCCATGTGGAACCGTAAATCCAATAAAAAGACATGCCCAGTCTCGGGTATGTCTTTATCAGCATCATGAAAACGGACTAATACAGGTACAATAAAATACTTACGTATACCATCACAGCATCATACTGAAAACTGCAAAACAAATCACCAAAAAAAAAAAAAAAAAAAAAAGTAAAAGTGCATTTGCAAGGTAAACAGGTAAAATCATAGTGACATATTCTAGTGCATCATCAAAATGCTCAGTAATTGGCAAAAATGGAATAAGTAATCTCTTTTTTTCCCGTTCACTAGCCGTATTAGCCAGTTTTTTTTTTTTTTTATGCGATAGTGTTGCATAACCAACAACCAAATTGCAGCGGTTTGCAGCAACAAATGTTTACTTCAAGCTTATGGGTTGAAGTTTGGCTGCAGTTTGATGCATGTCAGTTGGGTTCTGCTAAGTTAGGTTGGATCCAGGTCTGTTCCCTGCGTTTTTATTCCAAGATCCAATCTTAAGCAGCAACAACTGCCTGGGGCACACTTTTCTCATTATAAAGGGAAGAAGCTTAATAGGGCTGGCAGAAATTTGCTGACTTCTTCAGCCCTCAGCTAGGAATTGGCACACCATCACTTCTACTCCTATTTCAATTATCGAGGCAAATTGCACGGTCAAATTCTAAGATGATCAGACATGTATACTCGGCTGACTCTAGTGCAAGGAACTGATAAGTTGTAGGAAAAGGGAATCCTGTCTTCTGAGGAAGAGAGTTGGGAACACTCATTCAACCTTCCACAACCACCATGCCAGGAACCAGTTTCTGCCACCTCCCAACATGCGTGTCAATGTCTCAACACGACTTGGAATCAGTTCTGCTTCCTGTAGCCAGTTCTGCAAGACAAAAAACGCTCTCAAGTTTTCAGCAGTCTTATCCCTTAAAGTCTTTGGCATTGGTACCCATGATTCTACGTTCACACCATCAGTATAGAACAAGGCATAGAATTTTCCTCTTCTCTAGCAAAACACCAGTGATTACTTTTATGAATCATGGAAAGGAGTAAGCCAGGGAATACGCACATTAAAGAAAAAAATAAGTTCTGCTTAGCTTAAAATAAATTATTTGGGATGAAGAATGACCACCACTAGTACTTTAATAGAAGGGATGCCTTTATACTTGAAAAGGGTGAAATGAAAGGGTTAGACTTCTTTAGTAGTTAATTTTTTTTTTTTCCTTTGAGATGGAGGCTTGGTTTGTTGTCTGGCCTGGAGTGCAGTGGCGCGATCTTGGCTCACTGCAACCTCCACCTCTTGGGTTCAAGCAATTCTCCTGCTTCAGCCTCCAAAGGAGCTGGGACTACAGGCATGCACCACCATGCCCAGCTTATTATTATTATTTTTTTTTTGTATTTTTAGTAGAGACGGGGTTTCACCATGTTGGTTAGGCTGGTCTCAAACCCCTGACCTCAGATGATCTGCCCACCTCGGCCTCCCAAAGTTCTGGGGTTACAGGCATGAGCCACTGCACCTGGCCCCAGTTAATTTTCAAGACTAATAATTGTCTCTTTCTTTCTGGGATACCTGAGAGAAGCTAGAAAATTCTATGAGCTTGACACTCAAGATAGCCATTCTATCTCATGTTGCATTCATTGGCTCACTGCAACCTCTGCCTCCCGGGTTCAAGCAATTCTCCTGCGTCAGCCTCCCAAGTAGCTGGGACTACAGGCATGCACCACCATGCCTAGCTAATATTTTTTTTTTTTTGTATTTTTAGTAGAGATGGAATTTCACCATGTTGGTCAGGCTGGTCTCAAACTCCTAACCTCAAATAATCTGCCTGCCTTGGCCTCCCAAAGTGCTGGGATTACAGGCATGAGCCACCACTCCCAGCCCCAGTTAGTTTTCAAGATTAATAATTGTCTCTCTCTCTCCCTGCCGGGTGCGGTGGCTCACACCTGTAATCCCAGCACATTGGGAGGCCGAGGTGGGTGGATTACTTGAGGTCAGAAGTTTGAGACCAAATCCTGGCCAACATGATGAAACCCTGTCTCTACTGAAAATATAAAAAATCAGCCAGGCACGGTGGTGTGTGCCTGTATTCCCAGCTACACAGGAGGCTGAGGCAGGAGAATTGCTTGAACCCAGGAGGCAAAGGTTGCAGTGAGCCAAGATCATGCCACTAAACTCCAGCCCGGGCAACAAGAGGGAAACTCTGTCTCTAAATAAATAAATACATATTTTTAAAAAATTGTCTCTCTCTTTCTAGGATACTTGAAAGAAGCTGGAAAATTCTATGAGCTTGACACTATAGGCAGCCATTCTATCTCATGTTACATTTACTGATGCCCCATCAGAGAGAAGATATAGAGAAAGAAAGACAATGGGGGCCGGCTGGCATGACATTCCATGTGCCCTCCCACTTGCCCCAGGTGGTGTGCGCCACCCAAGACAGGGCTCACAAACTCAGATGCTAGATCACTCACAGGAATGAGTGGGGCTGGCTGGAAGTCAAGAAAGGAATTGTATGGGCAGGAGGATTGGTGGCAGCTGACACCCAGACTCAGTGTCAGGGTGACTGCAGAGGGGTGGTGAGGACTGAGAACGTGTCGGACGCACAGGCCCATCATTAATTAGCTCTAGCTAACTTTGCCAAGTGCAAATGGGGGCATGTGTTGCCAGATATAATTTTTCAGAAGAAGCCGGAAATCCAAACAAAAATCTCCTAATTTTTAAATATTCACAAGGATAATGCATTCAATTACAAAGAGAAGGAAAAAGGAAGAAAGAAAAACGAAATGAATAAAAGAAGGAAGGAATGGAGAAATTTAAAAAAAAGGAAGGAAGGAGGGAGGTGAAGAAAGAAGGAAAAAAGGAAAAGGGAGGGAGGGAGAGAGGGAAGAAGGGAAGGAGGAAGGAAAGTAGGAAGGAAGGAAGGGAGGGAGGGAGGGAGGAAGAAAAGAGGGAGGGAAGGAAGGAAGGAAGAGAGGGAGGGAGAGAGGAACAAAGGAGGGGAAGAAGGAGGAAAAGAAGAAAGTGAAGGAGAGAGGAAGGAGGGAAGGAAGGAAGAAAGGAAGCAAGCAAGCAGGAAAGAAGGAAGGGAGGAAGGCAGGGAGGGAGGAAGAAATGGGAAGAGAGAGGGAGGAAAGGGGAAGAAGAAGAAAGGGAGGAAAGAAAGGAAGGAAGAAAGGAGGGAAGGAAGGAAGGAGGGAAGGAAGAAGTAAAAAAGGAAGGAAGAGAGAGAGGGAGGGAGGGAGGGAGGAAGGAGAAAGGGAACAAATCATTTTACAGGTCTACCTGGTGAGTGAGTCAAACAAAGAACATTCTCAAACCGAGAACAACTCTAATGGCAAGTGAGTCCATGACTTCCGCATACAGATGATGCCTTTACCCCCAGGGAAAGCTGGAAACAGGGGATAGGCAGGGTTTCTGCCAACCTCTCCTGACTCATGCCATCACACCATATCCTCACTTTGTAAGAAGCAATATGAGTCCCATAAATAGCAAATCCATATTCAGATATAAATTCATGAATGCATTTTTGAAGCATAGCATACATGATTGAATAATTATTCATTCCATTGAATTACCCATGCTATTACTCTCAGGAGTGTGGATCACAGAATTTAATATCAATATTTAATTTAAGATCCATTCATTAGCTCAATAAAAAGAATGAGTGTGTATTTAACAAAATGTCCATTGTGGCCCAACACCATGCCAGGCACTGTGCCTAGACTGTAGAATTCACTGTAGATCTTCATGGAGTTGCACACTAGTGGTGAGGTCAATGGAGTTTAAAACAGTAACTGTGGGCTGGGTGTGGTGGCTCACGCCTCTAATCCCAGCACTTTGGAGGGCTGAGGCAGGCAGATCACGAGGCCAAGAGATCGAGACCATCCTGGCCAACATGGTGAAACTCTGTCTCTACTAAATAATACAAAAATTAGCTGGGCGTGGTGGCATGTGCCTGTAGTCCCAGCTGCTTGGAAGGCTGAGGCAGGAGAATCGTTCGAACCCCGGAGGCGGAGGTTGCAGTGAGCCGAGATTGCACCATTGCACTCCAGCCTAGGTGACAGAGCGAGACTCTGTCTCAAAACAAACAAACAGAAAAACGATAACTGTGGACATGGCCTTTCCTAGCCCCACTCTTGTTCTTGCCTCTCAGGCTGTGTACCTGAGCAATGGATTTAATCTCCCGAACCTCCCATTTTTCACAGAAAGATAAGTCCTTCTCAGATTTGCAGAAAGGATCTATGATTATAATATATTTAAAGTCCTAAGTTCAATGCCTGGTGCCTAGTAGATACTGGGAAAATTTCATAACATTTCTGTGCCTTGGTTGTTTTCATCTACAAATGGGGATAAGAATAGTTTCTACCTCTGAAAATTAATATGAGGAGGAAATGAAATTAATGTATATACAGTGTTTAGAACAAAGCCTAGAGCCAGGCATGGTGGCTCACGTTTATAATTCCAGCACTTTGGGAGGCTGAGGCGGGTGGATCACCTTGTGGTCAGGAGTTCAAAACCAGCCTGACCAACATGGTGAAACCCCATCGCTATTAAATATACAAAAATTAGCTGGTGTGGTGGTGCATGCCTGTAACCCCGGCTGCTCGGGAGGCTGAAGCAGGAGGATTGCTTGAACCCTAGAGGCAGAGGTTGCAGTGAGCCAAGATGGCACCACTGCACTCCAGCCCGGGCGACAGAGCAAGATGCCATCTCAAAAATAAATAAATAAATAAATAAATACATAAATACATAAATAAAACAAAGCCTAGAATTTAGTGCTTACTTAATATATGTAAACACTAGCTATTATTTTTGATACTTATTATTAGGTAGATTTTATTAGGAGAAAAACTATCTATCATTGTTGTAATGAATTAAACATGCTCCAAATGAGATACTTTCCATAAGCAGAAATACTCTTTATAATTCTAGAAACTTTGTTGCCCTTTGAGCTCTCACCTTGCCTGTGGGTGGAAGTAGTTATGAAATGTTTTGGTTTAAAAGAGAAAAAAATGAGACCTCCTTCTCAGGCTGAGCTGATATATAAACAGAGGTGGTGACAGCATTGGCACTGGTTTTGCTGTGAGCTCATGGGGGCAGAGGTCACATCTATGTCACCTTTCATTGTATGACGATGGATGACTGAAAGTCATAGGTAGAAGTAAATTCCACAGGGGTAACAGCCTGGCTTCTGTGAACCTCCCTCCAGCCCAGCTCCCAACTTGAGTGCATCAGAGTAGACCCTTGGGACTTAGTGAATGCAGGCCCCTGGGAAGGGCATGATGAGCTGGTGGGATAAGGACAGCCAAGGAATGAGATATGCCAAGAAGAAGAAAATGTGGCACATATATATTATGGAATACTATGCAACCATAAAAAAGAATGAGATCATGTCTTTTGCAGCAACATGGATGGAGCTGGAGGCCATTATCCTAAACAAACTAATGCGGAAACAGACCACCACATATCATATGTTCTATTGACAAGTGGGATCTAAACGTTGAGTCATGAGGATGCAAAGAAGGCACCAATAAGAGACCCTCAGACTTGGTTGAGGTTGGAGGGTGGGAGGAGGCTGAAGACCAAAAAAACTGCCTGTCAAGTACCATGTTTATTATACCTGGTAACAAGATTCATCTGTATACCAAACCCCTATGACACATAATTTATCTGTAAAACAAACCTGCACAGGAACCCCTGAAACTAAAATCAAAGTTAAATTTAAAAATTAAAGTAAATGAAAGGAGCTTCATACTTGCATATCAGCTTCACATCTTGGGGGGTAAGTTGCATGCCTTTAGAAGGAATGCAAATGAGAGAGGCAAGCAGGCTGGGTTATTCTTAACAGAGATCAGCCACGTGTCTCCGGGGGATTTGCTTAATTTCCGTATTCCTCAGTTTCCATATTTACAATGATAACATTTAATTGTCTGAAAGGTACTTAGAGATCCTTGCAAGAAAGGCACTCCATAAAAGCAAAAGATTCTCCTTCTCTTTTGGGGGTCTCTGTTCCTGGCATCCCGGCAGCTCCTGCTGTAGTTGCCTGAGACAGATGCGGCCTGAGAGAGCAGTAAAGAGGAGGACATGGGGAGGCGAGGGGGCTGCTTGGGGAACAGAGAGAGCAGGACAGCAGTTTGCGGGTGGCTGCTTAATTGAAAGCCCCTCCTGCTCAGAAGGCAAAGCTGGCAGAAAGCTTTATTTAATATGAACAGAGGGCCCAGAACAGTGAGAGGAGATAAGAAGCGAGTGGAAGCAGGGTCTGGAGAGGGGGAAGGTTTAGCAGAGAAGCAGGGTTGCCATCTGCCACCTCTCTCCTATCATCTGGCGGAGAAGGACCCCCCAACAGTGCACAGCCTGTCACAGTGGAGTCTGAGTCATGCTGCACCCTCCCCAGGGTGCCAGGACTTGGGTAACCTGCCGTGGGAGGCCACGCCACAGAGTATGTTGTAGAGGTGAGGGTCAGTGGGCTGCAGGGCTGCCAAGGGCTGGCAGAGAGAGAGGAAAGCCTATCTCCAAAGAGTATTTAGGTCAATGAACATGAAACTAACATGAGTCAAGGGCTGTAAGCTAAGCTGGAATCCAGACACAGACCCACACCTGCACACGCTTCCTGGCCCCTGTGCCCACTCAGCACAAACACTTGTATATACACAGACCAGGAGCATATGCATGCATGGAATTGCAGAAAGTGGTGTATTCCAAAAGGGGAGAGTAAAAGAATAGATACATTTAATGATTTCCAAGGTATCATGTTATTTGGCTAAATAATTTTAAAAACAAAAAAATGTTTTTTTTGGATTGACATACAACCGAACTTTTACTTTTTTTTTTTTTTTTTGAGATGAAGTGTCACTCTGTTGCCCAGGCTGGAGTTCAGTGGAGCCATCTCAGATCACTGCAACTTCTGCCTCCCTGGTTCAAGCAATTCTCCCACCTCAGCCTCCCGAGTAGCTGGGATTATAGGTGAACACCACCATGCCCGGCTAATCTTTTGTATTTTTGGTAGAGACAGGGTTTCACCACGTTGGCCAGGAGGGTCTCAAGCTCCTGACCTCGAGTGATTTGCCCAACTTGGCCTCCCAAAGTGTTGGAATGACAGGTATGAGCCACTGCGCCTGGCTGACGGAACTTTTCCAACCATCTCTCCATACCACTGCACTTTGCACTTAATTGGAACTCAAAATTTATTGTAGGGATACATAGTGTCAAAGAAGGATGAAAGGAAGAGTGGAGCAAGGGAAGGAGAGCGAAGTCTGGCTTCCTTCAGAAAAGACTAGGTAAGGTGAGGACACTTTTGAAGGTCAAATTGCTCTTCTTTCATCTTGACTAACCATGAAGAGGTAAGTCTTCTAAAGAAATGTTTAAGAGGGAGAAGGGTGATGGAGTCCAGGATGGCTCATAGATAATATTTTCCCCATGTCCTGCTATATTCTAAAATGGTGGTTGTTGTTGTTGCTGTTTTCTGTTTGGGTGGCGGGGAGAATAACAGGATTAGAATCTTTTTTGCTGGCGTTTGCTTTAAGTGGTGGCCAGGTGACTAGCTTCCTGGTGATGGAATCAAAGTGGGTTTGCAGGTGGGGCATGGTGGCTCACGCCTGTAAACCCAGTGCCTTGGGAGGCCAGCGGGGAGGATTGTTTGAGGCCAGGAGTTTGAGATCAGCCTGGACAACATAGTAAGATTCCGTCTCTCTGAAAAAGAAAAAAATTAGCCAGTCATGGTGGCACATGCCTGTAGTCTCAGCTACTCAGGAGGCTGAGGTAGGAGGATCACTTGAACCCAGGAGGTCTAGGCTGCAGTGAGCTGTGATTGTGTCACTGTACTCCAGCCTGGGTAACAAAGAGAGACTCTTTCTCTTAAAAAGGGGGTGGGGGAGGTTGCAGAGGAAGGAAAGTTGGGCCTGGGAGGTGGTGGAGGCCACAGAAGAAGCCTACACAGCTGGACCATAACTTGGGGATAGGAGTGTTTCCATCTGTCCAGAAGTTCTTGCCTGTCTTTGTGCCTCTGTTGTTTTTCATTGCTTCACTTTTGCTCTTCCTTAATATTTGGTCAGTTTCTTTGTTTACTTCTAACATTTCAGCCTCTCTCATCCATGCTAAGGAAAACAAGAGAAAGTTGTTTGTGTCCACACACACATATGCATGCTAATTTATTAAAAGAGATGTGGCCGGGCACGGTGGCTCACACCTGTAATCCCAACACTTTGGAAGGCTGAGGTGGGTGGATCATGAGGTCAGGAGATCGAGACTATCCTGGCCAACATGGTGAAATTCCATCTCTACTAAAAATACAAAAATCAGCTGGACATGGCGGCACATGCTTGTAGTCCCAGCTACTTGGGAGGCTGGGGCAGGAGAATCGCTTGAACCCAGGAGGCAGAGGTTGCAATGAGCCGAGACCACTGCACTCCAGTCTGGCAACAGAACTAGACTCCATCTTAATAAACAAATCAATAATAAAATAAAAGAGATGCAACTCCCTCATGGAGGAAGTCAAGT
The DNA here is from genome assembly GCF_000951045.1 of Mandrillus leucophaeus. Lineage (NCBI taxonomy): Eukaryota > Metazoa > Chordata > Mammalia > Primates > Cercopithecidae > Mandrillus > Mandrillus leucophaeus. The sequence goes on along the minus strand of NW_012101532.1, from coordinate 1,197,404 downwards.
AACAGTAACAGGAATCTAATCAGGACCCCTCAACCCAAAAGGAAGATGAGCCTTGGGGGACAGAGGTATGTGTTGAGCTATTATTCCCTTTCTTGAGATTTTTCCTTCAAGTGCTAAAGACTTGAAGATTCTGGCTTTCTTTCAAATTAAAGAGGGCAATGCTTGTATAAGGAGTCCCTAAAAATAAGAAGGTGTTTTCAAGGAGCCTCAAGGTAACAGGAGGCAAGATGAAGAAAATCAATCTCAAAGAGTCAGTGTTATTTCTAACTCAGCCCACCAGAACAAACTGCAAAGACATGAGTACAAGCCAGAAGCCATGCTCCTTCCAACAGCTGCAAAGCAGAGATGGTCATCAGCATGGAGAGGCCATGCAACAGAGGCCCTTTGGCAAACATTACTTGGGACTGACGAGCACAGGAAAAAGTGGAGAATGATTTTGCAGGAGCCAAGAAGCCAAGTCTCTGACAACAGTTTCCTTGTCCCCAAGGGGCATCTGTTTCCACAGCAACCACAACCTGGGGAGAGTGCTGCCTTCAGACTATCCCAGGAAAATATTTAGTCCGCACTATCAATTCTGGATGGACAGAAAGAGCACTGAGTACAATACACAAAATGCACTGGGACTTACGGAGGTTGAAGAAATTGGTTCTGTTGTTAGAGGCAGCTGTCAGCACCAACCTTGAACTCTTCCCTGAGTGACTCCTGCTGATTCCTGCCAGCTTTGACTGCCACTGAACTTGGTGCCTCATCCCAGCAACCTCCACCTGATGACAACAATGATGATGACAAAAGTAATAATGATCATGACAGCAATGACAAAGATGATGATGACAGTAATGATGATGATGATGACGATGATGACCAAAGTGATGATGATAATGACAACAATGACAGGATAATGACAGTGATGATGTGGTAATGATGAAGATGATAATGGTGACAGTGATGGTGACGATAGTAATGATGACAAAGATGATGACAATGATGAAGATGCTGACAATAATAATGACAAAGATGATGATGACAATGATGATGATGATAAAAGTGATAATGTTGATGACAATAAAACAGGATGATGATGACAGTGATGATGACAGCAATGATGAAGATGATAATGATGACAATGATGATGATGATGTTGATGACAGTGATGACAAAGATGACAATGAAAAAGATGGTGATGACAGTGATGATAATCATGACAATGATGAAGACAACAATGACAAAGATGATGACAATGATAATGATGATGATGATAATGATGATTGATGATGACAACAGTGACAATAATGATGCTAATGATGATGATATTGATGATGACAACAATGACAATGATAATGATGGGAATAACAATGATGATGACAACAGTGACAATGATAATAATGATGACAACAATGACAATGATAATAACAATGAGGACAACAATGACAATGATGATGATGACAATGATAATGACAATGGCAATGATGATGATAATAATGACAACAATGACAATGATGATAACAATGATGATAATAGTGAAGATAACAATGACAATGATGATAGCAATGACAATGACAATGATGATGACGATGATGATAATGATAATGATAATGACAATAATGATAATGATGACAACAATGACAATGATGACAATGACAATGATGATGACAATCATGATAATAATTATAATGACAATGAGGATTACAATGACTGATGATTATAATGATAGTGACAATGATGATGACAATGACAATGATGATTATAATAATTATGATGACAACAATGACAATAATGATGACAATGACAACTATGGTGATGACAATGACAATGATGATTATAATGATAATTATGATGACAACAATGACAATAATGACAATGACAATTATGGCGATGACAATGACAATGATGATGATGACAATGACAATGATGATGACATTGATGAGGATGAAAGTACCAGTAATCATGACATTGATCATGGACATTGATTGCTAAGTGTTTCACATGCCTTTTCTTATTTTGCTTGACAAAAGTTCTTTGAAATCGATGCTATTCTTGACCCATTTTACTGATAGAGAAACAGAATGTGAGAGATTAAGTAACCTATCCAGAGGCACAAAGCCAGCAAGAAGGACTTGTTACCTGGCTTTGTGTAACATCAAAGCCATTTCTTTCAGGAATGGTATAGCTTAAAAGATCAAAATCTGCAACAGACTGCCTCAATTCAATCTTGGTTCAACCCTTACCAGTCGTGTGACCTTTACTTAATATCTCTGTGCCTAAACATCATCGTCTATAAAACAAGAATAACAATAGTAGCTCTCGCGAGTTGTTGTTGTTTTGAGAATTAAGAGTTAATACATTTAACAGTGTTTCTCATAATTTCTTGTGCATATGAATTACCTGGGATCTTGTTAAAATGCTATTTCTTGCCCAGTGCAGTGGCTCACACCTGTAATCCAAGCACTTCAGTAGGTCAAGGCAGAAGAATCACTTGAGGCCAGGAGTTCAAGACCATCCTGGGTAACATAGTGAGACCCCATTTCTACAATAAATAAAAACACAAAAATTAGCCAGGTGTAGTGGCAGGCTCCTGTAGTCCCAACTACTTGGAAGGCTGAGGCGGGAGGATCACTTGAGCCCAGGAGTTCAAGGCTGTAGTGAGCTATGACTATGCCACTGCACTTCAGCCTGGTCAACAGAGTACAACTCTGTCTCAAAAAAAATGCAGATTCCAGCTTGGTAGGACTGGGTGAAGCCTGAGAGTCTGCATTTCTGATGAGCTCCCAGTTGCTGCTCATGCTGCAGGCCTACAGACCATACTCTAGTTAGCAAAACTGTGAATCACTTGGAATGGTGCATGACAAGCAATAGACAAGTGATCACTGTTACAATGACTATTGTTATTTTAGCTTCCCCTAATCATACCCTGGGCCAGACCACATGATGTTGCCTAAAGGGCTGTATCCTGGCAGCCATCTCACATCCTGGGATCTGCTGCTGACAAGAACCTTGATGTTTATATTTCTCTCCCTGATCTCCCTGTTCCCATCCTCCTTTCCCCTAGGATGGACCCCTCTAATTACTGTTGGCCTTGGTTGAACTGAAGTTGCTGATACTGCAAGGGAAGGAAGAGACTCTCCGGCCATCCTCTCTGGGTCTCTGGGTTCATTGTCCATCCCCTGTGCAGTTCCATCCACTTTGCACACTTGGGCCATAACAGCTGTGGAAGTCTCAAAGACAGAAATCCAGAAAAATAACACATCTCAAATCTCTTTTAGAAACAAGTCAATCTGAGGTGGGCGGATCAAGAGGTCAGAAGTTTGAGACCAGCCTGGCCAATATGGTGAAACCCCATCTCTACTAAAAATACAAAAATTAACCAGGTGTCGTGGTGGGTACCTGTAATTCTAGTTACTTGGGAGGCTGAGGCAGGAGAATCTCTTGAAACTGGAAGGCGGAGGTTGCAGTGAGCTGATATCGGGCCACTGCACTCTAGCCTGGGAAACAAGAGTAAAACTTCATCTCAAAAAAAAAAAAAAAAAGAAAGAAAGAAACAAGTCAATCATTTTTACCCTCTATCATTTTCTTAAATTGCTGAGTAGCATTTTCAGCTTAGTTTTAATACATAAAAGTAGATATACAAGAGCTGTAAAGTGGGGTTAAGCATGGTCAGCCTACTCCTGTGAACAGCCTTCTTCCTCTGTTGCCTGAATGGTTTGAACACATGGAGACTTTGACTCTCCTAGGACCTTCACAAAAATGCTTTCATTCTAAGAAGAAAACGAGAAGATGTGTCTGCTTTCTCCTCTCTCTGCCCCAAGCAAGAGGTTAGAGTGTGAACAGTGTGGCTGTACCCACACATTCACTTGGGTGAGCACTAGGATCTGAGGTTTAGATCTTCCTTCAGGGAAGAACTTGCTGCCCCAAAGCTAGGGGTGATGCCAGCAGATTGGTATCAATAGTAAGCCACTCTGGGGATGCCTTCATTACAACAATGGCTGGTAGAAGAAGAAATATGAAACTCTGCTATCTCAGCCCAACCACGGATACCTCTGAAAGGCTCTTCCAGCTCTAGAGCTCCCCATGTGGTTAGTCAAGATTTTCCTCATCACAGCTGAGCTTCTCTCTCAGCCTACTCCTATATCTTCTTGCTTCCCTCCACCAGGTGTTGATCTTAAGGGCATTCTGCTTCCTGAGGGTATCACAACTGTCAAGTGGCAATTTAGCTTAGTTTTACTGCAGAAAAATAAAGATTCTGGAGTCATAACATTGGGATAAGCATGAATTGACTACTGCTGGGAACAGTCTTCTTCTGTTACCTACAGGGATTAATTAACTAAGCACATGGAGGCTTTAACTCTGCTGGAATCTTCACCAGATGATTTCTCCTGAAGAAGAAAACAAAGGGATGTGTAAATTATCACAAACTTGGTGACTTCAAATAATGCAAATGTATTATCTTATAGTTCTAGAGGTCAGGAGTCTCACTGGGTTAAAATTAAGATGTGAGCATGGTGGCCGGTTGCAGTTGCTCAAGCCTGTAATCCCAGTGCATTGGGAGGCTGAGGCAGGAGGGTGGCTTGAGCTCAGGAGTTTAAGACCAGTCTGGACAACATGGTGAAACCTAGTCTCTACACAAAATTTAAAAATTAGTCAGGTGTGGTGGCACATGCCTTTAGTCCCAGCTACTCAGGAGGCTGAGGTGAGAGGATTGTTTGAGACTGAAAGGTTGAGGCTGCAGTGAGCCATGATTGCACCCCTGCAATCCATCCTGGGTGACAGAGTGAGACCCTGACTCCAGAAAACAAAAAATGTGAGCAGGACTTCATTCCTTCTGAAGAGCATGCAGAAGAATTCGTTTCCATGCCTTTTCCAACTTCTTAAGGATGCCAGCACTCCTTGGCTTGTGCCCCTTCCTCCAGCTTCAAAGCTAGCAGTGAATGCATCATCTTCAAATCTTTAAGACCTCTGCTTTTGTTGTCACATCCTCTTCTAACTTCTGATCCTCCCTAATATAAGAACTCCTGTGATCATATTTGACTCATGTCATTCCAGATAATCTCCCCAACTCAAGAGTTTTTAACTTAGTTTCATCTATAAGGTCCTTTTTACTCTAAAGGTAACATATTCACAGGTTCCAGGGTTTAGAAGGTAGACATGTTTGGGAGGGGCTATTATTCAGCCTTCCACAGGTACTCCTTAATAAACGTGGTCCACACATGACTCCATCTCAGAGACTGCCTTCCGGGAAACATAACCTGCAGTGAAACTATTTGGAAATGCTGCTTTAATAGCCTGTCTTATTTCAGCTTTAGATTGTTCTTACTGACAAGAAGTGAGAAAAAGGAATAGCCATGTAGATTACCTAAAGCATGCTACAATCCAAAAAACATATCTTCACACTCAACGACATTGTCTAGAGTTGGCTTTAAAGAATTTGAGCATGTCTGCCTGTGCAGTAAAGAATTAACTTTCGGTCAGGCACAGTGTCTCATGCCTGTAATCCCAGCACTTTGAAAGGCCAAAGTGGGTGGATCACTTGAGGTGAGGAGTTGGAGAGCAGCCTGGCCAACCTGGTGAAATTCCGTCTCTACTAAAAATACAAAAATTAGCTGGGAGTGGTGGTGCACGCCTATAATCCCAGCTACTTAACAGGCTGAGGCAGGAGAATGGCTTGAACCCAGGAGGCAGAGGTTGCAGTGAGCTGAGATCGTGCCACTGTACTCCAGCCTGGGTGACAGAGTGAGACTCTATCTCAAAAAACAAAACAAAACAAAACAAAACAAACAAACAAACAAACAAAAGCTAACTTTACTCAAAGAGAGGTCAGGCTTTTGCCCTCGGTTCCTGAAAGGTGACCTCTAAGCCCTTGACTGTCCTGTGTGGTATAAGTGTTTTTGTCTACTTAAAAGCCTTGGGTCACACCAGATAGTCTAATGATGTGATATATGATGGGGATTTTGGGTCATGTGGTATCAGCTCAAACTCCAGGGGAGTTTGATGTAATATGGTATGACTGTGTCCCCACCCAAATCTCATCTTGAGTTGTAGTTCCCATAATCCCCAAGTGTTGTGGGAGGAGCCAGATGGAGATAATTGAATCATGGGGCCAGTTTCTCCTATCCTGTTCTCATGATAGTGAGTTAGTTCTCATGATGGTTTTATAAGGGGCTTCCCCCTTCCCTGGGCACTCATTCTTCTGTCTTCTGCCACTATGTGAAGAAGGGTGTGTTTGCTTCCCTTTTTGCCATGATTGTAAGTTTCCTGAGCCCTCCCTCCCTAGCCATGCTGAACTGTGAGTCAATTAAAACTTTTTCTTTTATAAATTACCCAGTCTTGGGCAGTTCTTTATAGCAGCCTGAGAATGGACTACTATAGTGTTTTGTTTTGGTTTGTTTTTCTGACCTTACTGAAAGATGTAGCAAAGAAAAGGCTCTGTCAACATTTCTTTGTATTTGCAATCAGCACCTACATGGGTAAATCACTTGCCGCATTGTTGCCTGGATCTGTCTGTTTCACATGCATTGTATCTGTAGAGGAGTCCCTTCTCATCTCTGCATTTCTAATTTATGAGATTGGCACAATAAAAATAGGTTGAACTGGGCTGTTTCTGACTTTCTAATCTCCACTCAAGACCGAAGTCAGTCATTTGGGTGGTCAACCTAGTCTGTGTGATAAAACTCCAACAAAAACTGTGAACTCGAGACTCGAGTGAACTTTCTGGGTTAGCAATGCTTCGTGTGTATTTGTCACATATCATTATTCGGAGAAGATAGTGCTTTCCATGACTCCAGTGAGAGAGGACAACTGGAAACTCCAACTATGCAGCTCTCCTGGCCTCTGCTCCATGCATCTCCTCTCTTGGAAGATTTTAATATACGTTCTTTTGCTGTACTAAACTGTAACCATGACTCTAACAACTTTCAATGAGTCTATGAGTCCTTCTAGCAAGTAATCAAACTTCGGGTGGCCTTGGGGACCCTGAATTTGCCATTGGCATCCCAAGTCATGCTGGTCTTAGAGTCCATTGAACTCTTTACTGTCTTATGTACTATATGCAGGAAATTTCCCCAGAAATCCTTTCTCCATAGGAACTTGACATCTTTATTTTCACCATTCTAATTGCTTGATCAGCTATTCTCTGTATCCTTCTAACTGGGGACAAATTTCTCTTCTTGCTAGTGGATACAAAGGACAGCCCAGGGCAACACTGAGTTGTTTTCGAATCTTCTTGGAACCTGGGAGGACAGAGAAATATCTTGATTCAACAATTTAGACACAAGTTACATTAAAGGTCAGAAATAGCACAGTTTGACCTATTTTTATTGTGTCGATCTCATTTTATTTTATTTTTTTTTGAGACAGAGTCTCACTCTGTTGCCCAGGCTGGAGTGCAGTGGTGTGACCTCGGCTCACTGCAGACTCCACCTCCTTGGTCCTTGGTTCAAGCAATTCTCCTGCCTCAGCCAGCAGAGTAGCTGGGATCACAGGCGTGGACCACCACACCCAGCCCATTTTTATTTATTTATTTATTTGGAGATAGAGTCTTGTTTTGTTGCCCGGAATGGAGTGCAGTGGTGCTATTTCAGCTCACTGCAACCTCTGCCTCCCAGGTTCAAGTGATTCTCCTGCCTCAGCCTCCTGAGTAGATGGGATTACAGGTGCGTGACACAGCACCTTGCTAATTTTCGTATTTTTTTAGTAAGGTGGGGTTTTGCCGTGTTGTGCTTGGCCATTACTGTGCCAATCTCATGAATTAGAAATACAGAGATGAGAAGAAGCCCCTCTATGGACACAATGCATGTGAAAGAGACAGATTCAGGCAATAATGTGGCAAGTGATTTACCCATCCAGGTGCTGATTGCAAATAGAAAGAAATGTTGACAGGGTCCTTTCTTTGCTATACCTGCCAGTAAGCTCAGAAAACATGCATGTACATACACACACATCAAATTCACTTACCTTTATAGTCAGCAAAACTTTTTCCTTTCCTTTTTGGATGTACATTCTGTTTATATCTTTATTTTAATAACTTTAGTGTGGATTTACTCTTTTTTTTGAGACGGAGTCTCGCTCTGTCACCCAGGCTGGAGTGCGGTGGCGCAGTCTTGGCTCCTGCATCCCGAGTTCAAGCGATTCTCCTGCTTCAGCCTCCTGAGTAATTGGGATTACAGGCACATGCCACCACACCCGGGTAATTTTTTTGTATTTTTAGTGGAGATGGGGTTTCACCATGTTGGTCTGGCTGGTCTCGAACTCCTTGTGATCTAGTCACCTCAGCCTCCCAAAGTGGTGGGATTACAGGCTTGAGCCACCGCGCCCAGCTGATTTACTCTATTTTTATATTGACACCTCACTTGTACAGAATTAGATATCATAATTTCAGCTCACGACACACTGATCATTGATCGTTACATGCTATAGCATTCCCTTCCTTTTTGTTTGTTTTCTATATTAATTTATTTTCAGCAATGTAATAAGTATCTATAAGCGCGCTTCCAAACCAAAAACTAGGTCCATGACAACTTATATAGTACACTTATTCTCTACTTCAAAACATCTACAAGAACGTATACTTTTTTTCTGAGTAAAATTAATAAGCTGTTATTCTGAAAATTTTTAAATTTTCAAAATACAGGGTAGCACAAAGAGAAAAATATTAACTGTAACCCGTTCCCTCATTTTCACTCACTTAATCATCAGGAGTTAATATTCTGTTCTGGCATCTCTACATTTAAATATTTTTCTATAGTTTTAAGTTATAACATACGGAAAGTTCCCACTTCCTATTTTCCTTCTATTGGTCATTAAACACTCTACTTAAATATTTCACTTAACATTATATGTTAAATTCCTTCTTGTTTTTGACAATGAACATTATATACTGTATTTGGATAACACCATAAATGATTTAGTATTTGACTTCTTGTTAGACATTTAGCTGTGTTTTTGCGAGGGGGATGTATGACAAATAACATTACCAAATAATATTTTATATGTATCATTTCATTTTTCATTCAGTTTTCTGGATATATATAGAGTTCCAATTTGTAACAGAATGAATGTCAGAGTCAAAGAATATTCACATTTTAAATTTGTTGTGGCACATTGCCAAATTGTTTTCCAGAAAGATCACGCCAATTGGTACTGACCTTGGCAAGAAGAGTCTTCACTCTACTCTCACACTTTGTGCGCCCCTCTCTGACTTTCCTGGGTCCGTGACGCTTCTTATGGGCCAAGATGGCAGCCCACTGGGACCCCATGACCCTGGCCTTCTAGGTCATGGTCCAAGTGCCTGGGGTCCTGGAAGTGCCTGCCTTGGGGTAGTATGGCCGCTTCCAGGGTTTTTTCCTCTCTGTCCGGGGCCATCTTCTCAAGGACAGAGCTCAACCGCAGTGTGCATACACTCCCTCGGCCTGTTGGTGGAGTTAGTGGACACTTCAAAAGATCTTGTGCAGTTGGGGTATCCACACCACTTTCACAAAGCCCCGCATTGTGGCAGTGGATCTCGGAGTCAGAAGAGGCACAGCAGCCCAGGAACCAGGAGCCTGGAGCCTGGGCTCACTTTCTCCATACCAAGTTCTATCAAAGAATTCCTGGGAATCCAAGTTTTTATGGAGATGTATTTGTCCAGGTAGGAAGATTAAAAATATTTACCAGTTTGCTGACTTTGTTTAAAACTTTTTTTTTTAAGAGATGGGGTCTCGCTGTGTTGCTATGTTGCCCAGTCTGGTCTCAAACTTCTGACCTGAAGCCATCCTGCTGTCTTGTCCTCCCAAAGAGCTGGGATTATAAGCATGAGCCACCATGCCTGGCCTCTTTAGAGCTTTTGGATATTTAGACATATGGTATGGGGGCCTTGGGTTGTACTCTTGTCCTTGGCCATGGGTTGTACTCTTGTCCTTGGTCCTGAGCTTGTTGTAGGAGGAACTGACACCCATTTCCATTGTCACCAACACCTTTGAGTGTGCCTCTCACCAACATGACAAATTATGATTATCCTTTGCTGATTTGGTGAGTGAAAAACTACCTCATATTTGTTTCAATTTGCACTTTTAAAATATCTGGCCAATTTTTTTTTTTAACAGGATTTTGCTCTGTCACCTAGGCTGGAGTGCAATGGCATAATCACAGCTTACTGCAGCCTCCTGGGCTCAAGAGATCCCCCTATCTCAGCCTCCCAAGTAGCTGGGACTACAGGGACCTGCCACCATGCTCAGCTAATTTTACTGTATTTTGTAGAGATGAGGGTCTTAAACTCCTGGGCTCAAGTGATCCTCCTGCCTTGGCCTTCCAAAGTGCTGGAATTACAGGCATGAACCACCACAACTGGTCCATATTTATCTTTTGTTAATGATTAGTGTTCTTGGTTTATCTACTGGGCCTCATAATTTTTCTTATGAGTTTGTAAGGCTATCTCTGTATTAAGGATAGAAATCCATATGTACATAACATCAAACTCAAAGCTGGTATATGATGTCTGTGCAATCTCTACCCTCAGGAAAAACTGGCTTAGGTCTAGCAGGGAAGAATACGGGGCCAGTCAGTGAGGAGTGAGTGCAATATGAGAGCTCTAGGGACCCCATTTAGTTACAGTCATCAAGTACATTACTAGTGCAATGAGAAATTCAGAACCAACCCAAATCAGGAAGATGAGCACAGCAAAGACAAAACCAAAGAGGGCATTTGGGGAAAGTTCTGAGAGTCCAGGCCATCCCCTGTGGCTTGATTTGCCATTTGCAAATTCCTGGACTGGTAAGAACCAGATTCACATATGGATCCTGCTATCAGGCATGTATTGGTAGTCAATAAATGCATGAAGAAATGAATGATTGAACCAACCCAGAGTCTATCTAGTCAGAGTCTAACCTGAGTATCCCAGAGTCAACCTTTCCCTAAAATCATCACCAGTCAACAAAGACTCTGATATGGTTTGGCTGTGTCCCCACCGAATCTCACCTTGAATTGTAATAATCCCATGTGTCAAGGGTGGCGTCAGGTGGAGAAAATTGAATCATGTGGGCAGTTCCCTCATACTGTTCTCATGGTAGTGAATAAGTCTCATGAAATCTGATGGTTTTATAAAATGGGAGTTCCCCTGCACATGCCCTCTTGCCTGCTGTCATGTAAGACATCCCTTTGCTCTTTCTTCATCTTCTGCTATGATCGTGAGGCCTCCCCAGCCATGTGGAACTGAGTCCATTAAACCCCTTTCCTTTGTAAATTGCCCAGTCTTGGGTATGTCTTTATTAGCAGCATGAGAACGGACTAATGCACAGTCGATCTAATTAAAGCACAAATATCCAAGTCACTACTTCAGGGTCCTTCATTCTTATTTTCTTCTTCAAACATCCAAGCAGAATCTCTGCATATCATTTGGATAGTTGACCAGCAAATGCTTCAATTATAAGTTGAAAGAAATAAAGTAAAATCATCTGGTGGAATGGTTTTAATTAGAATTTAGTGAGTTGGGCAAGCAATTAGCGCATCTAAGAATGGAGGCTACATACACATATTTGTCTCCGTTGAGCTTCACTGATTTAAATGAGCATTTGACTCAGATTTCTCAAGTTAAACAAAGGCCATCATAATGACAATAACAAGAAGAATGTAGCCTGAGCTAATAGAAAAACTGCAAAAGCTATCACTCTTTGTCCTCCCAGCTCTCAGTGGATGGATTTTATGGCAGTACCACCGCCTCCATTTTAGCCAAGTCATGAAATTCTCAAGATGATCAGGAATATTAATTAATTTTAAATTTTCACATAGAAAGAAGGGACAATGAAGCAAGAGGAACTATCATGTTTGAGCAACTGCTGTATGCCAAGTACGCTACAAGGAATTTATGTGCATTGTCTCTCTACTACTTTGTACCAGCCTGTGTAGAGGCTGTCGTAATAGATGCAATTAAAAAAACAAACTGCCAAGTGCAGTGGCTCATGCCTAGAATTCCAACACTTTGGGAAGCCTAGATGAACAGACCACTTGAGGCCAGGAGTTTGAGACCAGCCTCCGCAACATAGTGAGACCCTGTCTCTACAAAAAAAAATGTTAAAAATTGGCCAGGTGTGGTGGCATGTGCCTGTGGTCCCAGCTACTCCGGAGGCTGAGGTAGGAGGATCGCTTGAGCCCAGGAGGTGGAGGTTGCAGTGAGCTGTGGTGGTGCCACTGCATTCCAACCTGTGCCACAGAGAGAGGGAGACCCTGTTTCCAAAATGAGCAAACTAACTAAGGCCCAGAAAGACAAAGCCATTTCCAACCTCGAATGGCCAGTAAGGGCAGAACCCTGTTTAGTTGAAACCTAAGGTTCTTGCTCTTTTTAAGAAATTTAGAATCCCGGCCGAGTACGGTGGCTCACGTCTGTAATCCCAGCACTTTGGGAGACTGAGGCAAGCAGATCACCTGAGGTCGGGAGTTCGAGACCAGCCTGACCACCATGGAGAAACCCTGTCTCTACTAAAAATACAAAAAATTAGCCAGGTATGGTGGCACATGCCTGTAACCCCAGCTACTCTGGAGGCTGAGGTAGAAGAAACGCTTGAACCCAGGAGGCAGAGGTTGTGATGAGTGGAGATCACACCTCTGCACTCCAGTGCCTGGGCAACAAGAGCGAAATTCCATCTCAAAAAAAAAAAAAAAAAAAAAAGCAAGAGAGAAAGAAATTGAGAATCCCTTAAACTTAAGAGATGTATTTAATCTCCCCAAAGAGACAATCGAATTGCTCTTGGAACAGCCTGATTGTTACATCTCCAGTGTGATCTCACTTTCCAACTGAGAGGTTGAGAGCAGGAACTGAGAGTGATGCTGCTTCTTCCACAGGCCAAGAAGGTGTCACCCTGTCGCTTCTCAATCTTGGCTGCACAGTGAAATCACTAGGGAGCTTAAAATAAAAATACAGATGCCAGGCTCCCAGCCAGGGAGGTTCTGTTTTCATGGGGATGGGGCACCACCTGGAATAGGCTTTTTTTTTTTTTTTTTTCTTTAACTCCTCGGGTGATTCGAACATGTGGCCAAGGTTAAGGACCACAGAGTCCCATGCACAGTATGCATTGAGAGAAGGTTATGGGAGTCCCACTTAAGAGTGAAAATGTCAGTTCCCTGAGCTTTGCAAGCCTGTGCCCACGATCTTCCCCTAAGCGCTATTCTAGTCCTGGACCTGGCAGAGAGTCAGCAATAGCAGAGTGAAAGACCACAGGTGGGGATCCTGGCTCTGTCTCTTACTGGCATTGTGATCTTGGCCAAATAAGTTAATGTGAATCACAGTTGTCTATCTATAAAATAAAGATAGGGTTGGGCGCAGTGGCTCACACCTGTAATCCCAGCACTTTGGGAGGCCGAGGCAGCTGGATCATGAGGTCAGGAGATCGGGACCATCCTGGCCAACATGGTGAAACCCCGTCTCTACTAAAACTACAAAAATTAGCTGAGGGTGGTGGTGCACGCCTGTAGTCCAAGCTACTCAGGAGGCTGGGGTAGGAGAATCTCTTGAACCAGGGAGGCAGAGGTTGCAGTGAGCCAAGATTGCACCACTGCATTCTAACTGGGGTGACAGAGAAAGACTCTGTCTCAAAAAAAAAGAGAAAAAAGAAAAAGAAAAAAAGAAGATAAGGGACTGAGCATGAGCATGGTGGCTTATGCCTGTACTCCCAGAACTTTGGGAGGCTGAGGCTGGAGGCTTTTGAAGCCAGGAGTTCAAGACTAGCCTGGGCAACAAAGTGAGACCTTGTCTCTGTAAAATAAATAAATAAATATTTTAAAAATTTAAAATAAAAGAAAAATGAAGACAAGGAGGAGTACCTGACTGCCATTCTGGATTAGGGTGAAGATTTAATATAAATACTTCCCCACCATGCCCAGCAAATGATATTTGCTAATAACTGATAATCACTTGCTTAAACTATGTGACCCTTGAAGGCAGAGACGATACGCATTTGAACCTCTCTATACATAGCATCTGGAATATAGTACAGGCTTAGTTTGTGCAGTAATTGACACTACTGAATTTTCCTGTATCAATAGCTACTTCATGAATGAAGTATATCCCATGAATGGGATTTATGCTTTTTACCTCTTTTTTTTTGAGACGCAGTCTCGCTCTGTTGCTCAGGCTGGAGTGCAGTGGTGCGATCTTGGCTTACTGCAATCTCTGCCTCCCGAGTTCAAGTGATTCCCCTGCCTCAGTCTCCCAAGTAGCTGGGACTACAGACATGCGCCACCACGCCTGGCTAATTTTTTGTATTTTAGTAGAGATGGTGTTTCACCATGTTGGCCAGGATGGTCTTGATCTCTTGACCTCGTGATTCACCCACCTCAACCTCCCAAAGTGCTGGGATTACAGGTGGGAGCCACCGTGCCCGGCCTGCTTTTTACCACTTAAATGCATTAAGTATCATTATCACTCACTAACACCTTGGTCCAGTGTTTTTAGTTGTGGTTTTTATTGTTACTAGATGCCCCAGAAGACTAAAGCAAATAGGTTTTGGGATATATTGTATGCTAGATTCTCCCTTCTGTACAGTCACAAGGCATAGTAATGTACTTAATCCTTTAAAAACTTTCCACACTGATACAAATCTGTTTAACATTGTGTCCATCAGCACATTCCAAAATATACTATTGCGAAGTATATTTGATGGGACACTCCTGAGTATCAGTACTAGTCAGGTTTCCCCAGAGAGACAGAACCAATGGGATATATAGAGAAATATACCAGAACGGATTTACTAGAGAAATAGGCTCATGCAATTATAGAGGCTGAGAAGTTCCATGATAGACTGTCAGCAAGATAGAGACCCAGGGAAGCTGGTATTGAGGCTCAGTCCCCATTTGAAGACCTCAGAATCAGAGGCCTGAGAACTTAGGGGATGGGGGAGTATCTGTTGCAAGTCCTTGAGTCCAGAGGCTGGAGAATCTTGGGTTCCGATGCCCGAGGGCAGGAGTAGGAAGGCAGCTCAGCTCCAGGAGAGAGAAAGTCAATTCCCCTTTCCTCTGCCTTTCTGTTTTATCCAGGCCCTCAGCCAACTGGATGGTATCTGTCCAGGTTGAAGGTGGATCTTCTTTACTCAGCCCACTGATTCAAAGGCCAATATCTTCCAGGAACACGCTCACAGAGATGCCCAGAAATAATGCCTTACCCATTATCTGCATATCCCTTCATCCAGGCAAACTGACACCTAAAATGAACCATTGCAGTATCCAATGAAACATTTTATGGGATTCCATCTGGGAAAACTCATCCTAGTTTAAACTGTGCAGTAAAATAAATATTTGCTAGGCCAGGAGTGGTGGCTCATGCCTGTAATCTCAGAACTTTGGGAGACCACTGCTGGCAGATCGCCTGAGGTCAAGAGTTGGAGACCAGCCTGGCCAACACAGCGAAACTCTGTCTCTAGTAAAAATATAAAATTAACCAGGTGTCACAGTGCAAACCTGTAATCCCAGCTCCTCAGGAGGCTGAGGCAGGAGAATCTCTTGAACCCAGGAGGCAGAGGTTGTGTTGAGCCGAGATCGCGCCACTGCACTCCAGCCTGGGTGACAGAGCAAGACTCTGTCTCAAGAAAAAAACATTTTGCGAGAAAGAGACCAGCAAAATGACCACGAGGAGAAGATCTCCCATGACACCTACCATTTAGGCAAGTTTGGCAAGCAGCTTTTAAGTTGAGACATTCAATTGTATCAGTTTACCCACAGGATAGCCTTTTCTGGGCAACAGATTCACAAATACTGAAAGTAAAAAACATTACCTGGCATAGCAGAATGGAATTTTGTTAAGGTGCAAAGCTGATTTTGATTTCTGATTAAATTAATCAAGTTCTCCTAGCTTCAGAAACCTCATCTGAGAAATGAGAATACTACAGTGACTCTATGAGCTGAATCTTATTTTAGAAACTAGCAAAGCCATTGATTGTGTTTTTTACTAAATGTTTCTCACTCTTCGCCTTCTTGCCACAATGTAGGATTGTTGTGTTCGGGCTCTCTTTGGAGCAGGAAAGATAGTTCCTTTTTGTTTGATTTTATTTTAAAAAGTTTATTGTTATTATTATTTAAGATGGAGTCTCACTCTGTCACCCAGGTTGGAGTTCAGTGGCGCTCGGCTCACTGCAAACTCCACCTCCCGGGTTCAAATGATTCTCCTGCCTCAGTCTCCCAAATATGTGAGACTACAGGCACCTGCCACTATGCCCAGCTAATTTTTTGTATTTTTAGTAGAAATGGCGTTTCACCATGTTGGCCAGGCTGGTCTCAAACTCTTGACCTTAGGTGATCTGCCCACCTCGGCCTCCCAAAGTGCTGGGATTATAGGCATGAGCCACCACACCCAATAGTTCTTTCTCAAATGACAAGCACCATTCAAGGACTTGCCCTCCTGGTCATTTCACTGGGCTGTTTCCTGTGAATATTGTTTACTCCACAATTTAAACATAGAATCGTGTGACAGCTGTGTATGGAACTGAGACTATGTCACCTTTAGGTGAGGGTACTTTATTGCTACTGTGGGCTCTCCAGAGCTATCGATCTATCATAGAGCCACCAGTGACTTTGAGATGGAAAATGTTCCACTAATCTGGGGTTTGCAATAAGCAGAGGTCACCTGCTAACCTGCAATAAACATGTAATGTGAGCAAGACATAAACTTGCATTGTTAAACTCATTGGGGTTTGCAACTTGCTTGTTACTGTAGTATAACTTAGCTTAATCTGTCTTATTCAATAATCAAATGAGATAGCACAGATCAAATGTCTATCACAGTTCCTAGCACCTAATAGGCGAGAAGAAGGAAATAATCTGCATCTATTGGCATTCTTATTATATCTGTGACATCAGGCCACAGTTTAGAATGCCAATGAATGCAGCTTGCTCCCCTCTCCTCTCTGTAGGCTGCCCATGGAATTCCCTAGTTCCAAGGCCTTGCCCATCCTTTATCCTTCAGGGAGGTCTGCCACTTTTTCACGCTTCATCTTGAATTTGCAGATGCCGCACAAATGTGATTCTGGGCTTTGTTTCTGATAAATCTACTTCCTGCATGGGACAGCTTCACCCAAGTGGGATGGGACCTGGTCCGGTGCACAGCTCCTCCTAGGCTGTTGCACCTCCCCCTTCTGCTGCATTTAACTACACTAAGCCTCAGAAAGATGAGCAAATTGATCAATAAATGTTATTTATTCTCTTTCTAAAGTGGGGAGTGGGGCACACTTGCTAGTTGACTCATACCATACATTTGAACACAGAGCACTCCATCCTGCTAAGCAGGTGCACTCAGGAAAATAAATACACAGCAGAATGTTCATGACTTTAGGATAAAACTAGTTGGGGTAGTTGATATTTAGGGGGTTTGCTTGTTTGGGTTTTCTTTGTTCTTTCCCTCTTTTTTTAATGCACAGTAGTCTCTGCATTAGTCTGTTTTCACACTGCTATAAAGACATACCTGAGACTAGATAATTTAGAAAGAAAAGAGGTTTAATTGATTCACAGTTCCTCATGGCTGGGAGGCCTCAGGAAACTTACAATCATGGTGGAAGAGGAAGCAGGCACGTCTTACATGGCAGCAGGTGAGAGAGAGAGAGAGAGAAGAAGGAACTGTCAAACACTTACAAAACCACCAGAACTCACTATCACAAGAACAGCATGGGGGAAACTGCTACCATGATCCAATCACCTCCCACCAGGTCCCTCCCTTGACACATAGGATTACAATTCGAGAGGAGATTTGGGTGGGGACCCAGGGCCAAACCATATCAGGCTCCTAGAAAATGGCTGAGAAACTGAATTGAATTGCATACCTTAGGCATCAGTTAATTGCATTGTTTTTCAGAACAAAGTAAAAAGGAACACAAAGCACATGGCAAAGACTCCAGTTGCAGAGAGGACCCTTGACTTCTGACGCTACTCTTCCGCCCCTACCTAACCCTCCCTTTCTTCTTGTCTTCCATTTTTAAATAGTTCTGGATTTGGCACTTTGTCCCATTTTCCATACACAGCTGCATTTTTACCTCTGACTTGGGATGGCAGCTCAGCCCTTGTCTGCATGAGCTTATGAACACTAACTGAACATGTTTCTCATTAACATGCACTTGAGAGTCTCCCAGGAACATGAGCTCAGCTGAGGTGGGTTGAGCAGCACTGTTGGCTCCTGTGTGCAGGCACTTGGCCTGCATGTTTTTTCTACTGGGGAGTGAAAGCAAACCTTTGTTTTCTTAGCATAAAGCACAGACTGCTTCTGCAGGAGCTAAGGCTGCCAGGCCTGGCTCTCAGCCTCCCTGTCTTTCTCTCCCTGCAGCTGGGAGCTCAGACACTTCCCTGAAGATTCAGCTCACCTGCAGTTACTTCTCTAGCATCAGGGAAGACCAAGGAGCAGAGAGGCTGCAGGCACTATGGCTTTTAGGATGTGAGTAAGGTCCTGCTCTCAAGCCCCCAACAAATGGGCTTTTGTAGAATATCCCAGCCTCATCTCGTGCTTTGGTTTCTATTATAGAAATGGAATCTAAACCTCATTCTGTGCCCCAAATGCTGACCCTGGGGGCTTCCCAGCACCAGACATTGTGCCCTACTCGGCTCTACTTAAGCCCTCCCAGGGACCTGAACTGACATCAGATGTCACAGTTAAGAATGACAATCAATGCCTATAATCCCAGCACTTTGGGAGGCCAAGGGGAGCGGATCACAAGGTCAGGAGATCGAGACCATCCTAGCTAACACAGTGAAATCCCGTCTGTACTAAAAATATAAAAATTAGCCAGGCATGGTGACAGGCACCTGTAGTCCCAGCTACTCGGGAAGCTGAGGCAGGAGGATGGCTTGAACCCAAGAGGCGGAGGTTGCAGTGAGCCGAGATCTTGCCACTGCACTCCAGCCTGGGCAACAGAGCGAGACTCCATCTCAAAAAAAAAAAAAAAAAAAAGAATGACAATCAAGTCTGATTACTCCCCTCTCCTCTCTGTAGGTTGCCATGAATTTCCCTAGTCCCACGGCCAAGGTCTTGTCTATCCTTTGTATTTCAAGGAAGTCTGCCATATTTTTCATGTCTCATCTCAAATTTGCAGATGCTGCACAAATGTGATTCTGGGCTTTTTCTCATGAACTCTGCTTCCTACTTGAGTCAGCTTCACCCAGGTAGAATGGGACCTGGTCCAGTGGTCAGCTCCTCCAAGGCTGCTGCGCCTCACCCCTTTGCTATGTTCAACTACACTAAACCTAGGAAAGATGGGCAAATTGATTTAAAGTTAAAAAGATAAATAACAAAGAAAAATATCGTCAGCACTTCATATTCATGGGTTTTTTATTGGTAAATTCAACTAACAAAGAATTGAAAATATTCAGAAAAAGAATGGATGATTGTGTCTGTTCTAAACATGTTCAGACTTACATTCTTGTTGTAATTCCCTAAATAGTATAGTAGAACAACTATCTGCATAACATTTACATTGTATGAGGCATTATAAGTAATCTAGGGGTTATTTAAAATATACAGAGGGATGTGTGGTGATTAAATGCAAATACTGCACTATTTTATGTAAGGAACTTGAGCATCAGTGGATTTTGGTATCTGCAAAATCCACTGATTTGGTACCAATCCATCATGGATACTGAAGGGTGATTGGATAGTGCAGAGTGTGATAGTTCGTTTTTATGTGTCAACTTGGATGCCCAGATAGCTGGGAAGCGCTTCTGCTGGGGGTGTTTATGAGGGAGTTTTTAGAAGGGATTAGCTTTTGAATCCGTAAACTGAGTGAAAACGATCCATCCTCACCAATGTAGGTGGGCACCATTCAAGACTTTGAGGCCTCAAATAGAACAAAAAATCAGAGGAAGGATGAATTCACATTTCTGTGTTTGGGCTGGGACATCCATCTTCTCTTTCCCTCGGACTTCAATGCTCCTGGTTTTCTGGCCTTTGGACTCAGATTGAATTATGCCAGCAACTTCACTGCTTTTCCAGCTTGTAGAGAGCAGATTGTGGGACTTCCTGGGCTCTATGATTGCATAAGCCAATTCTTATTATAGATAGATAGGTAGGTAGGTATGTAGGTAGATAGATGGATAATAAACAGGCAGATAGATAGATTATAGATAGCAGATAGATAGATCTAGATAGATAAATAATAGATAGATGGATGATAGATAGTAGATACATAGATAGATAGACAGATAGATAGATAAATGGTAGATAGACAAATAGTAGATAGATAGACAGACAGGTAGTAGATAGATAGGTAGTAGATAGATAGATAGATAGATAGACAGATAGATAGATAGATAGATAGATAATAGATAGATAGATGACAGACAGATGGATAGTAGATAGATAGACATATGGATAGGTTGATATATGTATAGGTTATTCTATTTCTCTGGAGAACACTGACTAATACACATGGATAGGGTAAAATCATGAAGATTATCCTCAAAGAAACTAAGTTTAGAAAGCAGTATTTTATGGGATGATGTAATCTAAATGTCTCATGCACTGAGATGATGCACTTTTCTCTCTTCTTCTGTCCAGTGGGGCTAAGATCACCTCTCTGGTGAGGTTGTTGGAAAGGTCTGAAACAGGCGTGTAGAGCACCAACCCAGTGCCCGCTACACAAACTTTTTCTAGTGTTATTGTTGTTGCATATCCCATAATTAGGCCATATGTGTTTCCTACAGATGCCAGAGCCACAGGAGAGACGCTGTTGACTGGAGACCCTGCTCAGACTGTCATGTGGTTCACTGATCCCACAAAGGAGGCAGAGTCCACAGAAATCCTTAGCGATATGGATCTCCTCCCAGGCCTGACCCAGCCATTCCACCTTTTCTAAACACTATTTAGCTCTAATGCACCACAAGAGTCCAAAAAGAAATCATCTCCAATAGGATAAAGGATTCTTGAGGCAGGTAATTCTGCAAACTTTTCCTATAAAGTCAAAGCTCCTGGCAGCCAGGTGCACCCTCTGCCTTCAAATGCAATTATCTCTGGGCTTAGCCAGATGAGGATGCAAAGCGCAGGAACCTTGTATGGCGTTTATATAACCCTAGTCGATTCTGTAGCAATCATTGTCTGAGTTAGCTAATGGCAGGGTACAAGGACTTCCCACTGAGATTCCATTACCTTGTAATTTTCAGCTTGTTCACTGTTGCAATAAAGCCCCTCTGTCTTATAATTCCCCAGCATTCACGTCTCATCTTCTCAAGAACTGAAGTATGTAAGATGCTTTCTGCTGGGGATTCATTGAGATAAGTTATTGAAGTCAAGCAGAGAGGCAGGCTTCCAGCGCTCGGCTATTCATCTCAAAATTTATGTCCGTGCTTCCTTTTGAAGGCCTAACATAATCACAAACAATGTGCTTTCTGTAGGATTAAAAATTCATAAGTTTCCTGGACAATGAAGGTAGAGGGGTAAAGAACCCTCACACTTGGGTCTCATTAGCAAGGGGAGGCTTGGAACAGCTAACTTGTTTTTGATGTAATTTCTATGGGATGGAGATGCTGCAGTCATTCAAAGCCATTCAGCAGGGAGGAGTAATGTTGTCTACACAAACTCATTAACCTGCCCCCGGACTTGAGCTCTGTGACCTGCTGGAGGGTCCTTTTCTTTCTAGAAAATTTCTACTCCCTCCTTTAGCTGGTTCTTTGGGCTCTAAGTTATGTCCCTTTTCTCCTCTCTGTATACACAGATACCGCCCTAGTGCTCAGCCTGCACACGGTCATCTCATTTGTCTCCCTGCCCACGGTGACCCTTCGCCATTCAAGTCAGCTCATCATCACCCTTCTGATCCCCCTAGAACAGCATTCTTAAAGCTACCCTCTGCAGGAGGCTCCTCTCTGCCTTTCAATTGAAAAGGAGAAAATCAAATCCAAATTTCTCATGGTGAGATTGAAATGCAATCATTTCTGTCTCCCTTGGAATTCATCAGCATAGGTTGTGAGAGCTGTCACTGGGGATTTCCAGGGAGGCTCTGGGAGGGAAGCAGGGAGTGTGTTGCAAGAAGCTTTGGGCTGATGTCTCTCAATCCACTGCTCTTCTCCAGCTGGGCAGCCTCCCACCAAAAGGATGAGTAAAGGGAGTAGAGGCTCTAAAGTACAAATTATAGGGTACTCCTCTTATTGAGAGGTGGGGGACATGCTTCACATTTTGAATCTAGGAGGGTTTGCAATTGCTTTGAATACTAGTAGATGGGAAAGTCATCTTCTGTGTCTTCTAGTGCTTCTGACTAGCTCTTAGAACTCTAAGGCTTCATATAAGGAATCTGACCACAAGGAGGCCACCATGCTATAAGGAAGCCCAAGCCATGTGAAGAGGACATGTGTGAGTGTCCATCATGTCAAAGGAAGTTTAAGCCACAAGTAGAAGTCATGTGTGGGTGCTCACACATGGCCATGTGAAAAGGTCAATTTTCTTGAGCTTAGTTCATGTCATAAGGAAGCTCAAGCTATGTAGAGAGTCCACATGTGGGTGTTCACCATGCTGTAAGGAAACGCAAGCCATGTGGAGAAGCCATGTGTGGGTCATGTCATAAGGAAGTTCCCCACATGGAGAGGACACATGTTGGTACCCACCGTGTCGTAAGGAAGCCCAAGCCACATGGAGAGGCTATGTGTACGTGCCCACCATGCTGTAAGGAAGCCCAACTCATGTGGAGAAGCCATGTATGCATGTCCACCATGCTGTTAGGAAGCCCAAGCCACATGGAGAAGCCATGTGGGAGTGTCCACCATACTATAAGGAAGCCCAAGCCATGTAGAGGAGCCATATGTAGGTGCTCCGGTCGACATTTTAACAGGGGGCCAACCTCTGAGTCATTTTGTAACAGGCACCAGATTTTTGAGTGCAGAATCCTCCAGATTGTTCCAGCCCCAGCCACTGGAGTCACCCCTAGCCATTTGAAACCCCATCTGTGGCCCCAGACATGATGGAGCAGAGGCAAACCATCTTCATTGTTTCTGTCTAAATTTCTGCCCTACAGGGAAATTTGGTCAGAAACCACGTTCACTGTTTCTGTTCAAATTTCTGCCCCACCATATTGTAAGGAAGCCCAAGCCTTGTGCAGAGGCCATGT
>NW_012101532.1:1160819-1174336 GCF_000951045.1 Mandrillus leucophaeus | reverse complement strand
CTGTTCAAATTTCTGCCCCACCATATTGTAAGGAAGCCCAAGCCTTGTGCAGAGGCCATGTGTGGGTGCCCACCACATGGTAAGGTAGCCCAAGCCATGTGCAGAGGCCATGTGTGGGCACCCACCATGCTGTAAGGAAGCTCAACTTATGTGGAGAAGCCATGTGTGCATGCCCACCATGCTGTGAGGAAGCCCAACTCATGTGGAGAAGCCATGTATGCATGCCCACCATGCTGTGAGGAAGCCCAAGTGACGTGGAGAAACCATGTGGGGGTGTCCACCATACTGTAAGGAAACCCAAGCCATGTAGAGGAGTCATATGTAGGTGCTCCGGTACACACACTGAGAGGGGCCAACCTCTGAGTCATTCTGTAACAAACACCAGATTTGTGAGTGTAGAATCCTCCAGATTGTTCCAGCCCCAGCCACTGGAGTCACCCTCAACCATTTGAAACCCCATCTGTGGTCCCAGACAGGATAGAGCAGAGAAAAACCATCTTCACTGTTTCTGTCTAAATTTCTGCCCTACAGGGAAATTTGGTCAGAAACCATCTTCACTGTTTCTGTTCAAATTTCTGCCCCACCATACTGTAAGGAAGCCGAAGCCATGTGAAGAGGCCATGTGTGGGTGCCCATCATGCTGTAAAAAACCCCAAGCCATGTGGAGAGGCCATGTGTGGGTGCTCACTATGCTGTAAAAAGCCCAAGCCATGTGGAGAGGCCATGTGTGGGTGCCCACCATTCTGTAAGAAAGCCCAAGCCATGTGGAGAGCCATATGTAGGTGCTCTGGTCGACATTCTGAGAAGAAGCCAACCTCTGAGTCATTCTACATCAGGTACCAGATTTGTAAGTGTAGAATCCTCCAGGTCGTTTCAGCCCCAACCATCAGAGTCACCCTCAGACATTTGAAACTTCCCATCTGTGGCCCCAGACATTATGGAGTAGAGACAAACCATCTTCACTGTTTTTGTCCAAATCTCTGCCCCACTGAGTCTGCAAACATAACAAAAGACTGTTATTTTAGGCCACCGAAATGGGAGTGGTTAGCGATGCAGTAGTAGTTAATTGGAATGGAAGGAGATGGTGAAATTCCACTTCCCCCACCCTGTCATTCTCCAAGCAAGTTCTCCATGCACATTCTGGATGCCTGAAAATACACTGTCTTCCCCAAGGACCCAATGGGAGGAGAGCCCTGATATCTTATTGCTCAGATTATTATATTATTTGGCAGGGCATGTAAAGCCATGAGACTCAGGGCAGACAAATTTGGAAAAGGGAATAGGTGCAGGGAGGGGTTGTAGCACAGAGCACACTTCATAGGGAGCAGGGTTTATCTGGAGCACTGTGGTGGAGTCCTTGGAAGCTAATATTGCAGCAGAGGGACTGGGCATGAGTTGTAGATATGGAAGGAGAAAGCAGGCAGGGAGCACGCCACAGAGCCAAGGTCAATATCATCACCCTAATACACCTGACTCCGTTAGACCCCTGAGAATAAAATATCCAAATCTTCTAGAAATTCTGATTTCATCTCAGTTCTAGTCACATAACAAGTACCCAGGATGTATTACACAGGAGGCGAGGTATAGGAAGGAGGTGTACGAATGAAGATGTTGCCACCTCAAGTCTCGGGAAGTTGTTCTCCATCCTGGGTACACCGTCCTTCTGGAAAATCATGAAACTGTTCAGAATTATATAAAAGGTCTTTTCAGAGGCTGGGCACTGTGGCTGAAGCCTGTAATCCCAGCACTTTGGGAGGCCGAGGAGGGCAAATCACCTGAAGTCAGGAGTTTGATATCAGCCTGACTAACATGGTGAAACCCCATCTCCACAAAAAATACAAAAATTAGCTGAGTGTGGTGGCAGTGCCTGTAATCCCAGCTACTTGGAAGGCTGAGGCAGAAGAATTGCTTGACCACGGGAGGTGGAGTTTGCAGTGAGCTGAGATCACACCACCGCACTCCAGTCTGGACGACAGAGCAAAACTGCACCTAAACAACACAAAAAAATCTCTCCAGAAATTGCAGCCACAGGAAGGCCAGTGCCTATCCCGCTGCCAGTCGCTGGGGTCTCCTGCTTTGAAGGGGAGGGGTAGGCTTGATTCTTCCTTTCTATCATTCTCAGAGGACCGCTGACAGGCTCTGAGTATAAATGCAGTCTTCAGAAGAGAGCCTGAGCAGCACCCCCTGGCTGATCCCGCCGCTTTGCCAGCTGGCTGCAAAGGAAAGCCTGGGAAAGCCTCATTAAGCCACACAAAGCCAGCCTAAGAAGCGACAAAGTGGACTGCAGCTGCCTCGCCTGCCTGCTGCAGCTGATTGCCTGTGATCTCCATCATCCTGCAGCAGGCACGTCTGCTGACACAGCCTGTTGTGTCGGAGACCTGATTACTGCAAAACCCATTTCCACCTCGCAGATTCCTCGGAAATTGCAGACGTGTCTGTCTGTGGCCAGCCTGCCTGGAAAGGTCACTGCAGCCGTGAGTGGGCCTCACTGCCATTTCCCTTGTTCACACACATACAAACTGTAAATACCAAGGTCAAAAACAGTCACAGCCTTTTAAAGTGATGCTGCTGAAGGCTGGGCCGCGTGCAGAGGCTGAGGAGGCTTCCTTCTCACACAGCAGTGTCTGGCACGTATCCCCAGAGATTCTAACAAAATTGATCTAGTGTGAGTCCCTGTATTGTACGGTGTGGGCTGTATTTTTCAAAGATCCCTAGTTGTGAAAATGTGTAGTATGGTTGAGAAAATATGTAGTATGGTTGAGAAACGCTACCAAGAGAAGTGGGGCTAATATTAGTTGAACACCTGCTATGTATCTTATAAATTATTACAAACTTTCTTATTTCATCTGTAAAGCAATTATTAACAAGACATTCCCTTTTGTGAGGAGTAAGAAAAATACAGGTTAGAGAAGTTGACAGAAATTTGCTCATCACAAATTGGGTGATGTGTGATGAGCTAAAATGAACATTATAGTGGTTAAAATTTTAAAAGTTTAGCAAGGCCAGGCACGGTGGCTCACGCCTGTAATCCCAGAACTTTGGGAGGCTGAAGTGGGCAGATCACGAGGTCAGGTGTTCGAGATCGGCCTGGCCAGCATCGTGAAAACCCATCTCTATTAAAAATGCGAAAAAATTAGCCAGGCATGGGGGTGCACGCCTGTAATCCCAGCTACTCGGGAGACTGAGGCAGGAGAATCACTTGAACCCGGGAGGCAAAGGTTGCTGGCAATACGCAATACCAAGTATTGGTGAGGAAGTAAAGCAACTGGAACTTTCAGTCTTGCTGATGGGCATGCAAAACGGTACAGTCATTCTGGAAAATATTTTGGTCATTTCTTAGAGAGTTAAACATATAGTTATTATATGAACCAGACTTCCGTTTCTGGGTATGGACCCAAAAGAAATGAAAACATAAGTCTAAACAAAGACTGTACTTGAACATTCACGGCAGTTTTATAGCATGAAACCAACCCAAATATTCATTAAGAAGTGAATGAATGAAGCAATTGTGCTCTATGCATCCAGTAGAATGTGATTCAGGAACAAAAAAGAAAAGGTGCATGCACAACGTGGGTGAATTTTAAAAACACATGTTGAGTGAAAAAACAAAACCAGAAACAAACAAACAAAAAAAGTGAGTTTATTTACATCAAGTTCAAGAAGAGGCAGATTTGTCTATAGAAAGAAGGTCAGTATTTGGCTTGGGTTGAGTATCGAGGCGTGGGGTGATTGAGGAGGGTCACAAATTGTGGTGCTTACAAATGCTATCTATTTTTCAAAACTCATCAAACTGTATTGTTTTTATTCATTTATTTGAGACAAGGTCTTGCTCTGTCGCCTAGGTTGGAGTGCAGTGGCACGATCATAGTTCACTGCAACCTGCAACTTCTGGGATCGAGCAATCCTCTTGCCTCAGTCTCCTCTGTAGCTGGGACTACAGGCAAGCACCACCATACCTAGCTGATTTTTTATTTTTTGTAGAGATGGATTCTCACTATATGGACCAGGCTGCTCTTGAACTCCTGGCTTCAAGAAATCTTCCTGCCTTGGCCTCCAAAAATGTTGGGATTACAGGCATGAGCTACCGCACCTGGCCAAAACTGTATTCTTAAAATAGGTGTATTTATTGTTTGTAAATTGTATCTCAATAAAGATGATTTAAAACATAATGAGGTTTTGGGCTGGGCGTGGTGGCTTATGTCTGTAATCTCAGCACTTTGGGAGGCCAAGGTGAACGGATCACCTGAGGTCAGGAGTTTGAGAGTCGCCTGGCTAACATGGCGAAACCCTGTTTCTACTAAAAATACAAAGAATTAGCTGGGTGTGGTGGCATGAGCCTGTAATCCCAGCTACTCAGGAGACTGAGGCAGGAGAATCACTTGGACCCGGGAGACGAAGGTTGTGGTGAGCTGAGATCACACCATTGCACTCCAGCTTGGGCAACAAGAGCAAAACTCTGTCTCAAAAAATTAAAATTAAAATTAAAAAATATAATAAGAATGAGGTTTTTCAGCCCAAATTGGTCTTATTCTGAAACTTCCACAGCTGCCACCAGAAGGCCCATGTGGGACAGCATGTCCCAGAGTAGCAGCCCACTAACAATTTCTCAAGATCTCATCAGGAGCAAACAGAAGCTGAGCTCTAGGGCAAAGGGAGAAGGGCCGCAGGTGGCCAAGGGAAACTCTGGAAAAATACCTCTGACTTCTCAGTTGAAAGGAGCACTCTGAATTAGTCCCCTCGTCCTTGTGGCTCCTAACATCCCTTTCCTCTTGCAAGAAAGAATAAAAGAGTTTCCATCGTGGAAGTTGAAATTGTTTTGCTTTGTTTTTCCCAAGCTTTAGGGTAGTATAATTGATAATAAACATTGTATATATTCAAGGTATACAATGTGACAATTCGATATACCTATACACCCAAAATGATCACCACAAGCGAATTAATTTCCATCATTTCACACTGTTATCATTTTCTTCTTTGAGTTCTTCTCTGTTTTCTTCTCTTTTTTGGGTGTGAGGAGAACACTTAAGATCTATCCTCTTAGCAAATTTCAATTATATAATATTACTTTTTTTTTTTTTTTGAGATGGAGTCTCACTCTGTCACCAAGGCTGGAGTGCAGTGGTGCGATCTCGGCTCACTGCAACCTCTGCCTCCCGGCTTCAAGCGATTCTCCTGTCTCAGCCTCCCGAGTAGCTGGGACTACAGGCACGTACCACCACGCCAGGCTAATTTTTGTATTTTTAGTAGAGACAATGTTTCACCACGTTGGTCAAGCTGGTCTCAAGCTCCTGACCGTGTGATCTGCCTGCCGAGGCCTCCCAAAGTGCTGGGATTACAGGCGTGAGCCACTACACCTGGCCCATATTACCATTTTTAACTATAGTCATCATGCTTTGAATTAGATCTTCAGAGTTCATTATCGCACATAACCAAAACATTGTCCCCTTTGACCAACACCTTCTAATTTACCCCTTCCCCCCTCCCCTGGCAACCACCATTCTACTCCCTGTTTCTATGAGGACAACTTTTTTCAATTACACATGTAAGTGAGATCATGTACCACGCTTTTGGTGTCTGGCTTATTTCACTGGGCATAGTGTTCTCCAGGTTTGTTCATGTTGTCACAAAAGGTAGGTTTTCCTTCTTTTTAAAGGATGAATAATATTCCACAGTGTATGTGTGTGTGTGTGTGTGTGTGTGTATATATATGTATATGTGTATATATATATATATAACTTAAGTGCCTGTCAATGGACAAAAGGGTAAAGAATATGAGGTGATGGTGTGTATTTCTGTGTGTGTGTGCGTGCGTGTCCATTCATCCACCAATGAGCACTTAGACTGATTTCATATCTTGGATGTAACTTAGCAATCCCACTTCTGGGTATATATGTCCAAAAGAAACATAATATCTCAAAGAGATATCTGCATACCCATGTTCATTGCAGTGTTATTTACGATAGATACTAAGATATGGAAGGTGACATAGTTTTTATCAGAGGAGGTGGAACTTTTTTCAAATTAAATCCACCTGGGAAGCTTGTTAAAAATACCAAATCCTTTTTAAAAGTTTTGAGGGTCTTCTATATTGTTTTTCATAATGGCTGTATGAATGTACTTTCCCACCAATAGTTTAAATGAGTTCTCTTTTCTCCACATCCTTGCCAATGCTTGCTATATTTTGTCTTTTCGAGAACAGCCACTCTTAATGGGTGTGTGATGATAGCTCCTTGTGGTGTTGATTTGTGTTTTTCCCTGATGATTAGTGAAGTTAAGAACATCTTTTTATATGTCTGTTGGCCAGACCCAGCAATTCCACTTCCGGGTGTTTATTCAAAGGAAAAGAAGTCAGTATCTAGGAGAGATCATGTTCACTGCAGCATCATTTACAATAGCCGTGAAACAGAAACAGCCAACATGCCTGTCGATGGGTGCACGGATAAAGAAAATGTGGCAGATAGATAGATAGATAGATAGATAGATAGATAGATAGATAGATATCATTAAATTTTAGAAAAGAAGAAAAGTCTGCTATTTTTGGCAACATGGACAAGCCTGGAGGACATTGTGTTAAGTGAAATAAGCCAACCACAAAAAGACTAATACCACATGATCTTGCTTATGTGCAGAATCTAACAAAGCTGAACTTACAGAAACAGAGAGTAGAATGATGGTTGCCAGGAGCTGGAGGGAGGGACAGTGGGGAGATGTTGGTCAAAGGATACAAAGTTTCCAGTTATAGGAGATGAATACATTCTGGAGATCTAATGCACAGTATAAAGATACATACAGTGGAATGTATACTTGAACTTTGCTAAAAAGATGGATCTTTGGTTTCCTCGCCACAAAAAAAAAGAGAAGAAAAAAAAAAAGAAGACGACAATGGTAACTTCTGAGGTGATGGATATGTTAATTAGCTTGTGTTGACCATTTTGCAGTGTACACATATACCAAATTGTCACATTGTACATCTTGAATACATACAATGTTTATTTGTCAATTATACCTCAATGAAGGTGGGATAAAATACATTGATTCCCTGACCTCATTATCCATCAACCAAAGAGGTCCAGAGAAATGAGACAGGAATCTACATTTGTAAAGCATTTCCAGGAGATTTTGATAGGCTGGGGGCACTCCAATGCTACAGTTCTTCCTACCTCAGTTGCTGTTCAGACAGAGATTCATGACTTCAAAGTTGTTCTCAGTTTCCTCATCAACTGCAGTTACTTTTGAGCCTGGAGTGTTTTCCATGGCCCGCTTCAAAACAGGTCCTGTAAATGAGCTATCCCTCAAGTCTCTCTTTGAGCCCTCCCTGAGTCTCAGTGTATGAAAAACAGCCTCCGTGGCCAAAGGCTGATGATCAAGATTCACGGCCAGTCTGTTTCCAGACAGAAGCACTTTTTCCCCAAGGCAAATTGCCAGGGATAATCTCTGCTACGCATCCCTTTCCTTTTTAAAAAAATAAAATAAAAATTACAAGCAGATTATACCGAGCAAAGTACCCTGAAATATGAAATGTAGTTTATTAGATATAAATGAAAGACAGTGTGTTTTTAGCCCCTTCATCCATTTCTAGGAGAATTGGTTTAGTGTGTGTGAAATTACAGATCTGGAGGACGGCTATTGAAGCCCTAATTTCGGATTCACGAAGTCATTTTTGGGGGAGCGCCTCATAACAATTTCTTGATTGTGCAGAGCTGTATTTTCCTCAAGGGTTTCTTCATGCAAAGCCACAGAGGGCACAAAGGAGAAGCAAAGGGAAGGAGTGAGAATATCTGAGCTCTAGGGTTCACTGACTTGAGCCAATTGTGAGCCGGTACTTATTAATATTAAAGCAAACTAAATGTGGCCTGAGAAGGACTCCGTACTTCTGTATCTAAGTCCTTGTGGGTGAACTGCAGCCTAACTTAACAGGTAGGCAAGACTGAAAACTTAACTTAGGAGTATGAACTTGTAACAATCGCTGAGTGTTGGCCAATCCCAGCGGCCATACTTCAACCTACTGGGTAGGTAGGTTTGAACACACACTGCTGAGTGTTCAAACTGTGTTAAATAATGCAAACGCCAGCCTATAACCAATCCAGCTGTTTCTGTACCTCACTTCTGATTCTTGTACATCACTTTACTTTTTTGTCAATAAATTTGTTCTGACCACGAGGCACCCCTGGGGTCTCTCTGAGCATGCTGTGATTCTGGGGATGCCTGACTGGTGAATGGTTCATTGTTCCATTAAACTGCTTTAAATTTAATATGACTGAAGTTTTTCTTTTAACAGTGATAAACTTACAAACTATCCTTAGAGCCTACATCCCTAAGATAGCCTCACAAGCAAAACCACTCAGGTGGCTGGCTCCAAAGATCTAGTGGAAGGAGAGAAACCCAAACTAAATGGATCTAACCTCTAACAAGACCATTTTCCAGGAAATATGATTCATATATATTCTGGTATGTATCTCCACTGCTTTTAGGATGAAGACAAACACCTTTATACAGCTCATCTGAGCAGGCCTCTCCTCTCTAGCCTCATCTCATAGCTTAATTCTTCTCTCTTTCTCTTTTTCCCTGGCAAATGAGCCCTTTAGCCTCTCCTGCCAGAGGACCTTTGCTCAAGCTGTTCCGGGCTCCTGAGACTTTCTTCTTTACCTGATTAGTGTCTACGCATCCTTTCAGACAGCAATTCAAGCATCCCTTCTTCCACGGATCCTTCCCCTTATCTTTCTATGTCCAAACCTCATTAAAATGGTTCACAAGTTGTGTAATTTTTTTTAATGCAATGAACACAATTGTGATCGTCCTGTTGTTTGTGTGGCTATTGGATGAAGCTTTGTGATGGTAGAAATTTCAGTCCTCTCTTCTTCACCACTAGAACCCCAGCATCTGGTACCTCGCCTGGCACATATATGCACACACACAAAAAAGAATGAAGGACCATCCAGTGCAAATTCCTCCCCCCGCTGCAGATGAGGAAACAGGAGCCTGTTAGGGGAAGTTACATGCCTTGGAGAACCCACCACAAATTAGTGATTGACCTGAGACCAAGGCTAAAGGTCTCATAGCTTTAAGCCCACATTTCTTTCTCTGACACCACCATTCCTGTACATGAAGTGATGATTCAGCTGATTTTTTAAACAATGAAAGGAAGCCAAACAAAAATCAGAGAGCTTCCCCCCCCCCCTTCCCCACAAAACGGACCATTTTTGGCGATGCTCAAAGAGAAAGGACGGTGCACAAAAGAAATCATAAAAAGAAGCAAGGGTATGACAAGCAAAGTACTCGATATGAATAATAATGAACAAAAACATTTCTGCTTATTGTTTATCTAATTTTGAATTTTAATGAATAGCAGGGATGGTAATTACTCAATTCCTATGTTTATATAAAACCAACACATGAAACCTTACAGTCTGATATTTATGAAGTGTCAGGTTCCCTTAAATACCCAGCTTGGAAATTAGAAGGGGGAGCTATTCATTAACATTCTAAACTAGATAAATAAAGAGTAGACTTGTTATTTATTCATTAAAAAAATTAAAATTGGAAATTACACACTCCTCTTTTGGGTGCTTCCATATTATTTAATTAGCTGTGAATCAAAATGCTACTAAGAAGCAAGTATCTACACACCTAGAAAGAGATGTAACACCTATTAGTAGTTGGAATGATTTAACCAGATGAGCAATTCAGATTCCTCTTCCATTTGTTTTGAGGATCTTCATGAGCTGCCTGATGATTTACAAAGAGCACTGGCTTTAGAGTCAGATGATCCTGGGTTTGAATTACTTTTTCTTCTGCGTGACCTTTGGCAACTTTCTCAAACGTTCCAGAATCCATTATTTTATCCATAAAATGGGATTAGGTGTGGTGGCTCATGCCTATAATTCCAACAATTTGGGAGGTCGATGCAGGATTGCTTGAACCCAGGAGTTCAAGACCAGTCTGGGCAATAAAGCGAGACCTCATCTCTATAGACCTCACCAGCCGGGCATGGTGGTGCATGCCTGTAGTTCCAGCTACAGGGGAGGCTGCAGTGGGAGGATTGCTTGAGCCCAGTGGGTTGAGGCTGCAGTGAGTAGTGATTGTAGCACTGTACTCCAGCCTGGGCAACAGAGCAAGACCCTGTCTCAAACAAACAAACTTATTCCACAGGGTTTTGGGAGGCGTTAATAGATCTAAAGCACAGCAACTGGCTCAGAGTGGGTATCTGATGAGTCATGACGAATGTAACATTGCTTTGGCCTCAGCTGTGGTCCAGCTATATAGAATAAGCATTTAATTTTCTCCAAGTGATGTTCCTGAAGCCACTGAGAAGGTCAGGATGTTGAGAGTGATCACCCACAAGCTTGCGGCACTTGAGGATACTAGGAAGCTCTCTACCTGAGGGTTCAGGACCAGGCTTTGCAGCAAAACACTCTAAGCACTAGGCGGGAACCACACCAGCTTCACTCATCACTATATTCCTAGGGTCTAATACCAAGCACATAGTAGGTACTCATTGGTTCTGTGAATGAACAGCTGTGTAACTTTCATTGCAACATTAGCACATTTAAATACTTCCTCTGATGCCCAGGCGACCTCTCTTTGGCAGAGGTCACTTATGTTTCTCAGCTTGTTCCACTTTCCCAAGGCACTGGCAAACAGAAGAAAGACATCCCAGGGACCTTGTCAACTTGGACCTTCCCCTGACAGCTCCATGCTCCAGGGTTCTGAGAGAGGGCTCTGGAAGCTTCCGTCTGGTGTTCCAGACTTCACCTCATCGCTGATTCTGCTTTCTATCCTTTCACCGTAATAAACTATACTCCACCTTGATCCAACTTCGTTTTTCTGATTTTCAGATGGGTTCAAGAGCTGACTGTCAAACAGCATACACATTGCTGCTGGTCTGCTCTTTTCAGGAAGGGCAGTCCTCTTGCATCTCTGCACAGTGTCTGGGCCCTGGAAGGTCAATGTTCGCCATGCCCATGTCCAGTTTGGGGATGGAGTGTCTTCAACACCCTGCCCTGATTGCCTTCTCTCCATTTCCTTGCTTTTCCTCTGACTTCATTGCTCTGTAACTCTGCTAGTTTCCCTAGATAGCTCCTTCTCTGTGGAAGCTTTAGGCCCCCTCCCTCCCTCCCTTTTTGCGGTGCCCACCGGCTTGGCAGAAGTGTGAAAGGAGCAAGAGCAGATAGTCACCCTCTTAAAGAGTGACCTGGCATTCCTGTAAACCTTTGGCAGAATCTACTGCTTCCTACTTTGTGAACTAAGTAGGACTGGTAAATCACATGCTTCTTGGCCCTAACAGCTCCCACCCTTCCCCTGATAATCATAGAGTCTCAATCTATTGAGGGAGGAGAGAGCAGCGATGTCTCAGTCCCGTTCAGGACACCAAGCAGCAATTTGTGGAAAAGAGCAATTATGGGTGCCTCTTACTAAGCCTGTCTTTTTATTCTGATGTTATCTGAGGCCTTACTGGCCTTACCGGGAGACTCCAGCCCACAGGGCAAGCCATATATATATATATATATTTTTTTTTTTGATACAGACAGGGTCTCACTCTGTCTCCTAAGCTAGACTGCAGTGGCACAATCATTGCTGACTGCAGCCTCAACCTCCTAGGCTGAAGTATACTCCCACCTCAGTGTCCCAAGTAGCTGGGACCACAGGCATAAGCCACCACATCTGTCTAGTTTTTAAAAAATTTTGTGTAGAGACAGGGTCTCACTATGCTGCCCAGGCTGATCTTGAACTAGCCTCAAGCGATCCTCCTGCCTTGGCCTCCCAAAGCTCTAGGATTACAGGTGTGAGCTACCTCCCTTGGCCTTCTTAGGGATAGTAAATGGTTGGTCTGTGGATGTGCCTTTCATGTGCAAACCTATCAATCCACAGCTTACACTCAACCACATCCTCTATATGGCTCGTAACACTCCAGGCCAATACTTCCTTATCTTAATTATCACAGGGCCAGGTGCCAACCCCTACACCCCAGGCGTGGTGGTGCATACCTGTAGTCCAAGCTACTTGGAAGGCTGTGGCAGGAGGATCTTGAGCCCAGGAGTTAAGGCTGCAGAGAGCTATGATTGCACTACCACATTTCAGCCTGGGCGACAGAGAAAGACCCTGTCCAAAAAAAGAAATCTGGACACAGACACAGACACACACACACACACAAAGGGAAGATAATATAAAGACACAGAGAGAAGATGAACATCTACATGTCAAGTAGAGAGGCCTCAGAAGAAACGAAGAGACCAACCCTGTTGACATCTTGATCTCAGACTTCTAGCCCCCAGAATTGTGAGAAAATTAATTTCTATTAGGTAAGCCCCTCAGTTCATGGTACTTTGTTACAGAAATCCAAGCTAACGAACACAGATGCTATTCTTCTTTCTCACCAAGGCTTATTTTGAGAAAGTGAAGAAAGGTCTCTATAGCACAGTAGAAGGCATTTTCCTCTCTTTTTTTAAAAGTCCACACTGCCAATAAACATGCTTATAGCCTCAAATTAGATGTAGGTAGCAGTGGCAAATGAAGTCACCGCATCAAAACATGGAAATGAATAGTGCATGTTTGGAATTCTAGCCCACAGAAATTCTTATCTCTCCCAATACCCACATCCCTTGCACAAAATACTGCCACCATCAAAGATGTTTTTGAAATATAGAAACCCTGAATTATCCAAAAATCCAAAACTTCAATCGACGCTGTCATGCTGTGGCTGTGTTGGCTGATCAGGTGGTTAAAAGGGTTAGTCAAAGCTTTTTAGGTACATGCAAATAAGGCTATCAGACTTGCAGAAATTGTGGGGTTCTTTCAAATGCAATATCAGGACGAAAGAAGGCTTATAGCCTCACCCTTTCTGATGATTGCAAAGTTGTTGGGAAGCAAAACTCTGTGCATGAGTCTGATTGGATTTGTGGCATCCTGAAGCAAGGTTAAAGCCAGATGCTTTGGGATATACTTAGTAAAGAGTAATAGCTGGATTTCAAATCCAAGATGGCGACTCCTTCCTGGCTAGAAAATATGGAAAATATGGACAGAGAGGGATCCTGGCAAGTTGTCTGGCTTAGCAAGAACACAGAACGTGAAACCAGGAAATCTGGACTCCATGAATAAATCGTTCATTCTCCCTAAACATCTGTTTCCCAATCTAAAAATATTAGCATCCACTCCATACACCACTCACACTGCTGAGAGGTTCAAATGGGAAGATCACTGTGGAAATACGTGGAGAATTCTAAGCATCAGGCTGAGGTGGGGACACCTTACTCTTTAAACAGACATGCCTTCAACTGCAGCATAACAGCACTGAAGCATTTACAGTCATGCAGAGAAATTACCGACACTACCTTCCTGCTCTATTTTAGCTTTAACTTTTTATTTGAAGATAGCTGTGGACTTACAGGACAGTTCAAGGATAGCCTTCGTGCAATATCTTTCATTGTTAACACTCTGCATAACTGTTACAGGAAAGGGGCCCCAATCTAGACCCCAAGAGAGGGTTCTTTTATTATTATTATTATTATTATTATTATTAT
>NW_012101532.1:1158232-1158979 GCF_000951045.1 Mandrillus leucophaeus | reverse complement strand
AGGAAGGAAGGAAGGGAAATGATCACTTATGTAGTATCTGGAGGATTTCTCTACTATAAAGTTACTATTTTTTCCTTTTTAATTCATAATATTTAGTTTTGGACAAACACTTTTAGATTATGTAAAATATGCTTATCCTTAAACTTTTACCAACTGATTTTAGCCTCCTTTAGTGAATCTTGCCTGCAGCAATCATTACTGTGCTGTTCTAAGTGATTTTCTATTTCCCTTGTTCTATTTCCTTCTACATTTATGGCTTGGAATTCTTTTGCAGTGAAGAGTTGTCTCTTGTTCCCTCATTTATTCATTCCATTATGTATGTATGTCAGCGTGAACTCATGGATATTTATTTTGTAGCTTGGGTTTTTATCTAATGCCAGTTCTGGACACTAGGAGCTCCTTCAACATTGGTTCTCATACTCCAGTTTTCTTTGTTGTTGTTGTGTACTTGATTGGTTGCTTGGTTTTGTTTTGTATTGTTTTCAGCTCCCCTGTTTTTTTGTTTGTTTGTCTGTTTTAGACAGGGTCTCGATCTGTCACGCAGGCTGGAGTGCAGTGGTGTGGTCTCAGTTCACTGCAACCTCTCCCCACTCCGGGTTCAAGTGATTCTCCTGCCTCAGCATCCTGAGTAGTGGGGATTATAGGTGTGCATCACCACTGCCCAACTAATTTTTGTATTTTTAATAGATACAGGGTTTCGCCATGTCGGCAAGGCTGGTCTTGACTCCTGACCTCAAGTGATCCACC
>NW_012101532.1:1151473-1158182 GCF_000951045.1 Mandrillus leucophaeus | reverse complement strand
CATGCAGGTTTGTCACATAGGTATACAGGTGCCATGGTGGTTTGCTGCACCCATCAACCCGTCATCTACATTAGGTATTTCTCCTAATGCTATCCCTCCCCTAACCCTCCACCCCCTAACAGGCCCCAGTGTGTGATATTCCCCTCCCTGTGTCCATGTGTTCTCATTGTTCAACTCCCACTTATGAGTGAGAACATGCGGTGTTTGGTTTCTGTTCTTGTGTTAGTTTGCTAAGAATGATGGCTTCCAGCTTCATCCATGTCCCTACAAAGGACATGAACGCATCCTCTTTTATGGCTGCATAGTATTCCATGGTGTATACGTGCCACATTGTTCTTGGATCTTGTGCAAGAAAGAATTCAGGGCAAGTTTACAGAGTAAAGTGAAAGCAAGTTTATTAAGAAAGTAGAGGAATATAAGAATGGCTACTCAACAGACAGCCCATTTTTACGGTTATTTTCCGATGATACGCTAAACAAAGGATGGATTATTCATGCTTCCCCTTTTTAGATCATCTGGGTAACTTCCTGACATTGCCATGGCATTTGTACACTGTCATGGCTCTGGTGGGAGTGTAGCTATGAGGATGACCAGAGGTCACTCTTGTTGCCATCTTGGTTTTGGTGGGTTTTAGCCAACTTCGTTACTGTAAACTGTTTTATCAGCAAGGTCTTTACAACCTGTATCTTCTGCAGACCTTCTGTCTCATCCGGTGACTTAGAATGCCTCAACAGTCTGGGAACGCAGTCCAGTAAGTCCCAGCCTCATTTTACCCAGCTCCTATTCAAGATGGAGTTGCTCTGGTTCACAGGCCTCTGGCATAACCATAGTAAAATTGTCCAAAATGAAGAAATTGACATTAGGTACAATACTACTCACTAAGTTACTGACTTTATTCATAGTTCTCTGGTTTTTGCACTAATTTTTTTCTCTCCTCCAGAATTCACACTACATTTACTTATTATGTCTCCTTCATCTCCTTCAATTTGTGACAAGCATCTACTTGTCTTTCATGACTGAACACTCAGTTATTTTGTAGACAGTTCCTTAATATAGATTTGTCTGATGTTTTCTTATGATTAGATTGAGGTTGTCCATTATCAGGAAAAAATATCAGTAAGGTGACGTGCTTTTCTCAGTGCATGATATCTTGGAGTATCTGATGTTACTACCTTTTATAGCAATAAGGCATTTGCAGTGACCTGGATGATATTGGAGACTGTTATTCTAAGTGAAGTAACTCAAGAATGGAAAACCAAACATCATGTGTTCTCACTGATATGTGGGAACTAAGCTATGAGGATGCAAAGGCATAAGAATGCAGTGGACTTTGGGGACTTGGGGGGAAGAGTAAGAGGGGGGTGAGGGATGAAAGACCACAAATATGGTGCAGTGTATACTGCTCAGGTGATGGGTGCACCAAAATCTTGCAGATCACCACTAGAGAACTTACTCATGTAACCAAACACCACCTGTGTCCCAATAACGTATGGAGGAAAGAAGGAAGGAAGGAAGGAAGGAAGGAAGGAAGGAAGGAAGGAAGGAAGGAAGGAGAAAAAGAAAGAAAGAAAGAGAGAAAGAAAGAAAGAAAAAGGAGGGAGGGATGGAGGGAAGAAGGAAGGAAGGAAGGAAGGAAGGGAAATGATCACTTATGTAGTATCTGGAGGATTTCTCTACTATAAAGTTACTATTTTTTCCTTTTTAATTCATAATATTTAGTTTTGGACAAACACTTTTAGATTATGTAAAATATGCTTATCCTTAAACTTTTACCAACTGATTTTAGCCTCCTTTAGTGAATCTTGCCTGCAGCAATCATTACTGTGCTGTTCTAAGTGATTTTCTATTTCCCTTGTTCTATTTCCTTCTACATTTATGGCTTGGAATTCTTTTGCAGTGAAGAGTTGTCTCTTGTTCCCTCATTTATTCATTCCATTATGTATGTATGTCAGCGTGAACTCATGGATATTTATTTTGTAGCTTGGGTTTTTATCTAATGCCAGTTCTGGACACTAGGAGCTCCTTCAACATTGGTTCTCATACTCCAGTTTTCTTTGTTGTTGTTGTGTACTTGATTGGTTGCTTGGTTTTGTTTTGTATTGTTTTCAGCTCCCCTGTTTTTTTGTTTGTTTGTCTGTTTTAGACAGGGTCTCGATCTGTCACGCAGGCTGGAGTGCAGTGGTGTGGTCTCAGTTCACTGCAACCTCTCCCCACTCCGGGTTCAAGTGATTCTCCTGCCTCAGCATCCTGAGTAGTGGGGATTATAGGTGTGCATCACCACTGCCCAACTAATTTTTGTATTTTTAATAGATACAGGGTTTCGCCATGTCGGCAAGGCTGGTCTTGACTCCTGACCTCAAGTGATCCACCCGCCTCGGCTGCCCAAAGTGCTGGGATTACAGGCGTGAGCCACCGCGCCCGGCCAGCACTTCCTAACTTTCTGGTACCACAAGATGCTCTGGGGTCTTGTGCATTTTGCCTGCTTTAGCTCTGCCATCAGTCACTTCCCCCACATGCTCTACATTGTATCAAGAAACACGTAAACATTAAAAAGAAAAAAAATTGGAAAGAGAAAATAAAACAATTTACGCTGTGAAAGAGAAAATGCTAGTTTAATTTATTTTCTGGATTTCTAGCTTCCCTGACCATCACCACTTCCTCCCATACAGAAAGGGCCATATAGTCTCATTAAGAAGGAGTTACTGGGGGCTGGGTGCATTGGCTCATGCCTGTAATCCCAACACTTTGTGAAGCCAAAGGCAGGTGGATCACCTGAGGTCAGGAGTCCGAGACCAAACTGGCCGGCATGGTGAAACCCTGTCTTTACTAGAAATACAAAAATTAGGTAGGCATGGTGGTGGGTGCCTGTAATCCCAGCTACTCAGGAGGCTGAGGCAGGAGAATTGCTTGAACCCAGGAGGTGGAGGTTTCAGTGAACCAAGATCGTGCCACTGCATTCCAGCCTGGGCAACAGGGTGAGACTCTGTCTCAAAAAAAAAAAAAAGTAATTACTGGGTACCTGGTATGTGGGACACCATGAGTCCACTAGGAGTGCCATCTAACGCCATTCTCATCACTCAAGGAGTTTTTAGTCTATAGAAGAGATGATTTTAGTAGCTGTGCTCCCAATAAATAATTACCAATGCCCAGTAGTAACAATTCTACCAGTCATTTATACTTAACACCTACTTGGCCCATGGAGATCGCAACTTGACTTTAGAGACTTTAGATGATGTACCCTGAGACAATGGCTTGGCACACGTAGTAGGCTGAAGGGTCGTCCCTATCAAAGATCCCCGTGGATTAATCCCCAAGACCTAATAAACATGTCGCCTTACATGGCAAAACGGACTGCAGATGTGCTTGAGCTAAGGATCTTGAGATGCGGAGGTTCTTCTGGATGATCTTGGTGAGCCCAGTGCAATCTCAGTGGTCCTTGTAAGGATCAGAGTCAGAGAAGGCAATGTGATGATGGGGACAGGGATGAAGGGCTGGGGACCGAAGAAGGTAGGCAGCTTTTTGAAGCTGGAAAAGGCAGGGAAACGGATTCTCTCTTGGGCTTCCAGATGGACTCCATCCCTGCTGACCCATTTACCTTTCTGACCTCCAGAAGTGTGAGAGAATACATGTGTGCTGTTTTAAGCCCCTACATGTGTGATCATTTGTTACGGAAGCAGTAAGAAACTAATACAGCATCTAAGTGTAAGGTGTTGAAGGGAAGGCGAGTGTTAAAGACCTAGAGAGAGAGGGGGAGGCTCTGCAGCAACACAGGTTTATTGCAAATACCTGCGGAGGTGGGGGACCAGCTTAATGCCAGAGCCCACTGCTGCTTACAGGCTGGGGTAACTTATAGGTCTGGGTGGGATGGGTCTGGGCCGTATGGCCCAGGAGGATATTGATAAGATGTCCCTATGATCAGGCAGTCTGGCCCATTTTTCTGGTGGGATGTGACAGGATGTACCTTGAACCTTTGCCCAGCGGGATATGACAGGGTTGTTCCTTCAGATGGGCCTTTTCCCACCAGGGCATAATAAGGATGTTCTTGTGCCTTGTGGTCAGGTGGTGAGGCAGATGTTTTCCACGGCCCATACCCCTGTGGAATGTTTCACTCTGACCAGAGTCTGCAAAATGGTGGGGGGCTTACAAATGGTGCAGCTTGGACTAACAGTAAGCTCCATAACTGCTGAAGGCTAACATTCTTTTTTTTTTTTTTTTTTTTAAGATGGATTCTTCCTGTCACCCCAGCCATGTTGGAGTGCAGTAGCCTGATCTTGACTCACTGCAACCTCTGCCTCCCGGGTTCAAGCAATTCTCCTGCCTCAGCCTCCCGAGAAGTTGGGACTACAGGCACATGCCACCACGCCAGGCTAATTTTTGTATTTTTAGTAGAGATGGAGTTTTGCCATGTTGGCCAGGCTGGTCTCGAACTCCTGACCTCAGGTGATCCACCCGCCTCGGCCTCCCAAAGTGCTGGGATTACAGGCGTGAAGGACTAATATTCTTTGGTCACCTATGATTGTGAGTCATCAGGAAGATTTACAATTTTGATTGTGTATGACCAGGTGATATTAGAGGTGACATCAGCACGTGGAAGCCAGTCTCCTTCATCATGTCATCCAGTGGAAAGGGACCAGACAATCTCAAAGTGGGGCAGGGACATAACCAGGAGAATATCTAAGTGTTTTGAAAACAGAAAGCCCTGGTCTGTCATGACATTTTGAGGTAGGAGGCTGGATTCAACTCCAGAGGCGGGGCTTGGACTCCAGACTAGACTGAAGACTAGCTGAAACAGGAAATGAGGCATACCAACGAGTGCCATGTCAGTTTACCATTGTCAAGGCAACACCGGAAGTTACCACTCCTTTCTATGGCAACCGCCTGAGGACTCAGAAGTTATCACCCTTTTTCTAGACATCTTTGCATAATCCACCCCTTAATTTGTGTATAGTTAAAAGTGGGTATGACTGCAGCCCTGCCTCTGAGCTGCTACTCTGGGCACACCGCCTATGGGGTAGCCTGCTCAGCAAAGGACCAGGACCTCAGCTGCTGCTGTGCCCTGCTGCCTCAGAAGTTGCTGCCTAGCACTACCGGCTCCTCCTTGAATTTTTGTCTGAGCAAAGCCAAGAACTCTCCCAGGCTAAACCCCAAATTTGAGGCTCTCTTGCCCTGCATCAATTTCATTCCTAATAACTTGCCCCTTGCAGCACACACAGGGCCCTGTGCTGCTTCAAAAGGGTTACCTTTAATTGAACATCAGCCAAGACTGGAAGGTGAAACATGTATTTTTTTTCCCCATCACCATCATGGCCTCTTTTAATCCTTCCCGGGGCAAAGAATATAAAACCCTGCATGTGGCTAAACTAATAGAAGACGGCTTTGGAGGTCCCCTATTCTTTAACCCAGTCTCCTAACAGCCATTCAACACGTTGGCAGGGAGGGAAAAGGAAAAAAAAAAAAAAAAAAGAGTCTTTTCAACACCTTTCTACATTTCTGATATCCAGACTTCTGTGAAAGACCAACTTCCCTCTTGGAGTGCCTGCTGTCTCTCAGCTCGGTGTTTTCTTTTGGTTAAAGACATGTTTTTTAAAATCAGGATATATAAATTCCCCATTTCAAGCCTACAACATCACAACATTCATCACATAAGCAAATAAAAATAAATAGATCTATGAGGACTTGCCTCCCATCCCCGAGACTAAATCTGTAGGCAAGAAATTCCTCAGGGAAGGAAACATGCCTGCCTTGGTTTTTGTCTTCCTGTTATAGAATTTCTGCTGCTTTTCTAAAGACCAGGGGTTGTTCACTGTTAAAGATCAGATCATTGGTTAAATATGGCTCAACTATGTGTGTGCCATCTAGGCTGATACCCTTTGCCTATTTCAAAAACAGAGCATGAGAAGCTCTAATTCCCATTTTCACACCAAGAGATCAAGTATGAATTCTTCCCGAGGAAATGAGAATAAAATAGGCAGCCCAGAGATGCTTCTCTGCCCCAATTATACCCCATTTTCAGGTTGTGTGTTCTACTTCGTAAAATGATAGAAAATTGTGGAGTGCTTCTAATCTGTGCCGTTTGGATTGAATCCATCTTCCCTGAATTGTTTTAAAGTGGGCTTGCACTAAGAAGGGCTTTCGAAACAGCCAAGTAGCTGGTCTG
Source organism: Mandrillus leucophaeus (assembly GCF_000951045.1). Classification (NCBI taxonomy): domain Eukaryota; kingdom Metazoa; phylum Chordata; class Mammalia; order Primates; family Cercopithecidae; genus Mandrillus; species Mandrillus leucophaeus. The sequence goes on along the minus strand of NW_012101532.1, from coordinate 1,152,025 downwards.
GTTGGTTGGACACCTGGTCAATTGGAAAATATTTTATGTCTCTAAAATGTCACCCAATCAAGTCAAAAGCAAAATGTATCAGGTGTGAGTTCTACAGATTTATTTTTATTTCTTTTCTACCAAGTGAGAGAGGGAACAAACATTTATTAAATACATGAAGTATCCCAGGCACAGTGTTGGTATTTTACATATTTCATCTCATTTTATTCATCACAAGTATAAGGCAGCTCTGCTTCTCTTCCTTTTAATTGTAAGAAAACGAGGATGCTCTTTGTCTAAAAAACTGCTGACATCCGCCTGTAATCCCAGCACTTTGGGAGGCCGAGACGGGTGAATCACAAGGTCAGGAGATGGAGACCATCCTGGCTAACACGGTGAAACCCCATCTCTACGAAAAATACAAAAAATTAGCCTGGCGAGGTGGCGGGCGCCTGTAGTTCCAGCTACTGGGGAGGGTGAGGCAGGAGAATGGCATGAACCCGGGAGGCGGAGCTTGCAGTGAGCCGAGATCGCGCCACTGCACTCCAGCCTGGGCGACAGAGTGAGACTCCA
>NW_012101532.1:1146493-1147333 GCF_000951045.1 Mandrillus leucophaeus | reverse complement strand
TCTTTCTTTCTTTCTTTCTTTCTTTCTTTTTCTTTCTTTTCTTTCTTTTCCTTCCTTCCTTCCTTCTTTCCTTCCTTCCCTCCTTCCTTCCTTCCTTTCTTCTTTCTTTCCTTTCTTTCTTTCTTTCTTCTTTCCTTCTTTCTCCCCTCCCTCCTTCCTTCCCTCCCTCCCTCCCTCCCTCTCTTCCTTCCTTCCTTCCTCTCTTTCTCTCTTTCTATCGATGGAGTCTAGCTCTGTAGCCCAGGCTAGAGTGCAGTGGTGCAATCTCAGCTCACTGCAACCTCTGCCTCCTGAGTTCAAGCAATTCTCCTGCCTCAGGCGCCTGCCATCACGCCTGGCTAATTTTTGTATTTTTAGTAGAGATGGCATTTTGCCATGTTGGCCAGGCTGGTCTCCAACTCCTGACCTCAGGTGATCCGCCTACCTTGGCTTCCCAAAGTGCTGGGATAACAGGCATAAGCCACCGTGTCCAGCCTAATTCTGCTTTCTTTTACTCATTTAGCATGAGTTTTCTCAGTATTTACATGAATAAAACCAAAGTAGGAATAAAATTTATACCAACTCTTTTGCTTTAAGGAATAAGCAATATTTATTTGTAGATGCACGACCTACCTGAATATTTTCCTTTCTATCTCATCAGGAGACATAATTTCTAATAAAATTTTTATGTTTAATCATGATCACAGTATGCTGTACATTTGTATTGTTTGGGTAAATTGGATATAACAATTATTATATTGTTTGTGGCTCAGTGAATATTTTTAAAAAGTAGATCTTACATCACAGAAAATGAAAAACAATTTTAATTTACGTATTCAGAAAGAGAAGAAGGGTTTCTGA
>NW_012101532.1:1134578-1146443 GCF_000951045.1 Mandrillus leucophaeus | reverse complement strand
GCAGTGAGCCGAGATCGCGCCACTGCACTCCAGCCTGGGCGACAGAGTGAGACTCCATTTCAAAAAACAAACAAACAAACAAACAAAGAAAAAAACTTGACATCTTTCAGGTGAGCCAGGACTTAAATCCAGACGTGATAGAGGCAATGTGGTGTAATGGAAACGACAGATACTTGGGAACCTGATTATAATCCTTGTACAGCTATGTATTATCTCTATGGTTCATGCAAGTTATATGACCTTTCTGAATTGTTTATTAATCAAATGAAGTAACGTTTAACTTGTGGAGCCATTGTAGTGTGTGTGTGTGTGTGCACATCCGTAGGTGGCAGGCATTAGCTACTGTTCCAAATAATTAATATTATTCAATCAATCAGTAATTATTGGCCACTACTTAATTGGCAGGAATTATGTCAGGCACTGGTTCTCATGGTACACATTAATTGTGTTTTCTCACCTAAAGTGATAGAATGGATTCTTCCACTGCAACTAATATTTGTAGAGAACCTCCTATGTGCAAAGATAAAGTTTAAGTGCCATCAGAGATTTAAGGGTAATATTACAAAACCATAAACAAAAGGATCATGATCCATATTTTGGTGAGGCGGATATTCCAGGGAAAACAATTGGCCCATCACCTGGTAACTCTTCAAGATCAGTGACAGGTAGTTCTGAAGATACGTTGGACTTTTCAAGGGGTATTCAGTATGGATGGCTTTAGGGAATCTAGCTCCAGTGTGGATGTTCCATTTGTGTTCTTCGTAAAATTATTTTAACTAAGAACCCTCTGATAGTTGAGGGGATATGGATTCTCAGTGTCTACTTTCCCTTAAACAATCTCCTTTCTCCCTCTTTACAAAAACAGACAAAATCCCACTAATCTCCCCTTATTTCCTAGCACGTAACTGGACTGCGGAGGAAGAAGGGAGGGGCTTCTGGGATTTTTGAACATTGGAGAATTCGAAATATTGCTCTTGTGGTTGAGGAAAATACAAGGTCTGTCACTGAAAAACAAATCCTTTTGCAAGTCAGTTACTTTCTGATTCTTTGTTTTCAATTTGAGGACTCAATTGCTTTGTAAACAGGGAGATCACTAAAATATGTTTTTGATACTGTGTCTAAATGAGTATTTTTCAAATACCTGAAAAAAAATTGAGTCTCCTTGTTTTCTTTTTTTCCCTTCCTTCCTTCCTTCGTTTTGTTCTTTCTTTATCTTTCTTTCTCTTTCTCTCTCTTTCTTTCTCTCTTTCTCTCTTTCTTTCTCTTTCTTTCTTTCTTTCTTTCTTTCTTTTCTTTCTTTTCTTTCTTTTCCTTCCTTCCTTCCTTCTTTCCTTCCTTCCCTCCTTCCTTCCTTCCTTTCTTCTTTCTTTCCTTTCTTTCTTTCTTTCTTCTTTCCTTCTTTCTCCCCTCCCTCCTTCCTTCCCTCCCTCCCTCCCTCCCTCTCTTCCTTCCTTCCTTCCTCTCTTTCTCTCTTTCTATCGATGGAGTCTAGCTCTGTAGCCCAGGCTAGAGTGCAGTGGTGCAATCTCAGCTCACTGCAACCTCTGCCTCCTGAGTTCAAGCAATTCTCCTGCCTCAGGCGCCTGCCATCACGCCTGGCTAATTTTTGTATTTTTAGTAGAGATGGCATTTTGCCATGTTGGCCAGGCTGGTCTCCAACTCCTGACCTCAGGTGATCCGCCTACCTTGGCTTCCCAAAGTGCTGGGATAACAGGCATAAGCCACCGTGTCCAGCCTAATTCTGCTTTCTTTTACTCATTTAGCATGAGTTTTCTCAGTATTTACATGAATAAAACCAAAGTAGGAATAAAATTTATACCAACTCTTTTGCTTTAAGGAATAAGCAATATTTATTTGTAGATGCACGACCTACCTGAATATTTTCCTTTCTATCTCATCAGGAGACATAATTTCTAATAAAATTTTTATGTTTAATCATGATCACAGTATGCTGTACATTTGTATTGTTTGGGTAAATTGGATATAACAATTATTATATTGTTTGCGGCTCAGTGAATATTTTTAAAAAGTAGATCTTACATCACAGAAAATGAAAAACAATTTTAATTTACGTATTCAGAAAGAGAAGAAGGGTTTCTGATGTCCTGAGACTGGCCTGCCACTTACAACGAGATGTTGGAGGTCTTAGGAGCTGGCCTGGTATTCACAGCAAGACCTTGGGGGCCTCCTGTTAGATATCAACCGTCCCACAGAGCACCCATATCAGCCTGGGGTCTGCTGTTCTGTGACTGTGATGCTATGAGAACAAACAACAATAAACAAAGGAAAACAATTTCAGGATCTTATCTAAGCACAGATAAAAATAAAGTTATTGTGAAAACCATGAAAGCCCCAAACGTCACCCTCTCCCAGCTAATAGGAGGGGCCATTGCTTCCTTGTCAATTGTACCTTTACCTGTGCACTCCTTACTCCTTCCAAATAAGATTGGCTTGCTTCCTGACAGCATTTAATCCAGAAGAAAACCCTCATCATTAAACTCTCCCCAAAATTACCTAACCCAAGTCCAAATCCAATAATAAGGGGATATGGATTGCCTATGTCCCCACCCAAATCTCATCTTGTCCCCACCCAAATCTCATCTTGAATTGTAGCTCCAACAATTCCCATGTGTTGTGGGAGGGATGTGGTGGGAGGTGATTGAAACATGGAGGTGGGTCTTTCCCATGTTGTTTTTCTGGTAGTGAATAAGTCTCCTGAGATCTGATGGTTTTACAGGGTGTTTCCCTTTTGCTGGGCTCTCATTCTCTCTTGCCCACCGCCATGTAAGACATGCCTTTCTCCTTCCACCATGATTGTGAGGCCTCCCCAGCCATGTGGAACTGTGAGTCCATTAAATATCTTTTTCTTTATTAGTTACTGTCTCGTGTATTTTTTTATCAGTGCATGAAAATGGACTATTACAGCATCTAAACTTTGTGTCTTCACTTTGTAGAGAAAACATAATTAGACTTTTATAATGATAACTTCATATTTTCCTGAAGCTGCCTACCTTTCATTATTTTCTGTTCCTCTCTCTCTCTTCTTCTCTGTCTTGGGGAAAGAGGTTAAATTTTTTTTTCTTTTAATGTTCATTTGTTGTATTGGCACAGTAGCACTATCTAGTCCTGATAAATAGTCAACAGTGCCTCAAAGAAAATGTTATGAAGCAGTGTTTCTTTCTGCAGACACTGAAGAGTATATTGATATAACAGCCATTGTTACTATGGCACCAAAGTAAGAAAAAATGGCATTAGCTCCAAGATAAAACAAGAGGTTGGGACATGATTCAGTCTTTAAAAATTAGTTCATCCTAGAAAAATACTGACAGCACAAAATTTTATTTGTGTAAATACAGAGTTTAATGTCTCATATTTAAACTTTCTAAATTGCCTACCCTGCTTTTATGAATTACTTAATTTACCATTGTCCCCATAACTTGTTTAAAATAAAAAATTTATACATATAAAATAATATTCACCTAAATGAAGTGATAATACTAGATGTTTCTTTAAAGGTTTACTGTTATGAAATTCTTATACTGCTACAGATCAAAAGGATTTAACATCCAAGTTACAGTTTTCGGAACCGTAACTTATTTTAAGACCTTAGATAATTGTTTAATTAATAAATGATCTTTGGATGCCTGGACAGTTTCTAAATAAGAAATAGATTTGGAACAGTAGTCAACAAACATAATTTATCTTTAATTCTTAAAATGGCAATAGATTAGCAAATTATACAACTATCTTGGATATTCTATATTTATATTTATGTACTTAATTTTTCCTCATCAAAATAATTAAAATGATATGCGTGTTCATGGAAAAAAAAGAACTAAACAGTTCTTGGTTTTCTATAATCTAATTTTCTCTTCTGTTTGCAGAAAAGCAACCTCTGTTAGGAAACTATCCATGCCTTTTTGAGACCTGCTAGAAACTTCCTCGAATATCCCTGATTTAATTATATTTACCAATGGCTCGTACTTAAAAAGAAAAAAGCTAAAAATTGCTAAAAACACACAGCTATACACAGTTGAATTTACCTTTGAAATTTAAGCTTCTCACAGGAATTAAATCACTGTAGATGAATACATGAAGTAACCCTTGCCCAGACTTACCAACTCATCAACAATAAAAGAACAAATATTGATATGCTAAAGAGGCAAATAATTTAGGATTAATCCGACTTCTAAACGATTTAAAAACAAAATGATTTCCTGACCACTACAGGAACTCCTATAAAATGCACACAGCCTGAGCTCACTCCTGTCATGATAAGTGATCCTTATATTTCCAATAGAGCCTGTGCCCACCACTAAAATTCTCGTTCTTTTTTTTTCCTTTTTTAAAATAAGTATTTAAACTTTAATTTTAGGTTCAGGTGTGCATGTACAGGTTTGTTTTATAGGTAAACTCATGACTTGGGGGTTCTAGTTCTTAGGTTAATAATCAGGCTGATGCCTGCCGGCTTTACGCTAACCTATCCTGCATTTTAGCGGGTAAATATTAGAGACTACTAGCTATGCAAAACTACCACCCCTCCCAGGAACCTCTGAAATGAGGCAAGTATGGAATACTCCAGAAGGAATAACTGATGCCCCCTTCATGCAAACTGAGTTGCAATTCCCACCATGAACTGAAACTTGTCATTGACTCTAACAGACGTCATAAATAATAGAACATCTGCTTGGGAAGCCCAGTAAGCTCATTTAAGTTCATTAGCCAGAGTTGCCATGGAAAATCACTTTGCCTTTGATTTCTTCTAAGCTTGCTGCATGCACCTATGCAAATACGGCATGCACCTATACATGCAAATACATGCATCTATGCAAATACTGCATGCACCTACGCAAATACTGCATGCACCTATGCAAATACTGCATGCACCTATACATGCGAATACTGCAAACACCTATGCAAATACTACAGAGCAGGTAAAAATACTCCAAGACTAGAGGAAGAGAAAAGGCACCTAGAACTCTCAAACAGGCCCAGCTGGATTCAGGGATGTGGTTTTATTGCCTGGGTTTTATCATCTAGACCTCTTCCTTTGAGATCTGTTACAAGGACTAATAAACATATGGCTTTCCAGTAATTGCCTGCGTTATAGTTGGGCAATGTATTCAATCCGGAGTCTTAGATGCAACCATGCAGCAATAATCACATTCAGTCACATACGACTAGGTTCAGAGACACTGTTCTGATCTTGAGTGGTAAAATCTCAGCAATCTGCAAGTCATGAATTCATGTCCTGTGGTCTTATGTCATCCATCCTTCGCTAAAAAGGGAAACCAAGAGGAAGGGATCTGTTGCTGGACAAGGTTAGCTAGGTCTTGGAGACGTCAGGCATTGGCAGAGAGATCAATGCCACATTCTCAACCGATAGAGAAGTTTCTGGTATAAAGGCAGAAATTAGGCCAGGCGCGGTGGCTCCTGCCTGTAATCCCAGCACTTTGGGAGGCTGAGGCGGGCGGATCACGGGGTCAGGAGATCGAGACCATCCTGGCTAACACAGCGAAACCCCGTCTCTACTAAAAATACAAAAAATTAGCCTGGCGTGGTGGTGGGCACCTGTAGTCCCAGCTACTCAGGAGGCTGAGGCAGGAGAATGGCATGAACCCGGGAGGCAGAGCTTGCAGTGAACCGAGATTGTGCCACTGCACTCCAGCCTGGGCAACAGAGCGAGACTCTGTCTCAAAAAAAAAAAAAAAAAAAAAAAAAGACAGACATTAATTTTTCTCCAGTTACTGCCCCATTCACTGAGTTCTCCTTCAGCACTGTAACTTTCAGATTAAAACCATTTTCTGTCCTGATGTTACTGGGGAATCCCTGATGAAATAAATGTCAACGTTCCTTTGTGTTACTGTCCCTTTATCTATAGGCAAAGCTACTTACAGAAACCAGACAGCCTGAGATGGCACCAGAGCTTCTTGATCCCTAACGAGATACTGGAGGAAGATAAAACCCCACAAAACTGGTGCAAACTGGAATAAGTGACCCTTAGTTGCCTTCCAATCATTAACATACCATTATGATGCTAAAACTCTCTCTCTGAAAGAAGATCTCCACCATTTTGTGTATATGTGATGCATGAAGACATGTGTTTATGAATTACGTCTGTGTGTCTGGAGTCCCACAAAACACAGACTCACATTCTTCTCTTGCCCTGAACCTAGTCCTTAAAAATCCCATGCTTTCGGCCAGGCACGGTGGCTCATGCCTGTAATCCCAGTACTTCGGGAGGCGAAGGGGGGCAGATCACCAGAGGTCAGGAGTTTGAGACCAGGCTGACCAACATGGAGAAACTCCGTCTCTATTAAAAATACAAAAAATTAGCCGAGCGTGGTGGCGCATGCCTGTAATCCCAGCTACTTAGGAGGCTGAGGCAGGAGAATCACTTGAACCCAGGAGGCGGAAGTTGCAGTGAGCAGAGATCGTGCCACTGCACTCCAGCCGAGAGACAGAGCAAGACTCCTTTTCAAAAACAAAACAAAACAAATAACAAAAAGACAAAACAAAACAAAACAGAAAGCATGCTTTCTATTATTTGGGGAGAAGGTGCATTTAGGGTGAGAGCTCAATTGCTCCATTCTCTGGCCAATGAATAAAACCCATTTGCCTTTTCCAATTGGATGTTCTTTCTTTGTCACCAATACAAAGTGGAGAATGAACCGTTCACCAGTGACACTAATGATGTTCTCTAGAGAAGGCATTGTTGTTTTTGCCTCACTAGTTCACTTCTTCTTTCTTTGGTGACAGCATCCTGATCTTCCTTTACGGCATGATTTCTCTCTTATCCCTCGTGTATGTGAAAGAGAAATAATGTTCTAGGATTACATAGCATCAGATATTATATCACTATCCTGGTGGAGTTGATCTCTGTCATGCTTTGTCAGCTCAGCATCTACTTTCTTTCTTTCTTTTTTTTTTTTAAGACAGAGTCTCATTCTGTCACAATGCTGGAGTGCAGTGGCACAATCTCAGCTCACTGCAACCTCTGCCTCCTGGGTTCAAGCTATTCTCATGCCTTAGCCTCCTGAGTAACTGGGATTACAGGCTCCTGCCACCACAGTCAGCTAACTTTTGTATTTTTTTGTAAAGACAGGCGCAGTGGCTCACGCTTGTAATCCCGGCACTTTGGGAAGTGGGTGATCACATCTCTGAGAAACTATTTCTTATGGGAAGGAATTTTTTTTTTTTTTTTTTTCCTCAGAGTCTCATTCTGTCACCAGGCTGGAGTGCAGTCACGATCTCGGCCCACTGCAGCCTCCGTCTCCCAGGTTCAAGTGATTCTCCTGCCTCAGCCTCCTGAGTAACTGGGACAACAGGCACCCACCACCACACTCGGCTAATTTTTGTATTTTTGGTAGAGACAGGGCTTCACCATATTGCCAGGTGAATCACAAGGTCAAGGATCATTTTAAATAGTGGTTTATGGGTATGGCACGGTGGCTCACGCCTGTAATCCTGACAGTTTGGGAGGCCGAGGCAGGTGGATCACTTGAGGTCAGCATGAACTTTCCCTTATTCTGACACTAGGTTCTGATTTTTCCTATGGAAATGAATACTCCTGTATTTAGTCACAGGAATTAGTTGGAGTTGACTCCATCTCTGGCTGTAGACAGGACCATCTGATCATTCATTCAGTAAATACCACTGAACCAAGCCAGTCATGAAACATCCCATGAAGCAACCATTTTTCAATGCTTTTAGCTTTTTTTTAAAATTAATTACATTTTTTCCCAATAAAATCTACCTACCACAATCTGTTCATTCCTTTCAAGGTGTAATGTGGTAACTTCCAGTTCTGGTAATACTACATGCCAGGCGCTATATGAAGACATAGAAATAAAGAGCAAAGATAGAAACCCCAGTTCGTGGGAGGATTCAGGCAATGTGCGCATGTGTGTGTGTGTGTGTGTGTGTGTGTCTGTATTTTCCCCCTTAGAGAAGAGCCTTCCTGGAATTGGGTCCACACGTAAGAAGACACAGGTGAGATTTGCAGGGAGGCAAATTATTTTCAGCACCTGATTGATCCCAGTGAGAGGTGAAACTCGCTGGGCTTCTGGGTTGGGTGGGGACTTGGAGAACTTTTCTGTCTAGCTAAAGGATTGTAAATGCACCAATCAGTGCTCTGTGTCTAGCTAAAGGTTTGTAAACGCACCAATCAGCATGCTGTCAAAATGGACCAATCAGCCCTCTGTAAAATGGACCAATCAGCAGGATGTGGGAGCGGCCAAATAAAGGACTAAAAGCAGGCCACAGGTGCTGGCAGCAGCAACCTGCTGGGGTCACCTTCCAAGCTGTGGGAACTTTGTTCTTTTGCTCTTCCAGTAAATCTTGCTGCTGGTCACTCTTTGGGTCCACACCACCTTTGTGAGCTGTAACACTCACCACAAAGATCTGCAGCTGTGATCACTCCTGAAGTCAGCGAGACCATGAACCCACCAGAAGGAAGAAACTCCAGACATGTCCAAACATCAGAAGGAACAAACTCCAGATACGCCATCTTTAAGAACTGTAACACCCACCGTGAGGGCCTGCGGCTTCATTCTTGAAGTCATCGAGGCCAAGAACCCACCAATTCCAGACACACCAGCAAGCATAAAGCTAGATATACCTCTAGACTTCCTCACTTTGGGAGTCATAAATGCCTTCTTTTTTTTTTCCTCTCAAATCAATTTGTGTTGGGTTTTGTCTCTTGCAGTAAAAAAAATCCTGCCCCTGCACTGAATATTGGGGATGATACAGAATGACATGCGTCAGTGTCTATAAAGCAGACCGTATATGTTGGCTACAGTGCTAGTACTCACTTTCATATCAGCACAAATCCAAGGAAATTAAATGAAAACTGTTCTCACTAAATATGATCGAGGGAAGCAGGAACAGAACCACGTTTTGAATTTCAACTAAACACCTCCAAACAATGCCAGCCCCACCATTTTACAGAATGACAAGAGAGACCTCAGTTACCTCCAAGATAGAACACAGAATTGGGGGTATAAGTATCACAAAATAGAGATGGCTTCTTTTATTGCAAAAAGCTGGCTAGTCAATTATGTTGCAGAGCAATTCTTAAGTGGTTTCATGCCTAAAGAGGGCTCATCATGCCTAGGAATATAAGTAAGAGGCTTTAAAATACTTGCCAAGGATATTAATTTGTATCTTGAAGACAATCATGGAGATGGACTAAACATTTTATCCACACACTCAATTATTTATCAACCCACCTTTTCTTTTTAAGTTCAAGGGTACAAGTGCAGGCTTGTTACATGGGTAAACTGGTGTCATAAGGGTTTGTCATACAGATTATTCCATCACCCAGGTATTAAGCCTAGTGCTCATTAGTTATTTTCCTGATTCCCTCCTTCCTCCCACCCTCCACCCTCTGAAAGGCCCCAGAGTGACTTTTTCCCCTCTATGTGTCCATGTATTCTCATCAGAACGGACAGTATTTGGTTTTCTCTTCCTGCGTTAGTTTGCTAAACATAATGGTCTCCAGTTCAATCTATGTTCTTGCAAAGGACACAATCCTGTTCTTTTTTATGGCTATATAGTATTCCACGGTGTACATGTGCCACATTTTCTTTATCCAGTCTATCATTGATGGGCACTCAGGTTGATTCCATGTCTTTGCTATTGTGAACAGTGCTGCAATGAACATGTATGTGCATGTGTCTTTATAATAGAACGATTTATATTCCTTTGGGTATATACTCAGTAATGGGATTTCTGGGTTGAGTGGTATTTCTTTCTTTAGGTCTTTGAGGAAAGATCACACTGTCTTCCACAATGGCTGAACTAATTTACACTCCACCAACTGTGTAAGCATCCCTTTTTCTCCACAACCTCACCAGCATTTGTTATTTTTTGACTTTTTATTAATAGCCATTCTGACCGGTGTGAGATGGAATCTCATAGTGGATTTGATTTGCATTTCTCTAATGATCAGTGATGCTGAGCTTTTTGTTCCATATGATTGTTGGACGCATGTAAGACTTCTTTTGAAAAGTGTCTGTTTATGTCCTTTGCTCACTTTTTTATAACTCACCTTTTTTTTTAAGGCTTTAGAACATCTTAGCAGACATCAGGTAAGAAAGGAAATTCATGAGGATACGCATAAACTGCAGTTATGCTTGGAATTCTCTTGCTAAAGTTATTTGTGGAGATAGTCCTTGAATCTTAACTAAAGCACTTAATTAAAATATTCACAGCTACCACAAGAATTAATATTATTTCTCAGAATAACTCTTGGGAAATACATTCTCAACAAAAAGTTGCATTTTGGTAATCCAATATCAATACACCACAAAGAAACACAATTTAAATACTTATCCAGTTGTTGTCGAACTCTCTCTCTATTAAATAGAAGTACTTCATATATTACAGAGAACCGTACCGTCACATTCACAGTAGACAAAAATGGATGTCTATGGTCTCTGTTCTCTTTTGCCAAGGTAAATTTAGCTGTAGCTAAATTTATTTGAATCCAGGCCATGCAGTTAACATGATATCTACACCCGGACTGGATAATCAACCATAACTGTCCACATGAAATCCTGGATAAAGGGGACATTAAAACATGTTAGCATTGAAGAATGTAACAGTGAATTCTAAATGACAATTCAATAGTAAATTCTGAAGGACAAAGAGATCTAAAAGGAATAGATGAGGGGAGGGGGCAGGAGTTATGAAAAAATGGAGAATGGATGAGGCAGTGATTTGGAGGTGCCCTGCAAACGTGAATGAGAAATTACTCAGAAAAAGGCACACCTGAAAGCGTGGGAAACCCAGAGTTTCTCCTAGGTGTAATTATAAACATGCTAAAATGCAAGGTTAGGTACCAGTGAGCTGGTCATCATACCTCATCACAAAGAAAAATGAGTTTTGCCATGTTGCCTTCCCAGTGCCCAGCAAAGGATGGCTGTAGTGACACCTTTCATGGTCCATGTGAGCCCCCATAATTAAAAGGTTGAATTAGTCATGTAAACAAATTATCTCGCACAAAGGGGTTTACAAATGCTTGCTAATTAGTTTAAATTCCCCAAAGCTTTCCACTGTTTTTAATTCAATAACACAGTGTAAATTCTCCAGTTAGAAAAACTCTAATAGGAATTGGCTGAAAACTAAATAATTGATATTGTCAGCAATTGCAGCAAGCAAGTACTTCAGTGTTATTGTTTGCCAGTGATTTCCAGAGAGGATAAAGCATGAAGTTTAATGAATTAACAATATAAGCCATAGACAGCTGGTGCTCAACAGCCTCACCATAGGCTCAGCCTCTGGCTGAGAAAAATTCTGAAGTACATATAAATAGACATACCTCTGACTTGGATTATAATAATGTATATCATAGCAACCAGAGCTTTAATGAACGGCTTGGAAATGGTAATGAGCTAGCTGTGTGACATCAGCAAATTACTTGCCATCCCTGAGCCTAGCTTTTCATGATCAGTACAAACAAGTGTCCTGAACTAAATTAACAGTAACAACTCTAGAACCTCCAGATTCTTAGGAGCTACAGATGGCAAGAGGAAGAAGCTACAGTTACTTTCCCTGTTTCTTAAGTATCACCAACACTGCATATTTACCCATCCTGAAAAAGAGTAGGCAGAGTTTTTCAAATATAGCTTGATTAGCTCAGCTTTTCTTTAGGATTTAGAACACCTTAGTGGATATCAGGTAAGGAAGAAAATTCATGAGGATATGCATGAACTGCAGTTATGCAGTTATGCTTAGAATTTTCTTGCTAAAGTTATTTGTGAAGATATTCCATAAATCTTTTTTTTTTTTTTTTTTTGAGACAGAGTCTCGCTCTGTCGCCCGGGCTGGAGTGCAGTGGCACGATCTTGGCTCACTGCAAGC
>NW_012101532.1:1132447-1133058 GCF_000951045.1 Mandrillus leucophaeus | reverse complement strand
AATGATGAGAACCTGAATAGCAGATTCAAGTTCTGAGTGCATGGACAAGGTTTTTCAACTGATTGACTTTATCATTGAGAGGCAGCTGAACTTTTTGCTGGAAACCTTCACCTCCACCCCCATAATGGAATTTGTATGTCTTTTCTCCAAGGTAATTTAATTTATCTGGAGAAAGAACTCTAATTCTGCCGTTTGGGGGGTTATATGCCTGACTGCGAGCATCCTCAAGACAGTTGGGAGAAAATGATTGGATTTATTTGGAGAGGTTTTACTTAATTCTCCAGATGCCCTCGTTTGTAACAGATGCTTCCAATCCTCAAGCATCTCTAGTTTAATTGCTCCAGAGAAGATGGTTCTCCTGTCCTGCGGTGTGTGTTGGGGGGCGGGGTTGTGTGTGCGTGTGGAGTATGTGTCCCTCCTAGAACACTGGGGAGCTCTGGAGGCTCCTGGTGACTTTAAATTCCAAGTCTTTGTGGGGTTCATTAGAAAGAATACCTGCTTTTGGCCGGGCGCAGTGGCTCGTGCCTGTAATCCTAGCACTTTAGGAGGCTGAGGTGGGCAGATCACCTGAGGTCAGGAGTTTGAGACCAGCTTGGCCTATATGGTGAAAC
>NW_012101532.1:1131613-1132397 GCF_000951045.1 Mandrillus leucophaeus | reverse complement strand
GTTCGAGACCAGCCTGGGGAATATGATGAGACCTCATCGCTATAGAAAATAAAAGAATTAGCCCGGTGTGGGTGCAAGCACCTGTAATCCCAGATACTTAGCTGACGGGGAGGAGGATAGTTTGGGCCCAGGAGTTTGAGGCTGCACTGAGCCATGATCATGCCACTGCCAGCCTGGGCAACAGAGCATGACTGAAGAATAAACAACAACAACAACGAAAAACAAAATGTCCAGCTATCGTAAGAATTAATATTAATTTTCAGAATCACCTTCAGTGTACCTGACCCCCAAGTGTCTCTGGTCCTGTGTCAGGAAGGATGAAGTTACAGAATGACACAGTAGTATTACCGGGGCATCAGTTTTACCTGACAATTTAAATACGTACTTGCTAGTATTCATTCTAAAGTAATAAGCAAAGCATGCTCTAAGAAGTCACCTACAACTAAAAGGTTTGGGTAAAAATCAGCACATTTCTGCCCAACATTGCTCCTGTTCCACTCCGTAAAAGTAACCACTTTCAACGCCTTTAGCTACCTTTTCATTAATTACATTTTTTTTTTCTAAATAAGATACATGTACCACTACCTGTTCATATCTTTCTTGAACCCCTCAAATATTTCATCTCCTGAATTAACTCTCTCATTTTCTTATATTTTTTCCTATTTTCCATCCTTTTATCTTTTTCTTTTCTCTTTTCTGGAATTCTCTGTATTGCATTGTTCAACTCTTTTTTCTAAATGAATGTTTAAATCTGATTATATTTTTCATTTCTTAGAGCTCATTC
>NW_012101532.1:1127318-1129133 GCF_000951045.1 Mandrillus leucophaeus | reverse complement strand
TTTTTTTTTTGTTTGTTTTTTTCTTTCTTGGTCTAGTTAGTGGTCTATCACTTTTGTTTATCTTTTCAAAGATCCAACTTTTCATTTCATTAATCCTTTATATTGTTTTTTGGGGGGTTCTCAGTCACATTTAGTTCCGTTCTGATTTTTTTTTTTTTTTTTTCCTGCTAGCTTTGGATTTGGTTCTTGTTTTTATTATTCCTTGAGGTGTTATGTGAGGTTGTTGATTTAAGATTTCTTTTTTTTGTTTGTTTGAGACGGAACTTCACTCTTGTAGACCAGGCTGGAGTGCAATGGTGCAATCTCAGCTTACTGAAACCTCCGCTGCCTGGGTTCAAGTGATTCTCTTGCCTCAGCCTCCCAGGTAGCTGGGATTACAGGCATGCACTACCGTGCCCAGCTAATTTTGTATTTTTAGCAGAGACAGCGTTTCACCATGTTAGTCAGGCTGGTCTCGAACATCTGACCTCAAGTGATCCACCTGCCTCAGCCTCCCAAAGTGCTGGGATTACAGGCATGAGCCACCACGCCCAGCTCTTTCTATTTTTTGATGTAGGATTTTATGCAGTTCACTGGGTCTCTTTTCCTTGTCTTTAAAACAATGCTTGGGCCATCATTAAGGTTGCCTTCATCCGTAGACTAGGCTTATAGAAACAAGGCAGAAAAGAGCTACCATCGGTTGGTGGATCCACAGAATAGAAACGAGCGCAATCAACAACCAGGTGCTAATAATCAATTTGATGTGTTTGAATTCAATCAGCAGTTTTGCAGATAGCAGGCAGATTGACAGAGCTTAATTATTCTGCCCCGGCTCTCTCTCCAAAGCCTTTTCGTGTGTTGACTCAGGCAGGAAATGGCATGGTTCTGTTTTATAGGGAAAAAATTTAAGAAGAAAGAGTTAAAGGAAGCCTCCATGTTTAAACACTCATTTTAGCTTAAATGTCTAATTAAGATTGTGGTGTCTTGATGATTGAACAGATCCAAAAGCGGCATTTTCTTGCCGCAATTGATCACAGTTCAAGGCCTGCCAACCAAGCATGAAGTTTTGTTAATGAGAAATATAAGCATATAGTCAGGCCTCTGGATACTGCCATTAAAATGTACCTAATCATGTTCTTTAAGCAGAATTGGATAATCACAATGAACTGCCTTTTCACCCAGGCTATGAGCTTTTCCATTTGATAGATTTGTTCATAAGCGATTTAACTCCGAGTTAATTGATACAAACCATCACTGTCACCAAACTTTACAATAAAAAATAAACTCTAAGCATTAAATATTTTTCCTTTGCAATTGACTCTGTGCGAATTTTAGGGTCTTTTTGTTTTTCCTCATTCTGTCGTAGACTTTTATTGCCTCTGGAGAGCTAAATATATAATCTTCCTGGGAAAGGTGGCTCAGGCTGTTCTAGGTAGAGTGATTTTGATTCTCACTCTTCTTTCCAGCCTGTTCTGGCTTCCATGGGAGAGTTCACCCAGCTCCGACTTCCCTAGATAAATAACGTGCTCGTGTTATAAGTAAGACAAACACTATTGTGAAATTTGAGAGGGCATCACCAGCCACAGATGACAGTGACATATGAGAGAAACCAGATCAGTTAATCAGGAAGAAAGAAAATATAGATTACCAAGTCTATAGTCTGTGGACTGTCAATCCCTCACCAGGACACATGCCTGCAGGAATCTGATGTATTTAACCCAGGTACAATATAAGAGTTCGGATATGGGAATGTAGCGGGGTAGGAAGGGCAATAATTTGGGTTTTGCCTTCAAGAATCACGGGCTTGGACTCCATTAAAAATGTTCTGTAACTTGC
>NW_012101532.1:1123959-1127093 GCF_000951045.1 Mandrillus leucophaeus | reverse complement strand
AAAAAAAAAAAAAAAAAAAAAGTTCTGTAACTTAGAAGGTATTTTTTGACACCTAATAAGTAAAGTAAGATCATATGATCTATAATGAGATAGATATTAGAAGTATCTGCAATATTGATTATCAATCAAAATTGTATAATTATTTGTGGGTGGCATGTATTACATTTACCTATACAGTATATTTTACTCTATAAAAAGGGTAAAGTTTTGTGTAAGGCCTCTTTCCTAACCAAACTGTGGTTTCATTGGTCAGTTATGCAAGCATTTATCAAAAATTTATTCTGTGGCAGTTGCTGTGTGCAGACTGAAAATGCAAAGATGTAGCCGGAGGCGGTGGCTCACGCCTGTAATCCCAGCACTTTGGGAGGCCAAGGAGGACAGATCCCCTGAGGTCAGGAGTTCGAGACCAACCTGGCCAACATGGCAAAACCCCATCTCTACTAAAAATACTAAAATTAGCTGGGTGTCACAGTGCATGCCTGTAGTCCCAGCTACTCGAGAGGCTGAGGCAGGAGAATCACTTGAACCAGGGAGGTGGAGGTTACAGTGAGCCGAGATTGGGCTTTCTTCCAAGGAATCTAAAGTTCCAGCCCCTGGAAACCTTGTACTTACCTGGACCTATTTATTTCCCCTGTATTGGTTTCTTCTGATTCCTGTTCATTGGAGCATCATTTAAATGAGTTCTACTCCTTGGTAAATGTGTTAGTTTAGTGCAAAAGTAATAGCAGTTTTTTTGCCATTGAAAGTAATGACAGAACTGAAATTTCTTTTGCACCAACCTAATAGTAACGTTGCTTATTGTTCTAGCCCAGGCCTCTCTGAGGTGGGGTGGGTGCTTTCCATCCTGGGGCATACAAGACATTCCACTGGGATGTGCTAATACAATATTAAACCTTTTACTTATCCTTATGTTTATTTTTAGCCCATCCTTTCTTAATCTATTTTGTGTGTGTTTGGAAACGTACATGGATATTAATACAATAAGATATGTGTATGTATGATACATACCCAATTTTTTAGAAGGGGATTACAATCTGAGGGATTTGTAAAAGACTGTGATAGCTTAAAAATATGTAGCTTCACAGCTTTTGCATATTCATTCACTCATGTATGCAATCCAATCTTTCATTGATTCATTCACTCTAGGCACGCATCTCTGCTGCCTTGTATGTAGTCTGCATTTCTTGGGCACTAAGATTACATAGATAAACCGAGCACTCTATTAGCCCTTGAATAGCTCACTATCTGGTGGAAGAGGCAGAAAATCAAACAAATAAATACAGTGAAAAATGATACAAGCGCTAGTACCAAGAGTTGGTACCTGGTGCTCTATGACAAAAGAGGAAGGAACAATTAATGCAGAATTGGGCAACCTCAGGAAAGCATCAGTTGCAGTGACATGTTGGGGATGAGGTCCTTTCAAGCAGAATGAGTGGGATAAAGGCATAAATGCATGACAGCACGTGACATGGTGGGGTAACAACACAACAGCACAAGTGGTTTAAAGTATATAAATTACAAAGCACCTGAATGGAATAAGATGAGGTAGAAATGGCAGGTGATACATGGTAGAAGCTGGAAGCTGGCCTGCATCACCTGAATCCAAGTATACAAATATGAGTTTGCATCTCACCTCCTAGGACCCTGCTCCTTATAATGTGACCTACGGGTCGGCACCATCAACATCATCCAGAGCTTGTCAGAAACAGAGAATCTCAGTGCACACACACACATAAGTACAGGCATGCACATGTGGATCCACATTGTAACAAGCATCAAAATCAAAATTGGCACTTTCACAAGCTCTCCAGGTAGTTGATGTTCACATTAAGTTCGAGAAGTGAACTGCACGTATAGTAAATAAAAATCACAAGCTTAAGAATGAACGTATCTGAGTTTAAATCTGGCAGCATCAGCTGTGTGATCTTTGGCAAGTTTCTTAACCTCTTTGTACCATACTTTCCTCATTGATAAAATCATTCTAATAGAATATTCACTGTGGGCTAGGTGTGGTGGTTCATGCCTGTAATCTCAGAACTTTGGGAGGCTGGGGCAGGTGGATCACTTAAAGCCAGGAGGTCAAGACCAGCCTGGGCAATATAGTGAGACCCTGTCTTTAAAAAAAGGTAAAAATTAGCCAGGTGTGGTGGTACAGGCCTGTGGTCCCAGCTACTCTGTAGGAAGCTAAGGCAGGACGATCACTTGAGCCCAGGAGTTCAACACTGTAGTGAGTTATAATCATACCACTCACTACTGCACTCCACTACTGCAATAGAGTGAGACCCCATCTCTACAAACAAAAACAACAGAAAAAGAATGTCCACTGTAGTAAAGCTTAAATGAACAATTATTTAAAACAAACAAGCCAGGGACAGTGGCTCACGCCTGTAATCCCAGCGCTTAGGGAGTTCAAGTTGGGCAGATCACTTGAGGTCAGAAATTCGAGACCAGCCTGGCCAACATGGTGAAACCCCGTCTCTACGAAAAATACAAAAATTAGCTGGGCATGGTGGTGCGTGCCTGTAATGTCAGCTACTCGGGAGTCTGAGGCAGGAGAATCTCTTGAACCCAGGAGGCGGAGGTTGCAGTGAGCCGAGATCGCACCATTGCACTCCAGCCTGAGCGACAAGAGTGAGACTCCATCTCAAAAATAATAATAATGAATAACAGTAATAATTCTTGGTACAGAAGGTGGCTTGTAGTAAATGATCAGGGAGTGTTAAATATGACTTTGTTTATTGCTCAACTGCAGAGACCTCTCGTTTTTGTGCTTGATAGAGATCTACCATTTTCTGCCTATTCAAAGAGCAAAGAAGAAGGAAATCTCCTGAACGTAATAAATAATTAAGCTAATGCTGACTACCACCCAGTCCACTTTCAGAGAATGTATTATTAATGACTAAAAGCCTTTTGCAATTTTTGAGCACCTGTGGTGAGATGTTTGGTTGGGCGTTTTACAAACACATTGATCTTTACAAGGGAAATATGATTATCCCCATTTTCCTGCTGAGGAAATTGAGTTTCTAGAGAGAAAGTAAACTGTCCACAGCCATGCAGACATAAATAGCAGACCTGGGATTCTACCAGATGTGCCTCACTCCAAAACCCGTAATCTTTCAAAGCCAATAAGCTTT
>NW_012101532.1:1121262-1123304 GCF_000951045.1 Mandrillus leucophaeus | reverse complement strand
ATGGAATTTCACTATGTTGGCCAGGCTGGCCTTGAACTCCTGACTTCAAGTGATCTGCCTTCCTTGGCCTCTCTTACAATTGCTGAAAATTGTACAAAATCTACAAAAAAAAAAACTGTTTGTAGACATCATGTCCTTTTAATCCTATATACAAGAGTCAGAATTTCTTAAGAACAAAAATATTACTTACATAACCACATACAGTAATCCAAATCAGGAAATTTAACATTGATGCAATACTATCATCTAATCGATAGATATTATTGAAATGCTGCCTATTGTCCCATTGGTGTATTTTTTAATTTTATTTATTATTTTTATTTTTGTAGAGACAGGGTCTCACTATGTTGTCCAAGCTGGTCTTGAACTCCTGGCTTCAAGCAATCCTCCTGTCTCAGCCTCCCAAAGCACTGGGATTATAAGTATAAGCCACCGAGCCCAGCCTTCACTGATATCTTTTATAATGATTTTTTGTCTAGTTCAGAATCCACAGTTGAATTAACTTTCATATATTACATTTTTCTCCCTGTAGAAATTATACATGCTCTTGCCGGGTGCCGTGGCTCATGCTTGTAATCCCAGCACTTTGGGAGGCTGAGGTGGGCAGATCACCTGAGGTCAGGAGTTTGAGACCAGCCTGGCCAACACGCTGAAACTCTGTCTCTACTAAAAATACAAAAATTAGCCAGGCGTGGAGGCCCATGCCTGTAGTCCCAGCTACTTGGGAGGCTGAGGCAGGAGAATCACTTGAACCTGGGAGGTGGAGGTTGCAGTGAGCAGAGATTGTGCCATTGCACTCCAGTCCCGCTGACAGTGCAAGACTCTGTCTCAAAAAAAAAAAAACAAACAAGCAAACAAAAAAATTATACATGCGTTTATGGAATTCTTAGAAACACAAAATTATTGTAAAAAAACAGTAATTGCAATCATCTATTTCCTTCTAGAATTTTATGTGCATGTACACATGTGCATTTGCACAATTAAAAATCACTCTATACAACTTTATCTATGTTTCTCCATTTAAGATCATAGCCCAAGTATTTTCCTAAAGCATTAAAAGGTCTTTGTAAAAATAGGATGTTTAGGCTGGGCACGGTGGCTCATGCCTGTAATCCCAGAATTTTGGGAGGCCAAGGCTGGTGGATCACAAGACCAGCCTGGCCAATATAGTGAAACCCCATATCTACTAAAAATACAAAAAATTAGCCGGGCGTGGTGGCATGTGCCTGTAATCCCAGCTACTTGGGAGGGTGAGGGAGGAGAATTGCTTGAACCTGGGAGGCGGAGGTTGCAGTGGGCCAAGATCGCACCACTACACTCCAGCCCACGTGACAGTGTGAGACTCTGTCTCAAAAACAAAAACAAACAAACAAAAAAAACAAAACAAAAATAATGGATGTTTAATGAATTAATGAATTCATAATATTCCATCATATTTACCTCATCTTTTCTCTGTGGCTTGACATCGAGTTTCTATCCAATTTTTCTCTTATATATAGCGCTGCAATGAACATCTTTTTACCACATTATATATTAAATAATAACATAAATTATGTAATTTTTCAGCAATTGTAAGAGAGACACTTCTTCATTTTAGATGCTTTAAGTCTAACCAAATCTTTATATATTAAAACGCAGGCTTTACACAAAACCTACTGAAATAAACTTGATACAAAAACAACCCCAGTCATTTAAATAAAAACATACACGAAAGCTACATAGCTAATCTGACATTTTTTCCCCTTCTTTCATTTGTTTTAGGAGCTCAGGAATGAAATCACGACTCTAGAGGATCTAGTAATGCAAACTCAACCTCATTTATAATCGGTTCATCTAACTAACCCGTCACAATCTCTTAGCTGCCTCCTGATCAACACCAACAGGACTCATTCTATGTTTTCCTTTGACTTTATACCTGATGTAAAAATAATCACAGGCTGGGGGTGGTGGCTCACGCCTGTAATCCCAGCACTTTGGGAGGCTGAGGTGGGTGGATCACCTGAGGTCAGGAGTTTGAGACCAGCCTGGTCAACATGATGAAA
>NW_012101532.1:1093007-1120902 GCF_000951045.1 Mandrillus leucophaeus | reverse complement strand
TTCTTGGCTGCAAATAATGGAAACAATGCTGGATCACTTACATAGAAAATGAATTTATTGGGGCACCAAGCTCAGGAGATAGGAACACAGAAGCAGGCCACAGCATAGCCTGGCAGTTTCATTAGGTGACACTGGTGTCTCCACTACTAAATTTGCCATGACAGTATAACTTTACTCTGTCCCGTCACTGGGACCAGGAAATTCTTTTTCCTATGTATTTATTTGTATCACTCCTTCAAGAGTCAAAGTATTGGGCCTTATTATCTAAACATGCTAGCATGGGGCACATTTTATGCCCTAGTTTCTGGAAAGTGGGGAGAGAAAATGGCTGCATTCTTTGATTTTCACAATGAGGAACATCCTAAATGAAGGAAATTTGGAACTGAATGGCCAGAAATCTCATCAGAGACCACCAACTCATTGATATAATGCCTATTAATATATAGCCGTCCTTTCTATTATCATGTATCCATTATAAATTGTTCTGGGCTGGGCTCAGTAGCTCATACCTACAATCCTAGCACTTTGGGAGGTCAAGCTGGGAAAACTGCTTGAGCCCAGGAGTTTATGAGACCAGCCTGGGCAACATAGTAAGACCCTGACTTTACAAAAAGCAAACAAAATTAGCTGGGTGTGGTGGTGTGTGCCTGTAGTCTCAGCTACTAGGGAGGCTGAGGCTGGAGGATCCCTTGAGTACAGGAAGTCTAGGCTGCAGTGAGCCAAGATTGCACCACTGCAATCCAGCCTGGGAGACAGAGCAAGACCCTGTCTAAAAAAAAATTGTTTTGTGTAACAACTGTAATTCTTTTCTTCGTTTATTAAAAATACATTCACATCTGCACTCTAACCCCATGAAGGAAATCAGTTTCATTGGTGGTATTATTTAGCTTTGTTATGGAAGACCTGAGGTCAAATTCCCCTTGACGGGCAAAACAATCACTTAGTCCTTATAACACTCAGACTTTCATCACATTTGTAAAGTAGATGAAATTGTACAGTTGTAAGTTTCTGTACTTGAAGAGAATCTAAAGCCTCATTCCTGAGATCCCTGGGTCCTTGGTGGCCCTCCCTACAGGGAGATGCCGTAGATATACTAGTATGAATAGCATGCAAAGTTTGTTTGTTCGTTTGAGGGAGTGTCTCGCTCTGTCGCCCAGGCTGGAGTGCAGTGGCGTGATATCTGCTTACTGCAACCTCTGCCTCCCAGGTTCAAGCAATTCTCCTGCCTCAGCCTCCCCAGTATCTGGGACTACAGGCACGTGCCACCACGCCTGGCTAATTTTTTGTATTTTTAGTAGAGACGGGGTTTCACCGTGTTAGCCAGGATGGTCTCCATCTCCTGACCTTGTGATCTGCCCACCTCGGCTTCCCAAAGTGCTGGGATTACTGGCATGAGCCACTACGCCTGGCTGCATGCAAGGCTTTAACCACCTCCCGCACTCTCCTCAGCAGCAGCAATCTTATTTCTCCTGGATAAACACATTCAATCACCTTGTTGTTGCTCGAGATGGTTTCTCACTTAGTGTCATTGCTAAATCTTTGACAGGCCTTTCCACTGTTCTATAGAGCTTGTTACTTCAGAGTAGCTGATAAGACCAATGACTACCATGGCTCTCAGCCCATTATCTTGTTTCTTTCACTACAGAGTTACCTGTGCAGGAGCAAATGTTGATTGTGCAGTCATGTCAGTGTAGAAGACATTTAGGAAGCCCACAGATGCTATTACTGACAAAAGAATAATGGACAAGAAAAAAGTCTAGATCCAATGTAAGTGTCTATTCAGTGAAGAAAGATTGCATCCCACTTTAGGAAAAAAAATAAGAAGTCTAATAAAAAATCAACAAATCACCATGTTATTGGCCGCTGTCCACCACTAGGTCTGTTGCCATCCTGGATCTCACTGTTGATTACTGGTTGCACACACATTGGCCACACAGCAGTGGCAGAAGCCAAGTCAAACTTGAACAGGTTAAGTCCAAGTTCTTCAGCAATGCACAGCCTATACTGTTGCCCCTGTAGACATTACACACCTGAGCTCATTAAGCAAACACAAAGGCAGGAGATGACTGACATCTTCCTAATTATTGAAAGCTTTTCAGTAAAGGTCTTTTGTGAGCCTTCATGTGAGACACACATATTCTTTACATTCTGAGTCAATTCAGGGAAATTCACTCACATAACCTCCCCCGAACGCCTGACATTGATATTCCACTCTTGTTCTCATCAACTGCTAAATCACCTTGACTTTTCAAAGTGGGTAAGAAATATTGCTTGATGTTTTACTCTTTAGGGAGATTTCCCTTCTCTACAAGAAGGGGTGGGAACAGCCATAGACTCAGACACAGATCCAGGTCATGGGATCATGTGAGCCCTGCTGAAATTGGTCATTGTCATGCCAGCTGCAACAAAGCAAAGAGCTGAAACCATGTGATTGCAAGAGAACCTGAAGAAGTGCTTCACACGGCAGTGGTCTTCTGCTCTGAAAGTCGTGGTTTTCTCTCAGAACTCTAAGGGTCTATGCTGATACCTCCCTTTGGGGGCTTTCAGGGGCTCCTCCCAGGATCCCTACCTAATGAGGGTATCTTCAACATTATTGCATCAACTGGATTGCACGGCCATATGGCATGTCAGCTTGGACTGCAATCCTAAACTTAGTGCAGCATCTTTTGTTACTCTGTGTCCCACTCAAAACTGGCAATATGTGAGGTGACATGGTGAATAGGTTAGAACAGTATTCACAAGGGCAATATATGCTGCCTCCAATGTCCAGAAGCCTGCCAAGAGCTGTGCCTTTTCATTTACAAGGAAGAGATGAGGAACAGTAGCTTATCTCTTAATCTTAGAAAGAATAATCTTCATGCCCTGAGTATCTAAATCTACAGAGATGTTACAGGTACCTTAGTGGGGATGATTTCCTCACTCTAGAATGCATACACCTTGTCAAAATATCCATAATACTTTCCACTAACTACTTAATTGGGTTAACATGGTGCAATGTCCAAAATATATGGGGCCAGTGTCTATGGAATGTTAAGATGATCAAAATCTCTACAGCTTGCATTATAGCAGTGTATTAGTCTGTTCCCACGCTGCTAATAAAGACGTATCTGAGATTGAGCAATTTATAAAGGAAAGAGCGTAAATGGACTCACAGATCCATGTGGCTGGGGAGGCCTCGCAATCATGGCAGAAGGCAAAGGAGGAGCAAAGACAACGTCTTACATGGCAGAAGGCAAGAGAACTTGTGCAGGGAAACTCCCATGTATAAAATGATCAGATCTCATGAGACTTATTCACTACCATGAGAACAGTATGGGGGAAACCACCTCCATGATTCAATTATCTCCACCTGGCCCCACCTGTGACATGTGGGAATTATTATAATTCAAGGTGAGATTTGGGTAGGGACACAGCCAAACCATATCAGACAGCAAACAGGAAGGTTGCATAGCCTTGATATACAAAGGAGAAGGTATACTGCTGTCCTTGCCATCTATATGTAAATTGTCTTTGGTCCTCTTACTATTGGGTATCAAGAAAAAAGCATTCACTAAATTGACAACTGCCTGACAAAATGCAGAGGCTGTATTGATCTGTTCAGTAAACACACCCCATGTGGCATAGCAGCTGTATTTGGGGTTATCACCTTATTAAGTTTATAGTCTATCGTCATCTGTCAAGATTTATCTGGTTTTTCAGAGGCCAGAATAGCTCATAGAAAGGAAGTATGATAAGAACTACTATCATCACTGCATCATTTAAATACTGTTGTTGGCACTAATCTCTGCAATTCCTCTAGGAATTAAGTGTTGCTTTAGAATATGTCACAGAGGCTCCCATTTGGCCCTTTCTAATATAGTGACCCTAATGCACACATAAGACAATAAAATGGAGAATTTTATCATTTCCTAAATATATCAATTCCAATTATACTTTGGGGAACTGATGAAATAATCACAGGTAGATCTGAGGACCTAATAAACTCATTTTGTTAGGGGCAAAAATTCTAACTATGAGATCAGGAGGACATATCAGGTCCCCTGGTATCAATTTCACATTGTAACTAACAGAACTGAAAAAGTGTAGGCATTCTCCTTTTCCCAGTGTATAGTTACCTTGACAAAGAAATAAAGATTAGCTGCGTGTAGTGTCTCATGCCTGTAACCCCAGCGCTTTGGGAGGCCGAGGTGGGCAGATCACCTGAGGCCAGGAGTTTGAGACCAGCCTGGCCAACATGACAAAACCCCGTCTCTACTAAAAATACAAAAAATGGCCAGGCCTGGTGGCAGCTGCCTGTAATTCCCACTACTCGGGAGGCTGAGGCAGGAGAATCGCTTCAACCTCGGAGGCAGAGGTGGCAGTAAGCTGAGATTGTGCCACTGTACTTCTGCCTTGGCAACAGAATGAGAATTTATTTAAAAAAAAAATCAAAGATCAATTTATCAATTTCAAGACAGATTTAAAGATGGAGATAGACATAGATATTGATCGATTAGATAGTCACAGATAAATGGATAGATAGAAGACAGATATATAGAGGGAGATGATAGATGATTAGATAGATAGATGATAAATTAAATAGATAGGAGAGATGGAGAGATAGATAGATATAGAGATGTAGAGGGAGATGATAGATGGATAGAAATAGATATAGATTGATAGCAGATAGATAGATAGATAGATAGATAGATAGATAGATAGATAGATGATAGATTCACAGACAGATAGATTGATAGATTCATAGTGATTTTGTAGATACTTGCCTCACAGACACCCCGCCTCCCCTTCAATCAGTAGGCTCTGGGTTTATGACCTGACTTAGATCTGGAAACTGTTGTGAACCTTCCACTCACCAAATCTAGTTTTCTCCAGATTACACAAATTCAGCAACACCTTAGCCAGATTCCCATCTGTTTCACCCTTAGGATCACCATGATTAACCATTATAAATAGATACCTGCAGGTCTGAGTACCTTGACTGTCATGTCAGCCTTCCCGCCCAGCACAGCCACTATATCAACCTGGCCTCTGATGGTTAAGTGTGGCCGGCCGTTTCTGCTTCCTCACAATCTCATCATCCCTCTTTATATTAGGAAGTGAAGTTCCTCTATCATCAACCCTGGTCTACAGAAGATAGTCACTGTCGAGCATCTCAAAGATACTAGAACCCCTACCAATGAATTTTCTATTGCCTTAGCGAATGAAGTGTCCTTGTCTTCAGCTTTTATCAATCTTAACATATCAGAGCAGCAAACCCGTTCGTAAGATAATTAATGTCTCTGTAGAATAAATTGCAGAGCACAGATTCGGGAGCAAGATTATGAAGATGTGCTGATGACCCTAACAGGAGGAAGAAAGCTGCTTTTGATGTGCTTAATTACATAGAAATAAAACATTCTTCAGACCAGTAACCAACTGACTAAGAAAACGACATCAGAACCAGCAACAGCGACTGGAGTGACCATCTGCTTCAATTTACTATAATCTATTATCATTCTTTGAAACACATCCATCCCTGGCATACGCCAAACCTCTACTGTTTCATGTCATTGTCAGTGACACTATTCTTTTTTATTTTTTTCAGGAATGATTTGCCATTTGGCTAAGAAAGAGAAACTTCAGGGACATCTATTTGGCCCATTCTTCTAATTGCCAAAGATAATTATATCAATGTGTGGGGATCATGATTTCAACACACACAAATTGGAAAAATAACTGCCGCAGCGTTTTAGGAACCCAGTGGACATTTGTGCGATGGACCTGGGTTAAAACTCCACTCCAACTGCTGGAATATAATGATAGTCTATATCCCCAGGATTAGTGCTAATGCAGAGCCAGTGTTTAATAATATCGAGACAGCCAATACGTTCAGCCTGGTAAATTGTTACAGGTCTCTTTATAGAAAGCCAAGAGTAAGATTTCTCTTGTTCGTGATTTTGTTAGAGTTACTTAGAAAACACATGGTAAGTTCACTGCAAAATTCCTATGACCCGAAGTATTTTATTATATCAAGTGTTTTCTCATATCTAAAGCTCACTCAGAGTGGGCAAATATTGAGTCCACATTTCAATCAACCAACAAGAGGAACCACAAGTTAGAACTACTACTAGGCTTTGAACTAGAAAATGAAATCCAGAATTTCTGATGAGTTCCTTCATATATCAGCAAATTAAGATTGATCTAGTATTGTGGGATATGTTTCTGGTTCAAGCTCTTATGATATCCATTTGCATGTCTATTTCTATTTTTTTATTTTGTAAAGTTGTCAATTCCTGTCATTCTTTTGTTGTATTTTCATTCTTCTTACAGTTCTGACATTGTAATTGACACCGTGGGGGATGATAGCATTGGACTCTAAAGTTCTGAAAACTCTGGTCAACGGGGTCATTAAAAAAGGGATAAAGAGCCTCTTCAACATAGAGGAAGATACCTCTCTGGCTGGAAGGGGATACTGAGCAAGGGTTTGGCATTTGTCTATCACCAGAGTCCTCTGATTCCTCCCATTAATCTACAGTTTAGCTTTTGGCATGCCAGTCTTTCTTGATCAATGCCTCAACGTTCATCTTTAACCTCTACCTCCTGGGTTCCAGCGATCCTCCCACCTCAGCCTCCTGAGTAGCTGGGACCACCACGCCTGGCTATCTTTTTTGCATTTTTAGTAGAGGCAAGGGTCTTGCCACATTGCCCAGGCTTGTCTCAAACTCTTGAGCTCAAGTGATCCATCCACCTTGGCCTCCCAAAGTGCTGGGATTACAGGTGTGAGCCTCCATGCCCTGCCCATATTTCTTTTTGTATACAACATAAAGCAAGCTAACGTATCCATCATCTCACAGTTGCTCTTTTTTTTTTTTTTTGTCATTGTTATGGCAAGAGCAGCTAAAATCCTCCTCATTTATTAGGTTGGGACAAAAGTAATTGCGATTTTTGCCATTAAAAGTTAGGGCAAAACCGACAGTTACTTTTGCACCAATCTAATAGCATGAATCCCAATAAAGTGCAATGTTATTACCTATAGTCCTCATGTGTGCATCGTATCGCTAGACTTGTTTAGCCTACATACCTGCTACCTTCTATCCTCAGACCTACACCTCCCCATTTCCTCCCACCATGTGCTCTCCAGCCCCGCTCCACTGCGTAATGACTCTTTTGTTCTCTATGTCTGTGTATCTAAGTTTTTTTTTCAGATTCCACATATAAGTGAGATTATGCAATGTTTTTTTTCCCGTGATTGGCTTATTTCATTCAGCATAATGTCCTCTAAGCTCATCCCTGCTGTGACACATGGCAAAATCCTGTTCCTTTTTCAGGGCTGATTAATATCCCAACAGGATCTTGGTGGACCTTGGCTGTACTCAGGGCTGCTGGCCTCCTTTCATCTCTGCTGATTTTGTTATTCAGTCTTCTCATAATTCTCTGAGCTATCTCTGTTCACAATCTCTGTTCACAATTTTTTTATCTTTCTTCTTAGGTTATCCAGAGTCAGTTCCTGTACTGTGCAATCAAAAATACTCACTGAGGCCGGGTTCATGGCTCACACCTGTAGTCCCAGCACTTTGCAAGGCCAAGGCAGGAGGTATCGCTTGAGCCCAGGAGTTCGAGGCTGCAGTGAGCTATGATTGTACCACTGCACTCCAGCCTGGGTGACAGAATGACACCCTGTTTCAAAAAAAAAACCCAAAAAAACAAAAAAAAAAACCCTACCTTTTATACATATAAATACACAATTCCTGGATCAATTCAATCAAGCCACCTTAGGTGGCGTTATGCGAGCAAGAATGTGAAACCATTCCTCACCTTCCAGCTCTAATATTGATAATCCCACCATTGATGTTTCCCAGCCAGACTCAATCACTTTAAAATTTGCTCCGCTGCTCAGCAAAGTGCCCTGAGCCAAGCATAAAAGGAACATTTATAAGTATTTTTTCCTAGTTCTCCCTCTTTGAATGGAGTTCTTCACTCTGTGAAGTGGAACTTCTTTCTGTGGTCCTAAACTTTCCACACTGCAATTTCAAAGGCATGTCCCTTGCTCTTGTATTTTCTGAGTCCTGTTTGCGGGGCTCTGGCAAGCACAGTGGGAACACAGCCCATTGAAGCAAGGTAGGAGTGACCCACAGGGTCAGACTAGATGATATGATATTCTCAAAAGGGCTATACAAGGGACTGGGGACTTGGTGAAGGCTTTATTCATCCAGTCCTCTCCATGGGACATATATATATATAAAAATTATATTTCCCCTCACCTTTCATTATCTTCCCAGCTTCTCTGTTTGTTCATCACGAGTTACCAAAACACCACTAAGGAAAGGGTCCATAGGCCGGGCACGGTGCCTTATGCCTGTAATCCCAGCACTTTGGAGGCTGAAGAGGGAGGACTGCTTGAGTCCAGGCGCTGAAGCCCAGTCTGGGCAATATAGCAAGACCCTGTCTCTCCAAACAAATAAAAATAAAAATTAGCCAGGCATGGTGATGTGCACCTGTAGTCCTAGCTACTTGAGAGGTTGAGGCTGGAAGATTGCTGGAATCCAGGAGGTAGAGGCTGCAGTGAGCTGTGATCACACTACTGCACCCCAGCCTGGGCAACAGAGCAAGATCCTATCTCAAATCAAAAAAAAAGAAAGAAAAGAAAAGAAAAGAAAGAAAGAAAGAAAGAAAGAAGGAAGGAAAGAAAGAAAGACAGACAGAAAGAAAATGGTCCATAGCCTGCCCAGTGCTATTGAAAACTATTTTTTTTAAGTCATCTATGATCTATCTTTCTCCTTTTCTGAAAGAATTCATTTGACTGAAGGATTGCAGCAAAACCTTTGCAATTCAGTCATTTCTAATTTAGAATTGGAAAAGTGATTAACTATGACGTGTTATCCTCTCACAATAAGAGACGGAGTTTTATTCAGCTGCAAAGACAATATGAACCTATTTAGAACGTTGGACAGAAAGTAGGCCTTTTACCACAAGTTGAGTCTTTATCCAAATAATTTCCACACTGAAAATATTACATTGTCACACTTGATTTTATATGGAACATTACACTTTGGCTATTTCCAATGCAAAGGTAAAATGTCAATAAAAGAAGGAAAGAATGTTCCTGGGTTATATATTCAGGAAGAAGAAATACACTTTGGACCTAATGAATGATCTCCAGATCTATTTACCTTCTTCAAAAGATAAATGTCTGTTCTCTGAGGATGGAGCATTTCTTCCCTTCAATACTTCGAGCAAAAAACTTCCAAGCAGATGTTCTTCATATAAAGTGTTGGTTGGAAGGATATGTGTTAGCATTTCAATCATTCAACATTTTTTACACAATATTAAAATGGATTGAATTTCCCTCCGAGAGAGAGAGGACATTAAATCATATATTTGGAAGAGCATCAAGGATAGAATGAGATTTGCTTCGCTCCAAAAGCCAAGACACCAAGTCTGCTGGTCGAGACTTTCCCCAAATACTTTTCCAACTCAGCATAAAAAAGGCAGGGAGACAGGAAAATATTAGGTATACTTAATATGAGCTGAGGTGCAGCCAAATAGCATAGTTTCAAGGTACACTCTCACATGCTGACACGCTGAAAGATGCAATTTCTCCATTTCCAAAACTCAACAATTTTTCAGCTGCACAGCACCATTCCAATAAAACACTGGTATTTTATTCATCTCTTCCTGAAGTACCATACTTTTATTTTGTAGGCGTCTCTAAATCACATCAATTCACAAAAGACCAAGTGCTCGCTGCTATAGTCAAATCAGATGTTCTACACACATACACGCATGCCAGGTTTCTTTCTTTCATTCTTTTGCTAGTTAGTCGGAGATGAGAGATTCGTAGTCTGAGTCACAAAGCTCCCCTTAGGTAGCAAACAAGGCTAATGAATGCATGGTGTACATCCAGGAGCTCCACGGCCTCAGAATTCTCCCTTCACACCACTTCCCATCTCTCAGCTGAACCTGTGTCTTCTCCAGGGAGTTTTGCCTTTGTGATGGAAACATCTCTATAGCTCCTTTTTATAATTATTATTTGTTAGAGCTTATACATGTGTGAGGGTGCAGATATCATCAAAACAAACACTTCCCATATAATAATCTTTTAGATTTCATGTAAAATCTTAGAACTGAAGGGACCTTGTAGTCCAACCAGCTCATTGTACATATAGGGAAACTGAGGGTTCCATACCCTAAGTCAGTGCATAGAGAACCCAAGTCTCCTGCTGTGGGTTTCATGCTCTTTGCTCTACTTTAGGACTTGGCAAATTTCTTCTCTAAAGGGCTGAGTATTAAATATTTTAGGCTTTGTGGCCACAGACAATCTCTGTCATTTTTTTAAAAGGAAAATTATAACCTTTAAAAATATAACAGCTGGTTTTTAGTTTTAGGGCCTCATAAAAACAGTAAGTAGAATGGATTTGTCAATCCTTATTCTATTTCATGATACACACATCAGTCATCAAAAATAAATGGAGTGGGCCAGGTGCGGTGGTCATGCTGTAATCCCAGAATTGTGGGAGGCCAAGGTAGGCAGATCACCTGAGGTCAGGAGTTCCAGACTAGCCTGGACATCATGGTAAAACCCCATCTCTATTACAAATACAAAAATTAGCTGTACATGGTGTGCAGCTGTAGTCCCAGCTAGTCAGGAGACTGAGGCAGGAGAATCGCTTGAACCCAGGAGGTGGAGGTTGCAGTGAGCCGAGACTGTGTCACTGCACTCCAGCCTAGGCAACAGAGCGAGACTTTGTCTCAAATAAATAAATAAATAAATAAATAAATAAATGGAGTGTATTCATCAGCAACTACCACAATAATACTGGATAACAAATGGCCCCAAAACTTAATGATATGCAGCAAACACCTCATGTTTTCATGCTCATAGGCCTGGGGATTGGCTGTGATGACTCCATTCCACATGTCTTACTGTGGGGCCCCAGCCAGAGGTGCAGTGATTACTTGGGTCACGTTCTTCTCGTTGTGAAGGTCAGAAGTTCCCAAAGGGGTGAGCAAAAACACACAATGTGTGTTAAACTGTCTTAAATGCAAACTTAGAGTCAGAATTGCAAAACTGTCACTTTCACTCACTCTGCCCTGGCTAAAGCAAATCACACAGCCAAGCCAAATGTCAACAGAGAAGGAATGTATACCTCCCCTTTGGAGCTGGTGAGGGAGAGAGTGACTATTTGCTGGATAATAATTCAATGACTTGGGTGGGATTCTAGAAGACAGTGGTAGTGGCTTAATTTTTCATTCCCCTGAGTCCTCTACAAAAAATAGATAGCATATCTAAGATGGTACGTCAAAGACCTATCAATAAGGTACTGTAAAATACAAGCAATGATAGCCATGACTTAAGCCTCCTTGTGGAAGGAAGCAGGAGAGGACATCCAGGCTTGTCATGGCCACAAGAACAAGGGAAATTCAGAACATTGGTACTCACTGAAAAGTATCACAGACTAAATGTAAATTATTTCAACCATCATGGAAGATAGTGTAGCAATTCCTCAAAGATCTAGAGGCAGAAATACCATTTGACTCAGCAATCCCATAACTAGGTATACACTCAAAGGAATAGAAATCATTCTATTATAAAAACACATGCACTTGTATGTTCATTGCAGCACTAGTCACAGTAGCAAAGACATGGAATTAACCTTAATACTCATCAATGATAGACTGAATAAAGAAACGTGGTACATATACATGTGGAATACCATGCAACCATAAAAAGGAATGAGGTCATGTCCTTTGCAGGACCATGGATGGAACTGGAGGCCATTATCCTTAGCAAACTAACGCAACAACAGAAGACCAAATACCACATGTTCTCACTTACAAGTGGGAGCTAAATGACGAGAACCCATGGACACATGGTGGGAACAATACATACTGGGGTCTGTTAAAGGTTGGGGGTGGGAGGAGGGAGAGGATCAGGAAGAATACCTAATAGATACTGAGCTTAATACCTGGGTGATGGGATGGTCTGTGCAGCAAACCACCATGGCACACGTGTACCTGTGGAACAAACCTGAGCATTCTGTACATGAGCCCCTTCCCCCCGTAGAAACAATCTAACGTAGTGGTTACGAGCACTGATTCTTACCCCAGACAGCCTGAGTGGAAATTCTGACTCTCTTAATGACTCTGTGACATTGAGAAAGTGATTTAATCTCTCTGAGTCTCAGTTTCCTTATGTATAAAGTCAGATGATAATAGTAATACCTATATTGCTGGGTGTGGCGGTTCATGCCTGTAATCCCAGCACTTTGGGAGGCCGAGGCAGGTGGATCATCTGAGGTCAGGAGTTGGAGACCAGCCTGGCCAACACGGTGAAACCCCATCTCTACTACAAATACAAAAATTAGCCAGGCGTGGTGGCGCGTGCCTGTAATCTCAGCTACTTGGGAGGCTGAGGCGGGAGAATCGCTTGAACCTAGGAAACAGAGGTTGCAGTGAACTGAGACTGCACCACTGCCCCCTAGCCAAGGCAACAGAGTGAGACTCTGTCTCAAAAAATAAAAAAATAAAAAAAGAAAAAGAAAAAGAAAAAGAAAAAGAAAAAGAAAGAAATGCTGTAAAATGCCTAATATAGTGTGTCACCAAGAAACTCCCTCTTCTGCTGAGACATTCATTCCCCCAGCTGGTAGTGTTGGCAGCTGACGGATTTCAGAGGAGTGTCTCTTTGGAACTTGCTGAGTCAAATAGATCAGCATAGTCCAAGTTCATACCCCCTTTCTAAGGCAGTCTGTATATTAGGTTGGTGTGAGTATAATTGCAGTTTTTGCATTGTTGAAATTTGCCATTTGATATTGGAATACATTCTTAAATAAATGTGATTATGTTATACTCATTTTAATGGCATTTCTCACTTTTTTTGCTAATGACTTATTACTTGCTGTTTATTTTATATTTATGTTAGACTACGGAAATGATGTTAGACAAAAAGCAAATTTGAGCGATTTTCTTATCCGAGTTCAAAATGGGTTATAAAGCAGCAGAGACAACTCACAACATCAACAATGCATTTGGCCCAGGAACGGGTAACAAATGTACAGTACAGTGGTGGTCCAAGAAGTTTTGCAAAGGAGATGAGAGTGAAGATGAGGAGTCTAGTGGTCAGCCATCGGAAGTTGACAACAACCAATTGAGAACACTCTTCCAAGCTGATCCTTTTACAACTACATGAGAAGTTGCTGAAGAATTCAATGTCCACCAATTTAGTCATTCAGCATTTAAAGTGAATTGGACAGGTGAAGAATCTCCTTAAGTGGGTGCCTCATGAGCCGACCAAAAATAAAAAAAATGTCATTTTATAGTGTTTTCTTCTCTTATTCCTATGCAACAACAACGAACCATTTCTTAATCAGATTGTGACGTGCAATAAAAGTGGGTTTTATATGACCACCAGTGATGACCAGCTCAGTGGCTGGACTGAGAAGAAGCTCCAAAGCTCTTCCCAAAGCCAAACTTGTACCAAAAAAAGGTAATGGTCACTGTTTGGTGGTCTGCTGTTGGTCTGATCCACTACAGATTTCTGAATCCTGGCGAAACCATTACATCTGAGAAATATGCTCAGCAAATTGGTGAGATGTACAGAAAACTGCAATGCCTGCAGCTGGCACTGGTCAACAGAAAGGGCCCATTCTTCTCCTTGATGATGTCCCACCACAGGTCACACAACCAATGCTTCAAAAGTTGAACGAATTGGGCTATGCAGTTTTGCCTCATCCACCATATTCACCTGACCTCTCGCCAACCAACTACCACTTCTTCAAGCGTCTTGACAACTTTTTGCAGGGAAAGCACTTCCACAACCAGCAGGATGCATACAATGCTTCCCAAGAGTTTGTTGAATCCCGAAGCACAGATTTTTATGCTCCAGGAATAAACAAACTTATTTCTCATTGGCAAAAAAATGTGTTGATTGTATTGGTTCCTATTTTGATTAACAAAATTTACAGTCCAAAACCACAATTACTTTTGCACCAGTCAACCTTGAATGGCTGGTCAAAGTGAGATATAATGATTTATCTCTCTGCCTAAAGCTGGGAAATTCTGAAAATGCTTCCTTCCCTGCATCAGAGATCCCACAGAATAAGCTGAGGCATCTCCTACAACTGCATCACAGCCTAACATCTCCCACTGTCCTATCCTGTACACTTCACTCCCCAAAAGGTCTTGATCCTCAGGGCATTCCCCCCCAAAATTTCCAGCATGCAGCTCTCCATCACAGCCTGTTTTCTGGAGAGTCAGACTTCATAAAGACGTTGTAAGGATTATATGAGTGAAGAGTTATTAGCTAGCACTACATGATGAAGAGGATGATCATGCTGATGGTGATGGTGTGATAAGTGGCATCCTCTGTTGGTCATAAAATGAGTCCTAGTGGGTAAGAAACTCTCCCCAACCTATCTTAGAATGGTGCTCCAACTATTCAAGTGTTGACTATTATTTCTTTATCAAGGCCAACCTTTTGGTGATGGCATAAGTAAATACAGCATTCTCCCCTATTAGTATGTCACATCCATCAGTTTTAAAAAAAATTCTCAGATGTGGAGAAAGGGGAACTCCAGTACACTGTTGATGGGTAGGTAAGTCAGTATAGCTACTATGAAAAGCTGTATGAGAAGTCCTCAAAAAGCTAAAAATAGAGCTACCATATGATCCAGCAATTCCACTATTGGGTATATATCCAAAGAAAAGGAAATCAGTATGCTCAAAGAAAAGGAAATCAATATACTGAAGAGATATTTGCACTGCCATGGTTATTGTAGCACTATTCGCTATAGCCCAAATACGGAATTAACCTACCTGCCCATCAATGAATGAATGGATAAAGAAATTGTGGTGCATATACACAATGGAATATTATGCAGTCATAAAAAAGAATAAAATCCTATCATTTGCAGCAACATGGATGAAACTGGAGGTTACTACATTAAGTGAAATAAGACAGGCACAGAAAGACAAAGATTGCATGTTCTCACTTGTACATTGGAGCTTAAAAAAGTGGATCTGATGAAGATAGGAAGTAGATTGGTGGTTATCAGGGACCAGAAATGGTCGGGGGAGGGATGAAAAGAGCTTAATTACTAGGTGCAAACATAGTTTGATAGAAGAAATGAGACCTAGTGTTTCACGGACCGATATTTTGAAATATTATATATTTCAAAATAGCTAGAAAATAAAAATGTATCCAGCATAAAGAAAAGACACATATTTATAGTGATGGATATCCTAATTCCACTAGTTTGATCTTTACAAATTGTATAAATGTATTAAATTATCCCATATACCCTGAAAATATGTGCGCCTATGATGTATCAATTTAAAAATAAAATTTAAAAAATCCTCTGGAGGAATGACTGGTAGTTCTATATTCATTCTCAATTTTACATTTACTAGCAACAAGTGAAGGATTTATTACATTTCATATCCAACAAAAGTATGTGTGAAAATATGAGAAAATGATATTTTTTTTGCCTCAAAAGGTATTTCCCCATAAGACAAGTGGGAAAAATGACAAAGGGAAAAAATTTTACAATGGAAATATCTGAAAGATAATACTTTAACCAAAAGATCAAAATTAGCTTTACCAGCTGAGATGTGTCAACACTATGTGCCTCCTGAGATGATGCACTGAGAAAGATATAACATCACTTGTATAACTCACTGAAAATGCAGAGCCTGAATAAAAGCCGGAACATTCAACAAGTCTAATTGAGGGACATTCTACAAAGTATCTGCCTAAAACTTACCAAAAGTGTCCAGTCCATATAAGACAAAGAAAGCCTGAGGACATGTCCTAGGTTGTAAGAGGCTCAAGAGCCACAAAAGCTAAATATAGAATGTAATCTTGGTTTGGGCCCCAGACCAGAAAGAGGACATTAGTTGGATAGTTCAAGACATTTTCATAAAGTCTATGGATTAGTTAATAGTTGTGTGATGGTAGGGAGTTTTGGTTTTACTGTGGTGAGGTACTCCACTTATGGCCCATTCTTCCTGCTAATTACAGCTATAAAGTCCAGAACACACACACACACACACACACACATACACACACACACACACACACACACACAAAACTCCAGGATTTTGTAAAGCAACCAAAAGCAGGCAGTTTGTGGAGGACAGATGACCTCTACATCTGGGTGAGTCTCCCATCTTTGTGTAGATTTACCTCAAATGTAGGCTCAATCTTGAAAGCGGTGTAGCACAGGCTGCTAAAACTTCAATAGAAACTACCATCTAGAAATTCTATTTGTTCAGTTTTTAAATCTTCTCAGCCACCTCTGCAGCTTCTTATTTTATAGCCACAATCCAAATCTCCTTTTTTAAAAAAACATATGAATTACAGTTATTTCATATTCTTGTCTGATGATAATTGTGGTGTTTGAATATTAGGACACCTGATTCTGTGGTTTTGTCTGTGGTTTCTGCTGACTCAGACTATGGTGCTTCCTTTTATATTTCATACATATTGACTATAAACTGATCGTCCATGGAATGTTATCAATGGATATACTTTGAGACCCTCTTTTACAGACCACTCTACAAAGTTTTATGTAAGTTTCCACTGGGTATCTAGGAGACGCTACCAACCCAGCATCTCTTTAAAATACATTCTCAGCTTGAAGAATTTTAGGCCAACCAGATAGGGTAAATTGGGGCTGCAAATCTACAGGAAGGCCAATTTGTAATTGCACATTCAAAGAGAAATTTAGACTGCGAGCCATGGTTCACGCCTGTAATCTGAACATTTTGGGAGGCCAAGGCGAGAGGATCACTTGGGCCCAGCAGTTTTAGACCAGCCTGGGCAACATTGCAAGATCCTGTTGATACAAAAAATGAAAAAATTTGCCAGCCATGGTGGCACAGGCCTGTAGTCCTAGCCATTTGGGAAGCAAAGGCAGGAGAGTCTCTTGAGCCCAGGAGTTCGAGGTTACAGTGATCTACGATGATACCACTGTACTCCAGCCTGGGTAACACGAACAAACGAGAAACAGAAGCAGATTCGTCTATTCCTTCCACTCATAACAAAGGCAGATACAGGAATTTACTTCTTGTTCTCTTATGGGAAGCAAGTTTATTTCTAGTTTATTCTTTTTTTTTTTTTTTTTTTTTTTTTTTGAGAAGGAGTCTCGCTCCATTGCCCAGGCTGGAGTACAGTGGCATGATCTCGGCTCACTGCAACCTCTGCCTCCCGGGTTCATGCCATTTTCCTACCTCAGCCTCCTGAGTAGCTGGGACTACAGGCACCCGCCACCACACCTGGCTAATTTTGTTTTGTTTTGTTTTTAGTAGAGACGGGGTTTCACTGTATTAGCCAGATGGTCTCGATCTCCTGACCTCATGATCCACCCGCCTCGGCCTCCCAAAGTGCTGGGATTACAGGCGTGAGTCACTGCGCCCAGCCTCTAGTTTATTCTTAAAATGATAGCATAGTCTTTTGAGACCACAATTCTATGTGTGTTTGGGGGTGGGGGGTGGTGGTTCCTATTAACCTCTACATTAAGCCAGATGCTAAGCCATGTCATTAGGTCCCTATAACTACCTAAAAATCACAGGGGTTTCTGGTAGATGTTTCCAATGCCAAAGCCACAAAACAAGCTATTTTATTCTCTAATTACACCTTTCCCTTTGTGTTTAGCCTCTGAGGTTTCCTTAACTGCTTGTCAGCTCAGAAATTATTTTAAAAATACTTCTAATAAAATATTTCTGGCTATTTTAAACAAGAGGGTTATAAAATCTGCCATGCTGCTAGAAACAGATATGTCTTTATCACTGTTGACTGTAGACTATATTTTTCTGAACATCCTATGCTGACTTCAAGAATAGCCAGATCGGATGGCTAGTGTAGGTCAGATATTCTATTACCCTCATGAAACCTGTAATTTTGATTTATTTTTTAGCCCTTGCCTAACCCATAACTCTAGCCAAAGACTTACTGAATCTTGAACACAGAGAGACTTCTAATCATTTCCTGGCCTCTGAGTCCTACTACTCATTTGTAGCATCCTGATGTCCCTCCTGAGCCACCCACCTTCAAGACATTGCCACTTGGAGTTCAGTATTATTGTGGCAGGTGCAAAGTAGCTATTCCCGTTCAGTAAGGAAGATGTTGGTGCTGCAGCAGACTCACAGTCCCCAAAGAAAGGCTCCAACTGTGGTAGTTCATTAATATTAAAGAAGATAATCGCTGTGATAAGAAAGAAGGCTGTCACATTCAATAGTGAAAACTTTCTAGAGAATGACGTATTGCAGACAAATCCAAACTAGGAAAATGAATAGAACCTCCCCAAACAATTCTACAAAGTTAATATTTCAAGCCACACTGTTAGCTACAAATCTCGAATGCTGATGAGCTACCGTGTACAGAGGCTCTGTGACACCTGCAACTCACCTGTCCCCAGGGAGGTGAGATGAAAGCTTCAGACCACAATTTCATCGGTTGCCCAGTAGTGACAAAAAGCCTCAGGCTTTGCACCTGGCAGGTGCGGTCCAGCAGGGGAGTGAGACACCAACTCCAGGGGAGGGACAGACAGAGAATGGGAGGATATTTTGGGCACTTCCTGCATATTCGGGAAGAAGGAAAGAAGGTTGGTTTTCTCCTTTGGGGATAGAGCTGTTCCAGCTTTTTATTTGTTTTGATAGCAAAGTGATGCATAAAATAAATGTGCAAAATGGGTGCCACATAAACAAATTGTAGCGGCACTAAGCTCACCAAGTGCGAGGCATGTTGAGTTAGCCAAACAGCACACACATTCCCATGGGGCTAAAGCAAGCCGAGTAAGATACCTTGCAACTGTGGCCCCTGTGTGAGTATGTGAGCGTGTTTAGGTCTATGCCTAACACTCATTCCACAGCATTTATTTTATACTTGTTCTGGAGCAAGCATTATGTGAGCGCTGAGGATGGAAAGAAAGAAAATAAAAGGGACAGATTCTGCTCTGGTGAGCTCATTTTCTTGCTGGTGAGGAAGAAAAATGTGTAAACAGGTCATTGTAATACAAAGCATTATCTTGTGTGTGTCTACGTTTTTTGGTCTATGAAAGCTTCTGTGTTCATCTGAGCAGTCTCCTTCCTTATAAACATGCTTGGAAGGGCCTCATGGTTCCAAAGCCACCCTTGCAACCCAATCAGTAAACCTGAAAGGGTGTCCAAGGGGATCATGAACAATGCAAGCCAGGCTGCTTCTTAGTTTTGGGTTTTTGTGGTTTTTTTTGAGACAGAGTCTTGCTCTGTCACCCAGGCTGGAGTGCAGTGGTATGATCTCGGCTCACTGCCACCTCTGCCTTCTTAGTTCAAGCGATTATCCTGCCTCAGTCCCCCGAGTTGCTGGGATTATAGGCAGGTGGCACTTCGCCTAGCTAGTTTTTGCATTTTTAGTGGAGACGAGGTTTCACCATGTTGGCCAGGCTGGTCTTGAACTCCTGATGTCAGGTGATCCACCCGCCTTGGCCTCCCAAAGTGCTGGGATTACAGGAATGAGCCACTACACCTGGCCTTTTCTTGCTTTTTGAGATACGGGGGCGGGTTCTCTCTGTTGTCCAGGCTGGAGTGCAGTCACACAGTCATGGCTCACTGCAT
The DNA here is from genome assembly GCF_000951045.1 of Mandrillus leucophaeus. Classification (NCBI taxonomy): domain Eukaryota; kingdom Metazoa; phylum Chordata; class Mammalia; order Primates; family Cercopithecidae; genus Mandrillus; species Mandrillus leucophaeus. Next base: position 1,101,333 of record NW_012101532.1, on the reverse strand, counting down.
CTTCACACTCCTGTAATGGAGCAATCCCAGTGCCTCAGCCTCCCAGGTAGCTGGGACTACAGGCATGCACCACCATGTGCAGCTCATTTTTAATTTATTTTTTTGTAGAGATAGGGTCTCACTATGTTGGCTAGGCTGGTCTCCAATTCCTGGGCTCAAGCAGTATCCCCTCTTCTGCCTCCCAGAAATGCTGGGATTACAGGCATGAGCCATGATGCCCAGCCCAATAAGCCAGGGTTCTAATAGGAGAGGTTAAGGTGGGGACCATTCTCCAGGTTGCCACTACCTACCTTTCCTCTTGAGGAAAGTGAGAGTGCTACATAATGAAACAGGCAAGGAGCCTGGAGTATACGTCAGGAAATTAAAGGAACGAAGGAGGCTGGGCGCAGTGGCTCATGGCTGTAATCCCAACACTTTGTTAGGCCGAGGCAGGTAGATCATGCAGTCAGGAGATCGAGACCATCCTGGCTAACATGGTGAAACCCTGCCTCTACTAAAAATACAAAAGCTTAGCAGGGTGTGGTGGCGTGCGCCTATAGTCCCAGCTACTCAGGAGGCTGAGGCAGGAGAATCGCTTGAATCCGGGAGGTGGAGGTTTCAGTGAGCCGAGATAGTGCCACTGCACTGCAGTCTGAGCAACACAGCAAGACTGCATCTCAAAGAAAAAAAAAAAAAAGGAATGAAGGAGCACGTCTCAGCCTCTTAAATTAGTGTGGTTATACAGAAGTATATTAGAAGACCAGTGTCTGGAGTGGAGAACCTCTAAGGATCCAGGTAGGGCCTGGGACCTAACAGAGTCCTGGGCAAAGTTCCTACATATCTAGACATTACAATGCAGCTCTCAAAAGGTCTTCCAGTTCCATGAAACTTACCAACTCGGAGTAGAGTCATAAACTAGTAATCAAGCATCACATGGCTCTTTCTCACATTCTTCAAAGCCTTTGGCTTTCTGTAACCATAACAGAGCATTTGGCTAAGACCATACATGTGCTAAAACATTCCTGAGGTTCCCTTGGTGGATGAGGATTTAAATGTGGCTCAGGTTCCACAGCTGTGAATAGTTTTGCTTTCCAGGTGTCCTAGTCCATTTTCTGTTGCTTTTAACAGAATACCTGAAGCTGGGTACTTTATAAAGAAAAGGAATGTATTTCTTACAGTTATGGAGACTGAGAAGTTCAAGGTCAAGGGGCTGCATCTGGGGAGGACCTTCTTGCTGGTGAGGACTCTCTGCAAAGACCCAAGGCAGTGCAGGGCATCCTATGGTGAAGGAGGCTGAGCGTGGTAGCTCACATCTCTCTTCCTCTTCTAATAAAGGAAACAGTCCCATTCCCATGATAACTCATTAATCCATGAATCTATGAAAGAATTAATTTATTCATGAGGGCAGAACCCTCATGACCCAATCACCTCTGAAAGGACCTACCTCTCAATACTGCCACACTGGGGATTAAGTTTCAACATGAGTTTTGGAGGGGACAAATATTCAAACCACAGCAATGGGTGTATAGGTTGGAGCATTTAAAGACTTGTAAACAAAGACTAACTGAATGTTTTTTGGAGGCTTATTTTCTGTCAATAAAATTCTGAATCATATGGAAACAAAGCAAATGCCTCACATATGCAAAGCACTTGTGTTATGTATCCCTACTCAAATGTATTTCATTTGTTCTTGCATTAATAAAAGTATTTATTTAACAAATAAGGATAGCTCCCGTTACTGTATTATAAAAGTAAGTATAATAAAGTCTTTTGTTTACTTTTTTCTTTTTTTGTTGTTGTTTGACCTCTAATCAACAGCTTGCCAGGTCTTTTAAATTCTAAATTTGAAGTACATACATGGTTCTATTGATAGCTCTGTTAGTTTCCAAGTGCTGCCATAGAAAAGTATTACAAGCTGGGTAGCTTAAGGCAACAGAAATGTGTGCTTTCACAGCACTGGTAGCCAGAAGGAAGGTGTTGGCAGGGCCATGCCCTCTTGAACTATAAGGGAGAACCAGTTCCATGCTTTTCTCTTAGCTTCTGGCATCACTAGCATCCCTTAGCATTCTTTGGCTTGTATAACTCCAGTTTCTGACTCTATCTTCCTTCTGCATGTGTCTCTTCTCTCTTTGTTTTGTTTTGTTTGTTCTTTGAGATGGAGTTTCGCTTTTATTGCCCAGGCTGGAGTGCAATGGCACGATATTGGCTCACTGCAAACTCCGCCTCCCGGATTCAAGAGATTCTCCTGCCTCAGCCTCCCGAGTAGCTGGGATTACAGTCATGTGTCACCATGCCCGGCTAATTTTGTATTTTTAATAGACACAGGGTTTCTCCATTTTGGTCAGGCTGGTCTTGAACTCCCAACCTCAGGTGATCTGCCAGCTTTGGCCTCCCAAAGTGCTGGGATTACAGGCATGTGAGCCACCACGCCCGTCCTCTCTTCTCTTTTTATAAAGACGCCACTCATATTGAATTAGGGCTTGACCTCATAACCTCATTTTAATATTACATCTGAAAAGACTTGGTTTCCAGATGAGGTCCCATGCACAGATGTTAAGGCTTAGGAGTTAAAATATGTTCTCCCAAAATACATATTTAAGGAGGTGGAGGGACATGCAGAGGAAACAAAAAAGAAAAGATAAATAATAAAGAAGGCCAGATGCGGTGGCTCGCGCTTGGAATCCCAGCACTTTCGGAGGCCAAGGCAGGCGGATATCTTGAGGTCAGGAGTTTGAGACCAGCCTGGCCAACATGGCAAAACCCCATCTCTTCTAAAAATACAAAAATTTGGGCTTGGTGGTGCATGCCTGTAATCCCAGCTAGCTGGGAGGCTTCAGGAGATGAATTCCTTCATCTCCTTAAACATGTATTTTGGGAGGACACATTTTAAATGGTAACAGTAGCCCAAAGACGGAAGAGTCAGTTGATCTGTGATATACTACTTTGTCTTGAAAACTGAGAAGGAGTTTGACAGACAAGGGATAAAGAGAAAATCTGAACAAGAAGGGCTGAATTGTTCTGTAGTTTATAAACGTGAAACAGAATTGTGTGTTCAAGGAACAACTGTTGGTTCAGTATGGCAGTATTGCAATACTTTAATGCAGAGGCTGTGGTTGCTTGTCTCCCAGATGGACTTCCCTAATTACTTCTCCAACTGTTTGCACTTGCCATTCTTCCATCAAGAAATGAAGTCTGTTTGCTATGGTCTGATTGTTTATATCCCACCAAAATTCTTACATTGAAACCTAATTCCCATTACAGCAGTATTAAGAGATGGGGTCTTTAGGAGATGATTAGATCAGGAGAGCTCCACCTTTGTGAATGGGATTGCTGCCTTTTTAAAGGAAGCCAGACGGTCGGGTGCGGTGGCTCCGGCCTGTAATCCCAGCACTTTGGGAGGCTAACGTGGGCAGATCATGAGGTCAAGAGATCGAAACCATCCTGGCCAACATGGTGAAACCCTGTCTCTACTAAAAGTACAAAAATTAGCTGGGTGTGATGGCGCGTGCCTGTAGTCCCAGCTACTCGGGAGGCTGAGGCAGTAGAATCACTTGAACCTGGGAGGCAGAGGTTACAGTGAGCCAGGATCGCACCACTGCAATCCATTCTGGCAACAGAGCAAGACTCCGCCAAACAAACAAACCCAGAGGAAACTTGTTTACCTCCTCCACCACATAAGGACACAGCTAGAAGATGCCATCACTGAACCAGCAAGCAAGCCCTCACCAGGGCACTGAATCTGATGATGCCTTAAGCTTGGACTTTCCAGGCTCTAGAACGGTAAGACATACATTTTTGTTGTTTATAAGTCAACCAGTATATAGTATTTTTTTATAACAGCCTGAAAGAACTAATACACTATCCTTCCCCTCCGTTGACTCTAGGCTGGATTCGTGACTTGGCTTTCTTGACCAAGAGAATGGGGAAGAAGTGGCATTCTGAGACCTCTGACGCTATGTCATAATCTTGCACCTTCTGCCTGAATCTTGAAACATTTACCCTTGGAAGCCAGACAGTGCTATTTCCATTGCATCTAGACCAATACCTGCACAAAATAGGTCCTTAATAGGTATTTGTTGAAATGATATCTATTGCAGAGACTGGAGAAGGAGAAAAGTAAAACAAGTCTCGATTCAAGTTGGCAGGGTTGTGAATGGCACTAGCCTTGAGGACCAGGAGCCTGGGAGAGAGGAGCTCAAGAAGAAGACTTTAAATGATTGATGTCATGGCCCAGGCTGGGTAGAGAAAGAAACAAGTTCTCCAGAGGGACAATGGACTGGCATCAAGTGGAAAGCGCTGGGAATTGCTGGTCTCCATGCAGTCAAAAAATGTACATAGGGAGCCAGGCGCACTGGCTCATGCCTATAATCTCAATACTTTGGGAGGCTGAGGCAGGAGAATTGCTTGAGCCTAGGAGATCGAGAGCCACCTGGGCAGCATAGTAAGACCCAATCTCTAAAATAAATAAATAAATAAAATAGTTTGGTGCAGTGGCAAGTGCCTTTAGTCCTTGCTACTCAGGAGGCTAAGGCAAGAGAATCACTGGAGCCCCAACAGATTGAGGCTACAGTGAGCTATGATTGCATCACTGCACTCCAACCTTGGCAATAGAGCAAGTTCCTATCAAGAAGAAGAAGAAGAGTAAGAAGAAAAGGAAGAAGGAGAAGAAGGAGAAGGAGAAGGAGAAGAAGAAGAAGGAGGAGGAGGAGGAGGAGGAGGAGGAGAGGAAACAACAAAGAGAGAGAAGGAAAAATACCTCTGCCTCCCGAGTTAAAGTGCTTCTCATGTCTCAGCCTCCCAGCTAGCTGAGATTACCCCTACACCCAGCTAATTTCTGTGTTTTAAGTAGAGAAAGGGTTTCACCATTTTGGCCAGGCTGGTATCAAACTTCTGACCTCAAGGAATCTGTCCACCTTGGCCTCCCAAAGTAGTAGGATTACAGGCAAGAGCCACTGTGTCTGGCCTTCTCTATTATTTATTTTTCCCTCTTTACTTCCTCTTCATGTCCCTTCAATGCCATCGTTTTACTTTTACTAGACACTCTGAGCTTCCTCTTAGATCTTCCACATTAGTTAGGGTTCTCTAAGGAAACAGAACCTGTAAATATATATATCTGGAATTGGCTCACATGGTTATGGGGGCTGAGAAATCTTAGGATCTGCTTGTTATCCTAGAAAACAAGATATAAACCCAAGAGAGCTAGTGGTGTAGTTCCAGTTCATGTCTGACAGCCTAAGAACCAGGAGAGCCAGTGGTATAAGTTACAGTCCAAGGGCAGGAGAAGACTAATATTCCAGCCCAAGCAGTTGGGCAGAGAGAGAAAATTCCTCCTCATTTTACCTTTTTGTTCTCTTCAGTTTCCCAATTGATTTGATGAGGTCCATCCACATGAAGGAGAGTAATCTTCTCTACTTAGTCTACTAACTCAAATGATAGTCTCATTGAGTAACACCCTCAGACACATCCAGAATAATGCTTAACCAAATATCTGGGCACCCCATGGCCCAATCAAGTTGATACATAAAATGAACCATCACATACCCCTTCTTTTACTTCCACCACTGCCCCCTCTTAATTGACCACCAAATGAGATGGAAAATGTATATTTAATACTTGAAGACTAAAACTCTATATCTCATGTTTTTAATTTTAAAATATAATAAGGCAAACATATTCTATCTTTCTTTCTAGATGATAAAACATCTAAATAAAGTTGCTTTTTGTATATATCTCTGATGATCTTTTTTGGGGGAAATCAGTGCTTCAGATTCTGGAAGATGTTTCCATACTTCTGGTCCATCCAGGTCTTCTGTTCCTCATGTTCCTTCTGTTCCTCACTGCCAATTCTACCTAGGTCTGGACCTCCAGCACTGACCAGAACTCTCTCTCTCTCTCTGTGTGTGTGTGTGTGTGTGTGTGTGTGTGTGTGTGTGTGTGTGTCTATGTGTGTGTGTGTGTATCAGTTGAACCTATTGTATTAGCCCATTTTCATGCTGCTAATAAAGACATACCAGAGACTGGGCAATTTACAAAAGAAAGAGAGGTTTAATGGACTTATAGTTCCACGTGGCTGGGTAGGCCTCACAACCAAAATGGAAGACAAGGAGGAGGAAGTCATATCTTACATGGATGGCATCAGACAAAAGGAGAGCTTATGCAGGGAAACTCCCATTTTTAAAAACATCAGATCTCATGAGACTTACTCACTTTCAGGAGAACAGCACAGGAAAGACCCCACTCCCCCACCATGATTCAATTACCTCCCACCAGGTTCTTCCCATGAAACGTGGGAATTGTGAGAGTTACAATTCAAGATGAAATTTGGGTGGGGACACAGGCAAATCATATCACCTATCAAACATAAAATTTTTAAAATTCTATAATTGGTTGCTGTGTTTTTCCTAAAAACACCCAAGCAACTAACTGTTTAGTTACCTTTTCTAAATTGGCAAATTTAAATCCAGCAAATTTTTTCTCTCTTCAAGTATTAACATTTGATCTGTCCACAGGTCAGAAAACTGAAGCAGGTATCTCATGCTTTTCTAACCATCACTCAGCCAATTAATAGTAAAGTCAGGCTAGTGGCTCTTTCTATCTGAGGGGTATAAGTCTACCTGAGGGGTTCATCTTTGCTGGTTTTCCTACTCCCACTGCCTGCTCTCAATTATTCCCAATACCATACTTTACGTAAATCTACATAATTTTTGACTTTTTAATAATAGCCATGCTTGAAATTGAAATTCAAGGGCCAGGTCCAAGTGGTTCTTGCCTGTAATGCCAGTGCTTTAGGAAGCTGAGGTGGGAAAATCGCTTGAGACCAGAATAAGAAAGGAAGGAAGGAAGGAAGGAAGGAAGGAAGGAAGGAAGGAAGGAAGGAAGGAAGGAAGGAAGGAAGGAAGGAAAAAAATGACAGGAAGGGAGAGAAGGAGGAAGGGAGGGAGGACAGGAAGGGAGGAAGGAAAGAGAGAGGGAGAAGGAAAGAAAAACAGAAAAGAAAGAAAAAGTATTATAGTATGGTATGTATATTTTACACATAAATCTAATTGTGCCACTTTCTTAATCAGAATTCCACAATGGCTTTTTATATCACACAGAATGAAATTCAAAACCTTTGCTATGACCTACAAAACCCTACATGATCTGGCTCTGCCTATTTCTTAGACCTCATCTTCTATCTCTTTCCCGCTCACTCATCTCAGTCTAGCCACACCCACCTTTTTGCTGATCTATACACACACTAAGGTCGTTTGTGCCTCAGGGCCACTGCACTTGCTACCCTAAGGAAGCATTCCATTTTAAGAACAAAGTTTTATTTAAAATTCAGTGCATCACATAGTTATTTACTACAGGTAAAAACTGGAAAAATCTCAGCTGTCAATTCTAGGATAGTACAATAAAATGCTAATGAGTCATTAAATTTAATGTTGTAAAAATGCAGAAATAGCTAAAACCATGAATTTATCCTCAGAATATTCATAGCCTAGTGGATGATAATAGGTTAATAAACAACTAGTGTAGTGTGATAAATATAACTATAAAATAATTTACGGCATGGAAGTTGAGGAGAAGAACTCAAGGAAAGGAGTATAGTATAGCAACATCAAAGTTGGGGTTTCACAGGTTGAATAGGAGTTTGTTACGCAGATAGGAAAGGAGTGCTATCATAACAACAGAGAAAATGGCAAGTGCAAAGAGCTGGAATTTCAAAACAGCGTAATCTTTTGGGGGAGAAATGAGCACTTCATTTGCTACAGCAGGGGGCGCAAGAGGGAGTGCGGAACCAGACCATTGTGTGGCTCTCTCTGGACCCTTCCTGGGGCCTCCTGAAGGTTAAAAAAAAAGCAACCACAGCGGATAAGGGTAAAAATTTGACAAAGAGACAAAGAGGAAAAAGGCATTCCAAAACCAGACCACGTGTGAATTATCAGATATGAGAAGCTCTGCTTGTAGGAAAGGCTCAGGCCCACCAGTAAGTTTTACAAATGCTGGTATGTTTGAGTTCTGGCACTTGTTTTTTTCTTAAAGCTTCCACCTCTCTGCTAAGATTACCTATCTGAGCTTGCATTTGTCTACTTCTTCATTTGAATCTTGAATATATTAATCATGCATATTTTAAATTCCCCGTCTTGATAGTTCTAACATCCTTGTCATAGCTGAGTCTGGTTCTGACGATTGCTTGGTCTCTTTGGACTTTTTTTTCTTACTTTTTTTTTTTTTTTTTCTTTTGAGACAGTCTCAAACGCTTGTCGCCCAGGCTGGAGTGCAGTGGTGCGCTCAGCTCACTGCAACCTCTGCCTCCTGAGTTCAAGTGATTCTCCTGCCTCAGCCTCCTGAGTGGTTGGGATTA
>NW_012101532.1:1089537-1091870 GCF_000951045.1 Mandrillus leucophaeus | reverse complement strand
GACTGGGTAGACGGGTCTCAATGGAGTTTCAGCATTGCCTGCTGCTCCTTCTTTCAGCCAGCACACTTGAGAAGCTTCTCAGCATCCTCCTTATCTTCCTCATGAGCAGTGGGATGCCTGGAACAAAGCTGTAACCAGGTGCATACCTCACTATATCTGCAGCCCCTAGGGATGTCCCACGTGCATGCTAGTCTGCATTTAACAAGTTTTAGCAATGTAGTTTGGCTTTTAGATCCTTCCCTAGACACAAGGCTGGAGTGCAGTGGCTGCGCCACATTCCATCAGGGCTTACTGCAGCCTCAACCTCTCGGGCTCAAGCAATCCTCTCGCCTCAGCCTCCCAAATAGCTGGGATTGCAAGTGTGAGCCACTGTGACCTTAGTTCTGTCTCTAGCTGGCAGAATCTAGCAGAATCTTCTTACCCACTTATATGGCATCAGGTGACATCTGCTCAGGTAAGCAAATGCTCAGATTCTAGTTTTTTCCTGCAGACATCCATCTCTCTCTAGAGTCCATGTTAGTTCTTTGCCCTGCAATCTTGATTTTCTGATGATCTCAAAGAAAAGCAATTAATTTTCAATTTGTCCAGATTTTTTTTTTGGTAAACGTGGGAGAGATGCTCTTCCCAGTACTTTATACCTCTGAGCTCAGTTGCTGGTATCATTAGATCAGAACCTTCCCTCAATTGCTATCTGTCTGTGTCCAGGGATTTGGCACGGAAACAAATGGCTCTGTGTTCCCTACTTATCTTCTGCCAAAGCTTCTATTGGAATTTCTACCTGCCTCCTTCAAATAGCTAACCCCATGTGATGGCAGAATTTTGCAGAAGGCTACATGCTGTGGATTTATCATAGACACTGCTGAGGCAGAAAAGCAGTGCACTACCAGATTCCTCCGAGCATCTGAAATCAGCTTTCAAAATGTCAAACAGCCTTTTGATGCCCTACAGCTCCCATGTGCAACATTATAATTTTCCTCTGAGGGAGACTGAGGGCATGGAATTGGTGCTAGTCTTTATCCAGATAGGTCAATACGGTATTTATTAAACACCCACTATGCACCTCAGGTGATTATAGGCTCTATGGAGGTCTACAGACCATGACCCTTGTTAAATTGAGATTAGCCTAAAGCTGCCTCCTTACCTATTTGAAGTCTGGTCTAAAGGTTTCTCTGTCCATAGTAAACTGTAACCTGCATGGGTGTGTAAACAGACTCTGTAACCTACTCTTGTGCCAGTCACTGAGTTTCAGCCAATCAAAAGCGGCCAACTGTTCAAACCCTGTTCAAATAAGGCAAAAGCTGAGCTGTAACCAATCCAGCGATTTCTGTACCTCACTTCCGTTTTCTCTACATCGCTTTCCTTTTTCTGTCCATAAATCTTCTTCTGTCACATTGCTGCACTGGAGCCTCTCTGAATCTGTTTGGGTTCAGGGGTTGCCAGATTCAAGAATTGTTTTTTACCCAATTAAACTTTGTTCAATTTAATTTGTCTAAGGTGTTTTTATTTAACACTCTGTTCTCAAACTTTTGGGTGAGAAAAGGCAGTAATCCAGGCCCTTAGTTATGGGGGTTCAAGTGTTCATAGATTATAGCTGCCAGGATAGTCTCTAAAACTATCAAGCTCATGAGTGAGAAGACTCTTAGCCCTGTAAATGTAGCCCAAGCAAGATCTCAGATATTCACCAGCAGTAGGTAGGCTACAGTTCATTTATTTCTGGTAGATCCCCTGACTTCCCTGTTACTAATCTATTCCTATTTCATGGCAATGACAACTTGGCTTTTAGTCAACGTGGCTGCACTGCACTCCATCACAGCTACCTGTAGCCTCAATCTCTCAGGCTCAAGCAATCCTCTTGCCTCAGCCTCCCAAATAGCTGGGATTACAAGCGTGAGCCACCATGACCTTAATTCTGTCTCTTTCTTCCAAGACAGAATGGAACACCTGCACTTCTCCAATGATGACTTCTCAGTGATGAACTCCATACACTCAGTTTCATGTTTGATATAGTCTCCATTTCCCTTTTCCATTGACTTTTGTAATTGCATTATCCTGATATAGCTGTCTGTCATAGGATAACCTTGCATCACCTCTCAGTGTTCCATAGATGGCTGGCACCACTGAATACCAAGATGCCTCCCTTTTTTGTGTCTCTCTTTCTGATGTCAGCTATAGAGTGGCATTTAGAGGCCCAGGAAGCAAAACAAGAGGAGGAGTCATGGGAATTGGTCATATAAAAATGAGACACTGTTGTGGAGGGATAGGAAGATAATCTCTGGAGAACTGGGCTCCTGGGTTGATACTCTAAGAAGACAAACCCCGTCTCTACTAAAAAT
>NW_012101532.1:1086998-1087887 GCF_000951045.1 Mandrillus leucophaeus | reverse complement strand
TCTCTTTCTTTCTTGAGGGAGTCTCGCTCTTGTCGTCCAGTCTGGGGTGCAGTGGTGCGATCTCACCTTACTGCAACTTCCGCCTCCTGGGTTCAAGTGATTCTCCTGCCTCAGCCTCCCGAGTAACTGGGATTACTGGGATTACAGGTGCCCACCACCAGGCCCAGCTAATTTTTGTATTTTTAGTAGAGATGGGATTTCACCATGTTGGCCAGGCTGGTCTGGAACTCCTGACCTCAGGTGATCCGTTCGTTTTGACTTCCCAAAGTGCTGGGATTACAGGCACGAGCCACTGCGCACAGCTGGAATTCTCTTTTTTCTGACTTTATGTTATTATTTGTTTTAAAAATATTCTTAATTGATCAGTTTTAAATAATGCAATTTGATGCCCAATTCTAAAAGATGAATAAACCAGGGTAGCAATATTACCTTTTGATGAATTTCTTCTTTTTGCTTTTATTTTCAGTTAATTATCTAATTTCCAAGTTGTCATTGTTTAAAACAGCTTTGATTGTTTAATACTTGGCCTGATTTTGTTCTTTGTAAAAGAAAGTAGATATTTTTTGCTTGGCCATGCTTTCACTTCTTTATCTTTGAAGGCTTATAACTTTATTGCCTTGGTGATATTGATTTGATATCAAGTTTTTCCAGGGAAATCGTGTGTCCAGAAGGCAGGACATAGAGTCAAAGAAGATTATTCTCAAGCCTCAAGATTTGATGTTGTTTGCCTTGTTGGGATTTGGATGTACTTTGGACCTATTATCTCTTTCTTCTTTTCTCTTGTTTCCTTTTAAAATGGGAATGTCTATCCTATGCCCTGTCTCTTATACACATCTTTGGATGTACTTTGGACCTATTATCTCTTTCTTCTTTTCTCTTGTTTCCTTTT
>NW_012101532.1:1085582-1086948 GCF_000951045.1 Mandrillus leucophaeus | reverse complement strand
ACTATAATCCTCATTTTAGAGATGAATATGTGAATAGGAACATAAAATGACTCGCTCAAATGTCTGCAAAGCTAGTAAGTGATCAAGTCAGAATTCAAAACCAGGTAGGGAGGTTCCTAAAGCCTGTTAGCTTCAAGTAGAGACTTCTGTTAGACACAGCCAGCCCTCTTCGTTTCCCTAAAAATGTATTGCTTTTAACCTCTGCTGAGATCTAAATGTCATTCTACATTTTTCTCAATGCCTGTTCAGCTACCTCTCTTATTCTCCACATTGGATGCACAATTTCTCTACCTTTGTCTTCAAAACATTTGCAGGGTGCTTGGAGTGCATGAATACAGGGCTAAGGGATTAGAAGATATTGTAAAGAGAGTGTTTAAAGTGATGGGCCCTTGAGTCTAGGGAGAAGAGGGAAAGAGAAATAGCCATAAGTATGTAAAGGCGGTGATATCACTTGCATGTCACACTAATCAAGGCTTCTTAGAGGAGAAGGTAATAAATTGGACCTTGAAGTACAGGAAGGAGATTGAGTCGCTCTTGGCACTGGAGGGAATGCTTTTGGCAATGGTGTAAGGTTATTCAACCCTAACCTGGTCCTTGAATTGTGTATAAAACCATTGCAGTTGCTCCTCCTGGTGCAGTGGCTCATGCCTGTAATCCCAGCACTTTGGGAAGCCGAGGCGGGCAGATCATCTGAGGTCAGGAGTTTGAGACCAGCCTGGCTAACACGGTGAAACCCTGTCTCTACTAAAAATACAAAAATTACCTGGGAGTGGTGGCTGCACCTGAAATCCCAGCTACTCAGGAGGCTGAAGCAGGAGAATCGCTTGAACCCAGGAGGCGGAGGTGGCAGTGAGCTGAGACTGTGTCACTGCACTCTGGCCTGGGCGAAAGAGCAAGACTCTGTCTAAAAAAAGAAGAAGAAGAAAAAACACACGTTTTCAGTTGCTTATATCCTATTTTTTTCCACACTTATCTTCCATTCACCTGTTTGGCTTCACTTCCATCTTGGCATCTTTGATTTCCTTTTTATCCTTTATTTGCAGTCTGCACCTTGTCTCTCACTCTCACCCTAGCCCCACAGCATTAAATATGAGAAGACTCTCATTTGTGGCTCCCAGGTTCAATAAAAAATCAGTAAGAGACGTCACTCAGACTCCACGGGAATAGGTGCTCCAAGCTCATCTCTCATTTTCTCCTACTGCATCCCAAATGCAAATATAACATCCATTCATTTAGACTCCACCTAAGTACATTTTCCTTTATCCTGATGGGAAAGCATTACAAAAATCCCCATTTGCCTAATTAAAATAAGCAGTAATGGGAATTCCTTCCTTCCTTCCCTCCCTCCCTCCCTCCCTCCCTCCCT
>NW_012101532.1:1082968-1084957 GCF_000951045.1 Mandrillus leucophaeus | reverse complement strand
ATATTGATTTGATATCAAGTTTTTCCAGGGAAATCGTGTGTCCAGAAGGCAGGACATAGAGTCAAAGAAGATTATTCTCAAGCCTCAAGATTTGATGTTGTTTGCCTTGTTGGGATTTGGATGTACTTTGGACCTATTATCTCTTTCTTCTTTTCTCTTGTTTCCTTTTAAAATGGGAATGTCTATCCTATGCCTGTGCTGCCAGCATATTTTGGAAGTACATACATTTTTAATCTCACAGGTTCACAGCTAGACAGTTATTTGGCTTAGGAGAGTCCTTGTGCTGTTAAAACAAAAGACTTGAGACTGGGTATTTGCTTTGGAATCTTACCTTGAGTATTACTCATACCTGATTTTGATAAAGTTGTGGTGTGGTGGTGAATATTGGGTGTCAATTTGATTGGATGGAAAGATGCAAAGTATTGTTCCTGGGTGTGTCTGTGACGGTGTTGCCAAAGGAAATTAACATTTGGGTCAGCGGACTAGGAAAGGCAGATCCACCCTCAATCTGGGCGGGCACCATCTAATCAGCTGCCAGTGCAGTCAAAATAAAAACAGGCAGAGGAACGTGGAAGGACTAGACTGGCTTTATCTCCCATCCTCCACCTTTCTCTTGTGCTGGACACTTCCTGCCCTCAAACATCTGACTCCAAGTTCTTCACCTTTGGGACTTGGACTAACTTTCTTGCTCCTCAACTTGCAGATGGCCTTTTGTGGGACCTTGTGATCTTGTGAGTCAATACTCCTTAATAAATTTCCCTCTATATATATCTATCCTATTAGCTCTGTCCCTCTAGAGAACCCTAGTACATATGGACTTTGAACTTTTGAATTACTACTGGGATTAGTTGACTTTGGGGACTATTGGAATTGAAGGAATGGATTTTGCATGTAAGAAGAATGTGAATTTGGGGGGCCAGGGGTGGAAAGCTATGATCTGAATGTGTCCCCTCAGATTTTTACATGTTGAAACTCAATGTGGTTTGAGAGTTGGGGCCTTTGGGAGGTGATTAAGTCATAAAAGTAGAAGCCTTATGAATGGGATTAAAGCTGTTATGAAAGGGTTTGAGGGAGCAGGTTCCTTTCTTCCACTCTCCTTCCATGTGAGGACACAGCCCCCAGATACCATCCTGGAAGCAGACAGTGAGCCCTCATCAGACATTAAATCTCCAGGCTCTTGATCTTGAACTTCACAGCCCCTAGAACTGTGAGAAAGAAATTCCCCTTCTTTACTCAGTCTCAGGTATTTTGTTATAACAGCACAAATGGACTAACACACCACTTCATAGCTCCATGATCTTAGGCAAGTTGCTTAACCTCTTAGCCCCTTATTTCTTCATTTTAAAAAATGGAGTGATAAACTTCCGAAGTTTGCTGTATAGATTACATAAGTTACTAAATGTGAAGTGTCCCGAACTGTCCCTGACAGGTATCATGCACTGAGTGTAAGCTCTTATTCTTTTTATCTACTCTTCCTGACTTCCCAATTGATCATTGCTTCTCTCCTTTAATGGTAAACACTTCGAACCTCAGTCCAAATCCAGAGGGTGATCAACAGGCTACCCATCCTTGGTGGTCCCTGAACTAAACACCAATTGATACCCAGATTAATTCTTTGTTTGGTTCAACATTTATTGCTAGAAAGTTATTTTTATATGACTCCCAGATGAAATCCTGTAATTGCCAAACATTACTCCTAGTTCAATCAAAAGAGTTTGTTGAGCACCCACTGTGGGCTGACATTTATTTTAGGTATTAAAGAGAAGAAACATTGTGAGATGTAATCCTTGTTCTCAAGAAATTTTAAGTCTTGTGAGGAAATATAACGGAATTATAAATTATTAACTTAGGTCTTGTTGTTACTATAATAAAACAAGAGCTCCCAGCACTCTGGGAGGCCGAGGTGGGTGGATCATGAGGTCAGGAGTTCAAGACCAGCCTGGCCAACATGGTGAAACCTCGTCTCTACTAAAAATACAAAAATTAGCT
>NW_012101532.1:1079092-1081083 GCF_000951045.1 Mandrillus leucophaeus | reverse complement strand
GTGTGTGACCACAATAGCAATCCCCTAAGGCAGAATGTCCTGGGAGCTGACTTACAGGAAGGCTTTGAGGGAGTGAATGTCTACATCCACCCAGCAGGATTCTCACATTAATACACGCTCAGTGAGTAGTGTAGACGACTTGCTTGAATGAGTGTTCAGAAAGGAGTTTATGATACCAGTGCCCCGGCCTCTTCATTGGCTGCTATGGAGGCTCGGCCAATAGAGTGCAAGGCAAGTGATAAACAAAGAATGCAAGCAAAAGGTATCTGGCATGGTGGCTGGTGCATAAGAGGCTTTAGGAAATATTAATGTCTTTCCTTCCTTCTGTATCAGCAAAGGAAGATGAACCAGAAGCAGAAGAACATGAGGTTATTGAAATGTCTCACCTGGGCTACATCGTAGTTTAACCAGAAGTCTGTGTGAAGCATTCAGCTGGGCAGAAATTTAATCTTTTTTCTCTTATTTTTCCAACTGTGGCTTCACTGTGTTAGCAACTGGACTCTTTCCTTCGCCATTTGCCGTTTGCCTTTGCCATTCCAAAGCCCACTTACAGTATCAGTTAAAATTATAAAAGCTATTTAAATTTATTGAGTATGTTTTATGGGCTAGATGGTGTGCCAAGTGCTTTAACTCAAACATACAGTGTGATCCTCATTTACAGTAATGAGGTTGACACTCAGTGGTGTTGAGTCATTTTCTCAAAGTCACCCAGTTAGTAATGGGTGGAGCTTGCGTTGGAATCCACATTGGTATGACTCCAAATCTCATGCCTCTAACCATCTTGTCACTCCTCTTGTTATGGTTTGTTTTCTTTTTCTTTTCTTTTCTTTTGCTTTTTCTTTTTTTTTCTCTTTTTCTTTTCTTTTTTTTTTTTTTTTGAGATGGAGTCTTACTCTGTTGCCAGGCTGGAGTGCAGTGGCGCGATCTTGGCTCACTGCAACCTCCGCCTCCTGGGCTCAAGTGATTCTCCTGCCTCAGCCTCCCAAGTAGCTGGGATTACAAGCACACACCACCACGCCCAGCTAATTTTTGTGTCTTTGGTAGAGGCAAGGTTTCACCATGTGGGCCAAGCTAGTCTGGAACTCCTGACCTCGTGATCCGCCAGCTTCAGCCTCCCAAAGTGCTAGGATTGCTGGCCATGCCCGGTCAGTCTTTTTTATCTGAAATACAAATTGTTCTGTGACCTTGCGTCTCTCTCCAGCCAGCCCAATATCTCTTCTTTCCCTATCATCCAGTTTTTGAAACAGCACTTTATACTTTCTGCTTTTGTTTCTCTATCTCTTATTTGCTCTGTAAACAGCTACAACCTAAGGTCACTAATAGTCTGCTCAAATGTCACCTTCTCAGTAAGACCCCTCTTAACCCCTCAATTTATAATGCCAACTGGCTCCAATTTAAAATAGCTTCACTCCTGGGCACACTTCATCCTTCTTTTCTCAATTATTTGTCTTCATGGCAGTTACCAACTTTTAAAATACCATGCAATTCATTTATCTATTTTGTCTATTATCTGCAATCCCCATGAGAATATAAACTCTATGAGGGCTGGAGGTTTGTCTATTCTGGTCAGTGCCAACAGCATCATTGATGTGAATAAGTATTTGCCAAATGAACATGTGTCTATCAGTCCTTAAGTTACTGAACCTCTGAAACATTCAATGCTATGTGTGCTTCTGTTAACCTCTCTCTACTGTCTTCTCTTTTAGATTCTGACACCATTTCCCAGGTTTTCACCATCACTTTGATGGCCACTTGCTCCCAATCTAGGCTGTCCCTTTCTCCACTCACATGTGAAAAATCAAGATGCCCCCAGGGTTGCATGGTTGCTCCCTTGCTCTTTATTTTTTTTCCTTTAGTCTGATTCATTCCATCGCAGTAGTCCCCAAAGTCAACTGATTACAGTAGTAATTCAAAACTACAAAGTCCATATGTATTAGTCCTGCTATGTTCAGGGCTGTTATGTTCAGGTCTGTTCTAGGAGCTTTCTTTTT
>NW_012101532.1:1075414-1076882 GCF_000951045.1 Mandrillus leucophaeus | reverse complement strand
CTACTAAAAATACAAAAATTAGCTGGGCATGCTGGTGGCACATGCCTGTAGTCCCAGCTACTTGGGAGGCTGAGGCAGGAGAATTGCTTGAACCTGGGGAGCAGAGGTTGCAGTGAGCTGAGACTGTGCCACTGTACTCCAGCCTGGGCAACAAGAGCAAAACTCCGTCTCAAAACAACACAAACAAACAAAGAGCTTGGGGTGAGGGTAGTTTTATAAAAGAGGTAAATTGGAATTGGAACAGGGAGTTTGGGCAACATCTGAATGAATGAAAGGAAAGACAAAGAATATTTCCAGTAAGTCATGGTAACGACAATGAAAATATGTATTGTACTAATTCAGAATTTGCATATAGTAAGGATAGCAGCAGAAAATTGGGTTGGCTGAGAGCACCAGAACATCCTATGGGAAACCTTACAAATGGCACAAAACAGGTAGGCAACGGGTGCCTGATCTTTACTTGAGGAACCAGAGCTGAAGAAAAGCTTTGGGGAAGTTGCACTTGAAATAAATGAATGATAGAAAGTTCTAGATACTCCATTCATCAGGTAGGAGTGGATTCTCAAGCAGCTACGATAATAACAAGCAGTAAATGAGTGAGAAGGACCCTGATTATAGCTAGGAAAAGTGAGCTAAGTGCTTTGTCTTTGCATTGAGGTCCTAAGGAAGTGGAGAAATAGCGGGAAGGAACCAGAAGTCAGACACAGGGAATAGCTTTGGGCAGAGTGGTTCACAAGTTAGAGATGATATTGCCTCTCTAAGTTTTGTAAGATTTGAAAGGGTTTTCTTTGATAACCTAGGGATGTGTGTGCAAGGGCCAATACACAGGGCTGAGTAAAAGACAGGGCTGGAAAATCCACAGCTCAGTCAGGAGAGATCCAACTTATCTCTCTTGTGGGATCACCAGGAAGCCTTAGTTTTTCACATTACCCGCTGATTGTCTGAGCTGCTTTGCAATCAGAGAATTGTTTCATCTGCTGGAATGGTATAAGTAAATTAATTGTGTTTATTAATGAACCATTCCACCGGCTTTTATTTTCCCCACATGCTTTTGTGCATGCGTATTCCTGGATGTTTTACCCTGGGGGATTTAAGCATGCTTTCTCTGGCTCAGCTTTTATGCTAAGATCCATTGAGGAGTCAGGGATGAGACAAGGTAGAGTTTGAGCATAGGCCAGGAGCAGCGGCTCACGCCTGTAATCCCAGCACTTTGGGAGGCTGAGGCGGGCAGATCACTTGAGGTCAGGAGCTCAAGACCAGCCTGGCCAACATGGTGAAACCCCGTCTCCACTAAAAACATAAAAAGTAACTGAGCATAGTGGTGGGCGCCTGTAATCCCAGCTACTCAGGAGGCTGAGACAGGAGAATTGCTTGAACCCAGGAGGCGGAGGTTGCAGTGAGCCAAGATCACGCCATTGCACTCCAGCCTGGATGACAGAGTGAGACTCAGTCTCAAAAAATAAATAAA
>NW_012101532.1:1071326-1072849 GCF_000951045.1 Mandrillus leucophaeus | reverse complement strand
ATTCTCCTGCCTCAGCCTCCCTAGTAGCTGGGATTACAGGCATGCACCACCACACCCAGCTAATTTGTTGTACTTTTAGTAGAGATGGGGTTTCACTATGTTGGCCAGACTAGTCTCGAACTCCTGACCTCGTGATCCACTCGCCTCAGTCTCCCAAAGTGCTGAGATTACAGGCATGAGCCACCGAGCCCGGCTTGTTCTAGGAGCTTTCTATGAATCAATTCATAATCCTCACAGTAAACTGAGAAGTAGGTATTTACCCTCGATATCTCATTTTAGGCCCACGCATGGTGGCTCATGCCTGTAATCCCAGCACTTGGAAGATCAAGGCGGAAAGATTTCTCGAGATCAGGAGTCTGAGACCAGCCTAGGCAACATAGTAAAACCGTGTCTCTAGAAAAAATAAATAATAAAAATAAATTAGCCAGGTGTGGTGATGTACTCCTGTGGTCCCAGCTACTCAGGAAGCTGAGGTGGGAGGATCACTTGAGCCCCAGGAAGTCAAGGCTGCACTGAGCTGTGATCATGTCACTGCACTCCAGCCTGGGTGACAGAGCAAGACTCTTAAAAAAAAAAAAAAACAAAAAAAAAAACTCATTGTCTGGATGAGAAAATTGAGGCACAGAGAGGTTGATATCTACCCAAGGTCACGAAACTAGGAAGTGATACAGCAATGATCACTCTTGGGTAGCCTGGGTTCCGAGATCTTGCATCTCTTAACCATTCGATAATGCTGCCCTTCCAGATAGACTCTGAACACGTCCACATCTGTATTTCCCAGCCAAGACCACTCCCCCGAGCTCCCAAGCTAAGTGGTCCTTTTCTCCACTCACATGTTAAAAGTCAAAATAGATGGCTGGGCGTGATGGCTCATGCCTGTAATCCCGGCACTTTGGGAGGCCGAGGTGGGCGGATCACAAGGTCAGGAGATCAAGACCATCCTGGCCAACATGGTGAAACCTGTCTCTACTAAAATTACAAAAATTAGCTGGGTGTAGTGGCACATGCCTGTAATCACAGCTCCTCGGGAGGCTGAGGCAGGAGAATTGCTTGAACCAGGGAGTTGGAGGTTGCAGTGAGCCGAGATCGCACCATTGCACTCCAGACTGGTGACAGAGTGAGACTCCGTCTCAAAACAAAACAAAACAACAACAACAAAAAAAAAACAAGTCAAGATAGATGACCTCACCACATCTCAGACATACCTGAAACTCTATATAATAAAGGCTCAACTCACCATCTTTCCCCCAGACCAGGAATTCCTTCTACTTTCCCCATTTTCATCAACAACAACTCCAGCCACTTGAGCATCCACACCGTAAGTTAGAAAATCAACCCAGAGGCCCAATAGTCCCTTATCCCTAGAGCCAGCCAATCAAGCAAGAATTGATGTTAAATCTACCTCTTAACTACTGTAGAATCATTGACAAGCACTTCCATTTATCAGGTCTGCTAATTCTCAATAATCACATCAGCGTCCTCACCACCTTTGATCCCGTCCTCCACACAGTCACTCTATACAC
>NW_012101532.1:1069538-1071276 GCF_000951045.1 Mandrillus leucophaeus | reverse complement strand
TGAAACTCTATATAATAAAGGCTCAACTCACCATCTTTCCCCCAGACCAGGAATTCCTTCTACTTTCCCCATTTTCATCAACAACAACTCCAGCCACTTGAGCATCCACACCGTAAGTTAGAAAATCAACCCAGAGGCCCAACAGTCCCTTATCCCTAGAGCCAGCCAATCAAGCAAGAATTGATGTTAAATCTACCTCTTAACTACTGTAGAATCATTGACAAGCACTTCCATTTATCAGGTCTGCTAATTCTCAATAATCACATCAGCGTCCTCACCACCTTTGATCCCGTCCTCCACACAGTCACTCTATACACTGATGCTACAGTGAGCTTCCTAACGTGTACGTCTGATCACAGCCTTCCAGCAGCTTTCATCTATCCAACTCCTTATTTCTGCCCCCGAGGCAGAAATTGGGCTCTTGTAATCTGGCTTGGAATTCTGGCTCTTGTCCACCATAATCTCTCTCCTCTCTTTTCCTCCCTGCTCCTTTAAAAGTCCCGCTCTGAGTCTCTGAGCAGGACAAGTTCTCACCTTGCATTTGGATATATTTAGGATTAAACTCATCTTCTTCACTTCTAGCTAGAAATTAACCCGTGCCCAGCACATAGTAGCTGTTTGTTCAAAAAATGAATAGTCACTTCTGCAGCAACATTGTCTTTCCTCTACCTTCCACTCCTCTAAGTCATCCATCTTTTTTTTTTTCTTACCCGTATAACCTGCACATCTATAAGTCATCTATCTTGGTAACCCCCATTTGTTCTTCACAACTTAGTCACCCTCTCCAGGAAGCCATCTCTAATACTCTCTCACTCTCCCAGCCTTGAGTGGTTAGGTGTTTTGTGCTCCCAAAACCCTCAGCATAATTTGATACGAAGCTTATGGTTTGGATGGCAATTGCTAGTTTGTTTTTCTGCCCTTCACCCACACCCCTACACCCCAGATTAATCTAGAGTGAATTTTGCTCTACAAAGGATTGATTGGTCTAAGAGAGACTTGCAGATGACACAAGTTTCCTAAGGATATTATAAAATACATTTGCAGGAAGTTGTATTTGTTTAGCAGGGCTGTCTTCATGAGGACGCTTTGGAGAAATGTCTTTTGTATTTTGGTGAAGAATAGCTTTGCAGTGCAACTTGTTAATGAACCCTGTGAATGCTACAGTTGATTAAGTTCTGTCTCCCAACGGGCCCTCTAGAAAACTTAGAGCTCATTGTAGTACATGTGTACAATTCCGGGGATTGCCTTTACTATTGTTATAATAGCTATCATTTACTCAGGTTTATTGAACACTTTATTTCTTATTAATAATAAAGACAAACATTTGTTCAGTGTTGACAATTGTTGAGTGTTTGCTACACTCTGTGTTAAGGAAATTAGGTGTGTGTCATATTTACGGTAACCACCAAGTTGGAAAGTTGTGTTTTGTGCACCCTTGAGTTAGTGGTTGCAAGTTGCACACCCCAAACTCAAGGGTGCACGAGACACATTTCTTCCTATGTGTTCTTTGCTTTGCCAGGACTATGTGTGTGTTTTGAGAGGCTTACTTGGTACCAAAGTACCAGCAGACAACCTGAGCTGGGGCTGGAATCTCTGCTCCTGGGTGATTTCATCTGTCGTGGCTGCTGTCCCTTTAAGAAGTCTTCCTTTCTATGTAAACGTCAGTCACCTGTCCACAGGTGAGGCTGTGTCAGGCCAGTTTCCTGAAGCCTCCATCAACCCTGGGTTGTGACACTTC
>NW_012101532.1:1067392-1069488 GCF_000951045.1 Mandrillus leucophaeus | reverse complement strand
TTCCTTTCTATGTAAACGTCAGTCACCTGTCCACAGGTGAGGCTGTGTCAGGCCAGTTTCCTGAAGCCTCCATCAACCCTGGGTTGTGACACTTCATTGGGTTCTACCAAGGGTGGTGCCAGGTTCTCTTGCTTCCAGATCTCCCCACTTTCTTTTTCCTTAGATTTTTTTTTTTTTTTTTCAGATAAGTTCTCTCTTTGTTCCCCAGGCTGGAGTGTGGTGACATGATCATGACTCGTTGCAGCCTCAAACTCCTGGGCTCAAGCAATCCTCCCACCCCAGCCTACTCAATAGCTGGGATAACAGTTGTGCCCCACCGTGTCCAGCTTTTTTTATTATTATTATTTTGTAAAGATGGAGTGTTGTTATGTTGTCCAAGCTAGTCTTGAACTCCTGGCCTCAAGCGATCCTCCCACCTCAGCTTCCCAAAATGCTGGGATTACAGATGTGAGCCATTGCACCCCGTCCCAGATCCCCTTAATCTGTGTGTGTCTTCTCATTACCTGCTACTGACAGCTCAGCCCAAGGGAGGGCAGGATGTGGGGTACCAGCTTCAGAGACCCAACCAGTGTCTACTCTTCCTTTCCATGCTTATTTTTTGTCTTCCTGGGAATACATTTGAGGCTTTTTTCTTTTTTTTTGAGACGGAGTCTCGCTCTGTCGCCAGGCTGGAGTGCTGTGGCATGATCTTGGCTCACTGTAACCTCCGTCTCCTGGGTTCAAGGGATTCTCCTGCCTCAGCCTCCCTAGTAGTTGGGATTACGGGCGCACCCCACCACACCTGGCTAATTTTTGTATTTTTAGTAGACACGGGTTTCACCGTGTTAGCCAGGATGATCTCGATCTTCTGACCTTGTGATCCATCCGCCTCGGCCTCCCAAAGTGCTGGGATTACAGGCATGAGCCACCGCGCCTGGCCACATTTGAGTCTTGATCACGGGGTCTTTCGGGGAGGAAGAGCTGAACATACATGTTCATCATTCTATGCATCTGGTGCTGTCAGCCTTGACTTTTGAGACAATTACCAACAAGTGATTGTCAATATTTGCTGTGCCATCCCTCTGAGTGCACATATGTGAAGAATATTCTAGCTGGCTGTGCATTGGAAGACAGGGAGGAAGGTCCCCAAGACCATCCCCAGGCTTGATGATTTGCTAGGAGGATTCATATGACTCAGATTCATGGCCATGATTTATTATAATGAAAGGATTCAAAACAAATGGCACAAGTAAAGTCCAAGGAAATCAGTTGCAAGCTTCGAGAGTCTTCTACTGGGAAAGTCACAAAGGAGGCACTTACTTCTCCCAAGAATGAGTTGTGACAATATGTGTGAAATGCCAACAGGGAAGTTCATCAGAAACTCAGCGTTCCAAGGTCTTTACTGGGGGCTGGTCACATAAGCACCCTCTGCTTAACATGCACCAAAATTCCAGACGCCCAGCAGGAAAGCTGGTGTTCCTCATAAACCACATTGTGTGTACAAACAACTTAGACATAGGGAGCTACTCTTATCTGTTAGGGACAGGTGGGAACACTTGCAAACTCCAAGTTTCCAGATGCCGCCAAGGGCCAGCCTTGTAAGCATGTCTTTTAAAGGACAGCAGTTAGGTCTGCTAAGGGGACTCTGTTCGACAGATAAACTAAATGGGGAATGTGAAGAGTCCAGGAAAATGTTATGTCTGTGTTGGGGTGTGGAGTGGAGAGGAAAGAAGGAAAGCCAGTGGACAGACGTCAATTACTATTTTGAAATATTTTCATGCCACAGATTTGTTTCTTCTGTTTTATAGATAAGCCAACAAAAGCTCAAAGAACTTAAGGGAATGCATACAAAGCTGTGAGACTTAGGCTTAAATCTAGGCCTGTCTGAATTCAAATCGGTATTCCCAATTGCTTACCATTCCTGCCTTTATTCCATGTCCTTCCCCTTCATATTCTTATGATCCATCCTGAATCTATATATTATCTTCTTGCACAGTGGCTCATACCTGTAATCCCAACACTTTGGGAGGCTGAGGGAGGAGGATCGCTTGAGCCCAGGAGTTTGAGACTTGCCTGGACAACATAGCAAGACCCCATCTCTAAAATATAAAACAAAA
>NW_012101532.1:1063189-1067277 GCF_000951045.1 Mandrillus leucophaeus | reverse complement strand
TGACTATTCTCACTAGACTCTGTCCCCAGATTATAAGCTCCTTGAAGGTAGACATCATGTCATCTTTCTCATCCTCATGATTTAAATAAAGGAATAATAACATTTGAGAAATGGAAGAACTCAAGACAGAAATACAGTGCATCTGAAAGTACCAGCAATAGAGGCCAGGCGCGGTGGCTCAAGCCTGTAATCCCAGCACTTCGGGAGGCCAAGATGGGTGGATCACGAGGCCAGGAGATCAAGACCATCCTGGCTAACCCGGTGAAACCCCGTCTCTAGTAAAAAAACACAAAAAACTAGCCGAGCAAGGTGGCGGGCGCCTGTAGCCCCAGCTACTCGGGAGGCTGAGGCAGGAGAATGGCATAAACCTGGGAGGCGGAGGTTGCAGTGAGCTGAGATCCGACCACTGCACTCCACCCTGGGTGACACAGTGAGACTCTGTCTCAAAAAAAAAAAAAAAAGTAGCAGCAATAGAAAGGAGGATGCTGGGATGTCCTCAATGCCTGGTGATGCCACCTCCCCCACCTGACCCTGCTTCCAATTTAGTTGCCTTGACCAGGCTCCATCTGCTAATGAAGGTGGGGTTTAGTGAGACCGTTAGCAAGCCATCTATTTATATCAGAGACCCTCCTTAAATAAGAAAATCATTTCACACTTACCTACAATAGCATTGGCCACATCAGGATAAAGACTCAAGGGAGGGAAATTAGATAAAGAATGAAGGAATTATTAGGTTGGGCATGGTGGCTCATGCCTGTAATCATAGCACTTTGGGAGGCGGAGGTGGGAGGATCTCTTGAGGCTATGTGTTCAAGACCAGCCTGGGCAACAGAGTGAGACCCTGTCTCTACAAAAAATAATACAAAGAAAAACTAGCTGGGTGTGGCAGCATGCACCTGTAGTCTCAGCTACTCAGGAGGCTGAGGTAGGAGGATTGCTTGAGCCCAAGAGGTTGAGGCTGCAGTGAGCTGTGATGGTTCCACTGCACTCCAGCCTGGGTGGAAGAGTGAGAGCTGTCTCTAAGAGAAAACAAAAAGAAAAGCAAAACATTGTTAACAGGCTCCTACGAGTAGTAAGAGCTGCCAATGAGTGTTCTCTCGACTTGGCCTTGGCACCTGCTACCTCTAGCTAGCATCCTGTGTTTGTGTGCTGCAGGCATCAGGGAATATCCAGCCCATGTATTTGAACTTGCTATCACATTTTTGCATACAAATAACACACGGAGCCTCTGATTTCTCATCAAAGAAAAATTAGGAAACCGGGAGCAAAGGTTTACCTTCCCGAACTATAGGCAGTCATCCACAATGACAAATTATTTGAGGAATCTAATGTGTATAGCAAGCACCCAAGAGAGGGAGCAAATTGTTGGCTGGAGAATTTTGTTTTTAATTAAACAGGTAATGTATGCTTGCGTTTAGTCCTATAAATGAAAACGTATTCACTACAGAGGCATGAATCCTATTAGGTCTTCCTGTACATAAACTGTATGGGTGATTACCACTGATTACTGTACTATTAGAGACCTGTGCGTGGAGTGGCTTGATTGTAGCCTGCCTGGCTCCTGAAAGGGTTCCCATGTGTTTTGTCTGAATTGTAGAGAATCAGTAGGGCTGCAGATTGCCTGGCAATTCAATTGCAGGTTTGCATAGTTGTGGGTAGGGGTTACAAATACATACTATCAAATAGAATGCCTGCTTTCTCTTTGCCTTCCTTCCTTCCTTCTTTCTTTCTTTTCTCTTTCTTTCTTTCTTTTTCATTCTTTCTTCTCTTTTTCATTCTTTCTTCTCTCTTTCTTTCTTCTTTTTTATAGACAGAATCTTGGGTCTTACTCTGTCACCCAGGCTTGAGTGCAGTGGCCCGATTATGGCTCACTGCAACCTCAAACTCCTGGCCTCAAGTGATCCTCTCACCTCAGTCTCCCAAGTAGCTGTGACTACAGATGCACCACCACACCCAGCTAATTTTTGTATTTTTTGCAGAGACAGAGTCTTGCTATGTTGCCCAGGCTGGTTGCAAACTCCTGGGCTCAAGCGATCCTCCCATCTTGGCCTCCCAAAGTGCTGGGATTATAGGCATGAGTCACCCACCACGCCTGGTCTAGAATGCTTTCTTTGTACAGGCCAAATAAAGAGAAAGAGGTCTATCAGGGAGAAAGCAGTATCCAGGAGGCTCCAGGAGCCTCTCACCTTCAGCATAAATCGGATAAGCAGATTTATCCTGGCAGGTACCTGCCCATATCATTCGATGTAGTCATCCCAGTGGTCTCAGTGGCTATGGTTACTTCTACTTTCTAGAATTCCTAAAAATCACACCTTCAATACAGGATGTTTACTCTAGACATTTGTATCTCATTTTGGAAATCATGAAAGGTGATAGATCTGTGAACCAAACTAAATTTATCTGTTTTTTTCCCCCCACACACCTCTCCTTTCTGACCCTTCAACTGGCTCTTACAAGCTGCCTCTGACCACATCACGTCCCCCGAAAACCCACCCATCTCATCTATGCTCCTCTGCCCCATAGACGTCGGCTCTTTGACCCTTACATGTACATCCATCAAAAAACACTTGCACTACACAGAAAGCCACATTTTGGATGATTCCCTTTCTAGGAAATAGCCAGAACAGGCAAGTCCACTCAGACAGAAAGCAAATTAATTGTTGCTAAAAGCTGGAGGAGAGAGGAATATGGAATGACTGCTTAATGGGTGCAGCGTCTCCTTTTGGGGTGATAAAAATGTTCTGGAATTAGATCGTGGTGAGGGTTTCACATTATGAATGTACCTAATGACACTGAATGGTGGACTTCAAAATGGTTACAATAGCCCATTTTATGTCATGTATATTTTATACCACCACCACCACCACTACAAAAACACTTGCTCCAACGTGAGGCTAGTTTATATAAAAACAGTTAGAATTGAGCTGTGACTATACTTCATAATCCCATGCTTTTAATCAAGTTCTTCAAAGTCTGAAGTCAAAGGAGTGAGTGGTAGCGGAAATTTCAGACTATAACAGGAACTAGAATAGGTAGTCCAGAGTATCTGTTGTCCTTGACCTTCAATTGCACAACTGTGGAGCGTTCATTATTTGGTTTGCACATAAATTGTGTGAGAATGTTCTCTCTCTCTCTCTCTCTCTCTCTGTTTCTGTCTCTCTCTCAGATTTCCAAGTTGAGAGGAAGAGCATTTGCATGGAAAATTGTTGCTGGCTAATCCAACAAACTCAAATGCTTGGCAGGCCCAGTCCTCTTCTACTGAATTACTAAATCAAGGTTCTGTCTCCAGCCAGCCAGCAACACCTGCTCTGCTTCTCCTTGGCTGAAACCTACCCCTTTGTACACAGACGTCTACTCTCCTCTCCCTCTCTCCCCCATAGCCTCCTGCCTACCCAGTGAGCCCCCCTTACCTGCTCCCCACTTCTGAATCTGTCAGAGAAAAATTCTCAAATCATCAAAAACATAACTTTCTTACAAATGGATAATGAATACATGTCAGAGTTTTATTTAACTCTTTATTGAAAACAAAAAAAAAAACCCAGCAGAATGACAGAACTGATTTGATGCAGTAGGAGAAACTGGGATTTTTTTTTCTTTTTAAGAGACAGAATTTGCCTCTGTTGCCCAGGCTAGAAGTGCAGTGGTACAATCATAGCTCAGTGAAGCCTCAAACTCTTGGGCTCAAGCGATCCTTTTGCCTCAGCCTCCCAATTAACTGGGACTACAGGTGTGTGCCATCATGTCTGGCTAAATACTATTTTTTGTAAAGACAGCGTCTTGTTATGTTGCCCAGGCTGGTCTCAAACTCCTGGCCTCAAGCGATCTTCCCACCTCAGCCTCCCAAAGTACTGGGATTACAGGCATGAGCCACTGTGCCCGGCCAGAAACTGGGAATTTTACAATCTGAAAGGAAACTAAGGCTAAGGAAGGCTGCCAAGTTAGGTACAAAACTAATTAATGTTCTATAGAGCAATAAAAACCTTGAGGGTTTCTTTCTTTCTTTTCTTTCTTTCTTTCTTTCTTTCTTTCTTTCTTTCTTTCTTTCTTTCTTTCTTTCTTTCTTTCTTTCTTTCTCTCTCTCTCTCTCT
>NW_012101532.1:1062031-1063027 GCF_000951045.1 Mandrillus leucophaeus | reverse complement strand
GTTTCGCTCTTGTTGCCCAGGCTGGAGTGCAATGGCATGATCTCAGCTCACCGCAACCTCTGCCTCCCAGGTTCAAGCAATTCTCCTGCCTCAGCCTCCTGTGTAGCTGGGATTACAGGCATGCGCCACCATGCTCAGTTAATTTTGTATTTTTATTAGAGACAGAGTTTCTCCAATGTTGATCAGGCTGGTCTTGAACTCCTGACTTCAGGTAATCTGCCTGTCTTGGCCTCCCAAAGTGCTGGGATTCACATCTGCAAGAAGGTCAGACATAACTATAGTCCTCAGTTATGCAATCAACAGCTAATCTAGGTTTTGCTGGGAAGGTATTTTGCAGATGTGAGTCACAGCGCCTAGCCCGGGTTATCTTTTTTTCAAGCAGAAAAAAAAAAAACAAAAAAATACTTACACCTTACTGGTTTTCTACAAATTGCCTCCAACTCTCTAAGACTGTAAAATGTCTAGGCTTCAGACAGTTGTTGGTCAAGCCGTTACAATCCCAAGAAAGTAAAATGACCTTCTTGCAGACTACTACAAAATGTGTTAACATGGCGTTAAAAGGTTATGCCATCATCTTTTCTGTCTTATTTACAAGTTTTGCATAATTCCCTTGAATAAAGCTTTACTAGAGGCGATTTATTTTTGTTTTTGAAGTGGCCACTTGGTTTGGCTATAGTCTCAGTTATGCAATCAACAGCTAATCTAGGTTTTGCTAGGAAGGTATTTTGCAGATGTAACTAAAGCTCCTAATCAGTTGGCATTAAATCAGGGAGATTATCTTGGATAATCTGGGTGAGCCTGACTGAGTCAATTGGAAGGCCTTAAAAACTAGGTTGGGACTTCCCCAGGAAAGGAAGAAATTCCAAGTGAATGGAATAAACCAATTCCTTCTAATAAAGGAATCAGTATATATTCTCCCTACTGGTTATGTTTCTCTGGTTGAATTCTAACTAATATAGTCTCCCTTCCCTTCCCTTCCCTTCCCTTCCCTTCCCT
>NW_012101532.1:1045790-1056082 GCF_000951045.1 Mandrillus leucophaeus | reverse complement strand
TCCCTTCTTTGATTGAAAATCAATTGTTGTGTGAGTAAGCTCCTGTCTTCACAAAGTAGAACCAAGTATCTCCCAAGAACTAGGAATTCCTTCAATGCCTGACTGTCAGCACCAATCAGCAAATATCATCTCGTACCAAATGTAAACAGATGCTTCAGCTGGTCCTCCATGAACCAAAGGTGACCAAACAAGAAACGGACTTACCTTGTTCAGAGGAAAGACAAATGACTTCTTTTCCTGAATAAGTAGAAGAACTGGTAAAGACTCCCTTCTTCACCAATCTTTAGTCAGACTCTTGAGCGTTCTCCTCTAGGCCTAGTCCTTGGCCTACTGATCTCAGCTTTAGCAAAGAATCCTAAGTTGATTGAGAATTCCCCACCCCTAATAACCAGCCAAGCTCCTCTTCCTCCATGTTTAATATCAAGTTCCCTTCCCTACTCCTTATACCTTACTAAGTTTTTTTCTTTCTTTTCTTTTTTTTTTTCGAGATGGAGTTTCACTCTGTCGCCAGCCTGGAGTGCAGTGGTGCGATCTCGGCTCACTGCAATCTCTGCCTCCCTGGTTCAAGCGATTCTCCTGCCTCAGCCTCCCGAGTAGCTGGGACTACAGGCACGTGCCACCATGCCCAGCTAATTTTTTGTATTTTGTATTTTATTTTTTTGAGACACAGTCTTGTTCTGTCACCCAGGCTAGAGTGCAGTGGTGCGATCTCGGCTCACTGCAACCTCTGCCTCCTGGGCTCAAGCAATTCTCCTGCCTCAGCCTCCCAAGTAGCTGGGATTACAGGCATTGCCACCACACCTAGCTAAATTTTTGCATTTTTAGTAGAGATGGGGTTTCACCGTGTTCGCCAGGATGGTCTTGATCTCCTGACCTCGTGATCCGCCCACCTCAACCTCCCGAAGGTATTTTTTTAGTAAAGACAGAGTTTCACCATGTTGGCCAGGATGGTCTCGATCTCTTGACCTCTTGTTTAAGTAATTTTCTACTCATTATCTCACCCTACCCATTGGCTATACACCCCTGCTTGTCCCTGTTTTATCGCAAGTTGAGTTCAATATCTCTCCCTTATTGCAATACTCTTGGATAAAGTTTTCCTTGCCATTTTTAATAAGCATCAGAATAATTTTCCTTCAATGATACTCAACACCTGTAATCCCAGCGCTTTGGGAGGCTGAGGCAGGCGGATCACTTGAGGTCAGTTCAAGACCAGCCTGGCCAACGTAGTGAAACTCCATCTCCACTAAAAATAGAAAAAATAGCTGGGCGTGGCAGCACACAGCTGTAATCCTAGCTATTCAGGAGGCTGAGGCAGGAGAATCGCTTGAACCCAAGAAGCGGAGATTGCAGTTAGCCGAGGCCACACCACTGAACTCCAGCCTGGGTGACAGAGTGAGACTCTGTCTCAAAAAAAAAAAAAAAAAAAAAAAAAAAAAAAAGATAGTCAAGTATATAGGCTCTTAGCTGTTCCCATGAGGTCCCTTTATGTCTCCATCAGAACGAGAAGTGTGGCATTCTCTACACCTCTAACATGCTGGGAGCCGAGGGTATGTTCCTTAATAATGATGACACCAAGCCTCTATTGACTGTTCACTCTTGCCAAGCTCTGCCTTAACTACTTTGCAAGGATTGTCTCCTCGTCCCTCATTCTGCACACCTTTTAGTAATTTCTGCTTGCAACTTACCTCATGAGCTAAATTAGCCTCACGTTACTTGTCTATTGATATTCGCAGTCTGGGAATTCACACATTTTTTGTTGCTGACAGCATCAGCAAAGTGAATATCCATGTTCATGATGTGACAGTACTTGGACTTTCCCAACTAGAAGTAGGTCAAGTTTGCCTTGGTTCCTTCAGCCACCCCTACGGGGCACCTGTTTCCCATTCTAAGAATCATTCTTTTCAGGAATCATGAGCCTTCAGGGTCTCGCTCCTGTTGAACTCCAACTAAAGGAACCTGCTGCAAATCTGCACTTACCTGAGGGTGAATCTCAGCTCCAGGAGTTGGCATGGAATCCACATCTCTCACTGAAGGTGTTAAGGCTTGGTTTTCTTCTTTATGAATTCCAGGTACCCAATAACGGGCTTGAGGAAGGTATGGTCTTAAAGGTGGGACAGGAAGACTTTGCCAGGGCATTTGAAGACCCATCTATACATTTATCTCTGAAGGCTGACTTCCCTGTAGAGCACAGATGTCATAGATGAACAAGCTGAGATATGAATACATTTAGAACAAAAAGGAGGAATTGCTGTGTCCTGTGCAGAAATGGTTGGTTCCTTTCCCTTCTTGACTTTTCATACCTTTTTAAGTTCCTCTTAGTAATTTTTATTCATTGTCTCACCCTACCCATTGGTTATACACCCCTACTTATCACTGTTGTATTGCAAACTGAGGTTAATAGCTCTCCCTTATTGCAATAGTCTTTAATAAAGCTTTCCTTGCCATTTTTAACAAGCATCAGAATAATTTTCTTTCAGTGATACTCATGGCCTGTAATCCCAGCACTTTGGTGGGCTGAGGTGGGCGGACTATATTTATGTTAAAGCTTTTACCCCAAGAACTATCTTGATGGCATGGCCTGGGTGCAGCCAACTTGAAACAAAAGGAATCTGGAGAAGCAAGAGCTGTTCCGTCACTTTCTACTACCTCTGAAGGTCTCTGAGACAATGACCATAGAGACATTTGTGGCCCTGGTAATGATATCTGCAGCCAAGGGCTAAGAGGACACCCCAAGCCCCATACACCTGACAGACCATCTGTAAAGCAAGCAGGTCAAACATAATTTAAGCTCATAATGACAAATCCCATCAATGACAGCAGTTCCTCTTGCTTGCCAGACAGAGCCTCAGGTCCTGCACTGAAGAGATCAGTTAACAGTCCAAGATGATCAGCCACTTGCCAGGAAGTGTTCTTGAAAGCTTTTCTTCCTGGAGCTGGAAGGCTCCCAGAAGCACAGCTAGAGCTGTGCAGCCTGCTGTCTAACAAAGGCTGCTAAGGAAGAGAGAAAGCCAGGTGGGCCTGTCCAACCCACTCAGCCCAGGTGGGACAGGTAGCAAGCATGTCAAGCTTTCTTAATGAACCATTCACTGCAGCCTTGCACAGACTAAAGCTGTAATTTCCCAAGACTATCCAAGGTGACATAGGCTGCTCTTCTAAAGGCATTAATTAGGAACATCTCATTCCCCGTGGCAGGGGTGGAGCAGATCTTTCCAACTGGAGTGTGTATTTATTTAGAGCTATTACCACATAATATTTACAAGATACTTAACATGCATTAATTACCCTGTAATGAACTCTATGGCTATAATATCAACGTTCTGTCAGGACTGTAAAATGTCCCTACACACACACATGCACACTTTTTTATCACCTTGGGGAATAAATGAAAAATTAAAATTAATTGCGTGCCTATTAAATGCTTATTTTTAATAGAAAATGTGCAAATGATGTGAAAATGCAAAATAGGGTACACAGTAAATCAAGAGCAGATAACACACACTTCTAGACACACTCTACTGTTTTTATGAGCATGTTTTACAATCCATTCATTATGCTGTCTGTCCTTCTGAAAGCTGGTTATTATATTGCTCATACAAAGAAACATGTGAATGGCTGTGCAACAAGCCATGAAAATCAGAACAAAACTGAACATTTCTGCTGCTATTTGAACCCGCCTCCCTCAAATCTCTGCCTGGAGAATTCTTACAGGAGGTTCATCCCAACAACACCCACTCAAAGCCTGTAGAAGAGAGAGAAAGGAAAGACTAGCTATGGTAGCTCAAGATTCAAGTTACTCTAGTCTGAATATTTTTATCTCCCCAAAAATGGACATGTTGAAACCTAATCTTCAGTGCAATAGTATTAAGAGGTAGGGCCTTTGGGAGGTGATTAGGTTTTGAGGGCTTTGCCTCCATGAATGAAATTAGTATAGTTATTGTTATTATTACTATTTTAGAGACAGATTCTTGCTCTGTCACTCAGGCTGGAGTGCAGTACTGTGATCATAGCTCACTGCAGCCTTAGACTCCTGGGCTCAAGCCATCCTCTTGCCTCAGCCTCCTGAGTAGCTGGGACTACAGGCACACACCACCATGCCCTGCTAGTTATTTTGTTTTTTGTAGAGAAGAGACCTTGCTATGTTGTGCAGGTTGGTCTTGGACTCCTGGTTTCAAACAATCATCCCTCATCAGCGTCCCAAAGCTCTGGGATTACAGACATGAGACATCACTCCCAGCCCTGGGATTGGTACCCTTATAAAAGAGGCCTGCAGGACCCTATTTTCCCCTTCTACCATGTGAAGGTATCAATCAAGAAGGCACCTTCTGTAAGGAATAGACCTTTACCAGACACCCAATCTGCTGGTGCTTTGATCTTGGACTTCCCAGCCTCCAGAACAGTGAGCAATAAATTCTATTGTTTATAAGTTACCCAGTCTAAGACATTTTGTTATAGCAACCTAAACAGACTGAGACAGTGGTTATTCAATGAATGGTCAGCAACCCTCTTATTTCTTCAGAAGACAGCATTTTCTCTGGAGACAAGGAGATGAGGTAAGAGAATAAGAGTTGTACAGAATAATCTGCATCATAGAATCACCAGTAATCACTGCTACATGTCCCTCCCCAAATATAATAATTTTTTTTTTCTTTTTTTGAGACAGAGTCTCACTCTGTTGCCCAGGCGGGAGTGCAGCTGCACAATCTTTGCTTACTGCATCCTCAGCCTCCTGGGCTCAAGCAATGCTCCCATCTCATCCTCCCAAGTAGCTGGGGCTACAGGCATGCACCACCACACCTGGCTAATTTTTGTATTTTTACAGAAATTGGGTTTAGTCGTGTTACCCAGGCTGGTTTCAAACTCCTGAGCTTAAGCAATCCTCCTGCCTTGGCCTCCCAAAGGACTGGGATTACAGCCACCATGCCTAGCCTATAAGTCATTTTTATATTACCCATGGCATGTCACCATCCAGGCATTTCTGTCAGGACACCTTAGCTCAATGAACAGAGTTTAACTGATTTAGTTTTCGGAAAAAAAAAAAAAACTTTCTTAATTAGACCAAAATCTTATGTCTAAAAATTGTACCCATTTGTTCTAATGTTGACCTGTGGGACCATAGATAGCAATAAAACATTTTACTCCTTCAATTATTTGACCACCTTTTTAGTAGTTGCGAGCAGGCAACTAATTCCCGAAAGGGTTAAACTTTTTGGTGATGTGAAGAATGTCCTTACTTTGTACCAAGGCCATGCACCCAACAGGCAGGTTTATTTGGAAGTTTATCTGCAGACAAATACAGAAGCCCTGGGTTCCAGGTCACGGTCTTTCCGTGTTTTTTTGTTTGTTTGTTTGTTTGTTTTTTTTTATAGCATCCCTGCTTTAATCATAGCACCCCTGTTTCAATCTACTCACCTCTAAGATTGAAGTGTCTGTCTCTCTTTTAGGCCAAAGGGCCCTTCAGGTTCTCGGTTTGCTTCTCATTGGTAGTCATCAGCTTGAACTCTATCCCAGTACACTGGTGCATTTCCTAATTACAGTTTCCAGTTTGATGATAAATGCAGAGAGCTTCTTTTATAGAGCTTACAGCTCGTGACAAGCATGCAATAAAAGTATGAAATGAACATCTTACTCTGAGAGGAGGATTACAGACAAGAGGACTAGTTGATACGAATACATGCTGGAAATGATCCAGACAAGAGGAAAATTGAATACATTTCCCAGGTAATGGCCACACATTGCTTACTTTACGCTACTGAAAATTGTGAAATTACATATTGAATTGTCTCCTACTTGCACAAAGAAATACCATTGACATCTCTTTGGGTTGCATTTCTTGGAGCATAGAACTGAGAGCATTCATTCAACAAACATATATTAACATCCACCTTTTGCCAGATACTATGCTAGACCCTGGGGACAGGAAAGTTGGAGACACTTCTCTAGAGGTATCCATGAAGGACACAGACATAAAATAATGATTGTAGTATGTTGTGTGCTGCTAGCAAGCCACTTCTGGTTTGCCAAGAAACCACAGAAGGAAAAATAACCAACTCAACTTGGCACAACTGAGGAAGCCTTCACAGGGCACTGATAAGCTAGCTGGGTATAAACGGCAAATAAGATTTATAGAGCAGGGAAGGGTAGGAAAGATATTCCATGTAAACGAAGCAACTAGTCAAGGCAAGTAGGGTAAAAGAACCTGGCAAATTCTGCAATAATATTATTCTGTTATGACTGAAATTAGGGGCATATGAGAGAGAAAAGGAAGAAGAGGCTGATAAAGTAGTTTGTGTCCGTGTCATGCAAGGCCTTTGATACCTTGCTAAGAATTTAGGCTTTATTTCAGATATATAAAGCAACTTGAAATTTTTCAGCTGGAAAATATTTAATCATGTTTTTATGATAGAAAGAGAAGTTGTGTGGCATTTATAGAAGAGTGGCAGGGTGACACAGGAAGCTGAGAAGTTATTTTAGTAGTCTAGGAGGTGCTGATAAAGACCTGGGTGCTAGGCATGGCCATGGGAACAGAGAAAAAGGAGACAGAAACAAAAGATGGTCAGGTTGTAGAGTTATCAGGGTCCGAAGAATTAGTGTACAGGCACAACAAGAGAGTAAGAGAATCCAGAAGAATGATTAGGGTTCTTGATTGGGCAATTTGGAGAATAAAGCCATTATTAACTAAGACATATGGCAAGTTCCAGGGGTAAAATAATAAGCTTTTAAAGGGTATATAAATATAAATGTTATTTGCCCTTTTATACCCAACTGGTCTATCATTGCCCCGTGAGGACTTCCTCAGCTGTGCCAAGTTGAGTTGCTTATTCTCCCTTCTCTGGTATCTTGGCAAATCAGAAGTGGCTTGCTAGCAGCACTACAACACACTGCAATCATTGTTGTATACATTTATCTCCCCAGGTGCCCTGGATCTTCCTGTTTTATATCAAGGCACATTGATATGTGTGATATGTGCCTGCAGGCACGTTACTGCAAGCCAGTGATTCTCAAAGTGTGGTGCCAGAACCAGCAGCTTTGGCGTCTCTTTTTGGGAATACAAATTCTTATTGGAAATACAATAGGTCCCATCTCAGGCTTATTAAATCAGAAACTCAGATGGGAACCAGTAATCTGTGTTTCCATAAGATCTCCAGGAGGTTTTGATGCCTGTTCAAGATTGAGAGCTACAAAAAAAAAGCTCCTTTTCTCTTGTTCTAAAATGATACATGGATATGGATGGATAATGGATAATGAATTAACCATGGATAATGGATAGATTCAGTTCAAAATGAAAAGATTCTGGTGTTTTCTTTTTAAATTACATTATACTTTAATCATACATAATATCCGGAGTCTAATCTGCACAATGATTATCTCCAGGTCTTTTAGTTCTTATTATTAGTTAATTGAGGGGAAATTGGCAGAAGGTAGAGTGATTGACTGTCCAATTATCAGTCACTGTTAAAGGAATAGTAGCTAAATGCCAAAGTCATGTAACAGGAATCTTTTTCTTCATCTTTTGACAAGATGATGGCTACAATAAGCCTTAATGTTTCTATATTTTACATTTACATGTAAATGTATGTACAAAAAATTATACATTGTATTTACATATGTTGTCTATGCAGTGTACAATGTATGTACAATACAATACATACATTGCATTGTTCAAAGAAATATACATTATATATTATATATAATGTATTATATATGTATTATATATAATATATGTATTATATATTATATACAATGCAAATGCAATATATAATGTATATTCAATATATAATTTATAATCCATGTATAATGTATACTATTGTATAATGTACAATACAATGCAAATGCAATATATAATGTATATTTCTTTGAAATAATTAGAAATCAATGTTTTATATTCATTTATTAGTATCCATCCTCATTCTGCAAGACCAGAGGCAATACAAAGGAAATACATGTATTGAAATACTAAATGAAAATGTAAGCTTCAGATGAGATGCCAGTCTTAGCACAGAAGGAGGCCTGGAAGTTTCCTTCTGTGCTAGACATTAACTTTTTAGCTACTAGAGGTAGGATAACTGGGAAATGGTCCAACGGAGGAATTACAGTAACAGAAACACAGCTCTAATTGGCTGGAGCAGTGACTATCTGTTAGGCTGGGTGATCTATCATTTTCTCTGAAAGAAACCTTAAGATTATCATAATTCCTTCACATTAACACTGCCATAATTCATTAAAAATGACATCATGCATGTTGCACTACTTGTGTGCACCTGATTGACCCTAGAGTGTCATTCTCTGCCTTTCCTGTGTCCAGAGAGCCTTATGCCTGAACACAACCAGCTTGACCAGACGACCTTAAAATCTTCATCATCTTTTGACTACGTTATTGTATAAAATATGCATTCTTTAATGATATATCTATATATATATTTTTTTACAATTTTTGGTTTTTCCATTCTCACAAATCAATATCCAACCCCTTATACCTGATACATAGTATGCAATAATAGTATTTTCTGAAAAAATAGAAGTGCAGCAAGATGCGAAGGCACTGTACTAGCAAATTGAGCGATCTGGGTTGTGGTCCAGACAACTGCACAGATTTTTTTATTTTGAGTGAATTATTTCATTTCCCTAAGCCTTAGTTTCTTCACCTCTGAAATGAAAATATGTAAAATCTTTAGTATTCTCAGCCTTGGGTATCACGGATTAAAAGCAGAAAAGAGAGTGAGAAAACCACCTGTCTGAAAATTTTCCAGGACTGACCAAAGTGTCTGCTACATTCTTCGGAAGTTTCTGGAAGATCCCTGGGAAGGTGCGGGGTGGGGGGGGTTCCATTTCAAGTGAGCAAGAGTTGATTTATGATTTAGTCCAAGGGCCATGAGAAACTCAAGGATCTAAATTGCTGTTTCCTTGAAATTATTCCATTCCAGTGAACCCAGATGAAATGAGGTAAAAGCAGGATCTTATAGGAACCCTGGAGAAGCAAAACTGCTGGTTTCTGTGAGCCTCTGACCTGCCCCTGATAAATCTGCTGACACTTCTACACCAGACTCTCCCACAAGGTTCACAGTAGCCCCATCCACAGGAAGGAAGATGTAAAAGTATCTCCTGACCTAAATTCTGGGAGCTAACCCAGGCCATTTTTCTATCAGTCTTTCAAAACAGACCCAGCCTGATGTTACCGCCTTGTGTGAACGTCTCTAAAGTGAGAGGTGACACTTGTGTGCTTAGAATATATGTTTAAGGCTATTTAGAGCATCTCAAATGATGCCCACAGTCAAGGGTACCCCAAGGCCTCCAGAGAAGGGGAATTATCATCAGAAGAGCTATAATAACTCCCATTTCTTTATGTTTTTGTTTTGTTTTGTTTTAGAGACAGGTTCTCACTATTACCCAGGCTGGAGAGCAGTGGCATCGTCATAGCTCATTGCAGCCTTGAATTCCTGGTCTCAACAGATTCTCCCATGTAGCCTCACGCTCCTAAAGGGCTAGGATTACAGGCGTGAGCCATTGCGCCAGCCCAGTGCCCTTTTATGAGAACTTAATGCCACACAAAGGATATGTTTTACATAAGACATCTCATTTAAAATCACACTTGAGAACTCCTCAAATTTGAGACAGGTCTCAATTAATCTAGAAGGTTTGTTTTGCCAAGGTTGAGGACATGTGTCTACGACACGGCTTCAGGAGGTCCTGACAACATGTGCCCCAGCTGGTCAGAGCACAGCTTGGTTTTACACATTTTAGGGAGATATGATACATCAGTCGACATATGTAAAATGAACATTGGTTTGGTCTGGAAAGACAGGACAACTCAAGGAAAAGTGGATAACTTGAAACAGGGAAGGGGGTTTCCAGGTAACAGGTAGGTGAGAAACCAACGTTGCATTCTTTTGAGTTTAGCCTTTCCAAAGGAGACAATCAGATACGCATTTATCTCAGTGAGTAGAGGGGTGACTTTGAATAGAACGGGAGGCAGGTTTGCCCTTGTCCTAAGCAGTTCCCAGTTTGATTTCTTCCTTTAGCTTAGTGGTTTTGGGGGCCCAAGATATTTTCTTTTTACACACTCAAAGTCATTGGTTTACAGGTGAGAAAAGCAAGGCTTAGGGAGACCTTCATGTGCTTATCTTCTGAGAGATTCTCAATTGCCTTAATTCAATCAAGAGCAGCTAGTATCTTGTAGAATGAAAAGAGCCAGGTTATTTTAGAGTCAGATATTTTGTTATTAGGGGTGGATAATTTAAAATGTCAGGGAAGATTTTGTTCCCTTCCCTTCTCTTTCCTTCCCTTCCCTTCCCCTC
>NW_012101532.1:1037379-1044745 GCF_000951045.1 Mandrillus leucophaeus | reverse complement strand
GACATAGACAAGCAAGCTGGAGGCTTGCATGAGTGATGCTGGCAGTTGTGCCAATAGGAAAAGGCTACCTGGGACTAGGCAAGGCCAACATGGCGGCTCCATCTTCCCTTTTCCTTTCCAACCAGGTGTGCAGTAGAGAGCAGACAAGTGGAAAGCCCATTTGCATAATAAGATTAGAGTGGGGCGGCCAGCTTCCCTGCACACTATGACTGTGTAAACGTCACACCTGGTCCAACCAATCTGTAAGCCCTATGTAAATCAGACACTGCCTCCTCCAGCCTGTCTATGAATTCTGATGCACTCCACTGTGGGCCGGAAGTCCCATTTGGGCTCCCGTCTCTCTCAAAGGAGAGAGAGCTGTTCTCACTTCTCTTTCTTTTGCCTATTAAACCTCCACTCTTGACTCTACATGTATCTATGTCCTTGATTTCCTTGGCATGAGGCAACGAACCTCGGGTACTTACCCCAGACAACGACACCACTTCACTGGGTCTCTAATTTGCAGTTGGCAGAGATGGGATATTGTAGTACTTCTTAGCTTAATAATTATGTGAACCGATTTTTCATAATCAATCTTGTGTATGTGTTTCCTATTGGTTCTATTTCTCTGGAGAACCCTGACTTATATAGTAATATAACCGAATAAGATCACATTTTGCAAACTTTCCTAGAGGTTAGCAACATTTCAGAAGTGTTTGCCAAAGATCTGTCATGTTACTTGGAGGAAATAAAGAAAGAAACCTGAAGGTCCCTGATAACATGTGAACTCTGAAGAGAGATGGGAAATAGGAATTTGGCTTTCGGGAGAGGAAATTCAGTGGTGAAATTATCACAAGAAAGGATATGGTGGCAAAAATCGTAAAACTGTCAGAAAACAATTATTAAATGGACACGTCCTTGGAAACCTTGGTTTTAGAAAAGCTGTGAGTCTCTTTGACAATCAAACCACATCTGAGAGAGAATTGGAGGAAAATAAAATAGAAATGTGATGCTAAGATCAGGACATTTTAACCTAAAAAAATGGAAGTTAGAAAAGTGGCTCTTCACAGCCTGGGCAACATAGCAAGACTCCATCGCTACCAAAAATAAAATAAAAAATAGTTAGGCATGGGGGTGCATGTCTATGGCTCCAGCTACTCAAGAGGTTGAGATGGGAGGATTCCTTGAGTCCAAGAGTTCGAGGCTGTAGTGAGCTATGATCACACCACTGGACTCCAGTTTGGGTGACAGAGTGAGATCTTGTTTCAAAAAGAGAGAGAGGAAAGTGGCCCTTCACTTACTCAGAAGGACTTAGGAGAGGGGAGGGGGAGCCATGCCCCTGTGGTGGGACACGTTTATCTTCTATGATTTACTACACACACTTAGTCCATGAACTAGGAGAGAGGTTTCCAAAAACATGACGGAGAAGAGGTGACCTCTATTATGGGAGGAGGAGGACTCTCCTCCCTTCCTGCAAGGTTTGAGTAAACCTGGAAGGAAGGCTTCTGAGCTGCTAATGATGTCTCACTTAGGCAGTGCTAGTGTAGAGAAACATATCTCCCTAGCTTCCCCGAGTTCTTTTAAAAAGGACCTTAGCTGAGACAAAGTGGAGGTAGTTTTGAAGAAGCTCAAAGTGTGCTTTGTGGGTTGTTGATAATAGTCTTAGTCCTTAGAGAAAGAGGAGAAGGAGGAAGAGAAGAAGGGGGAGAAGAGGAAGAAGAAAGAGAGGGAAAAGAAGAGGGAGGAGAAGGAGAAGGAGAAAGGAGAGAAAGAGAAAGAGGAGGAGGAGAAGGAGGAGGAAGAGAAGAAGGAGGAGAAGGAGGAGGAAGAGAAGAAGGAGGAGAAGGAGGAGGAGAAAGAGGAGGAGGATGAGGAGGAAGACAAAGAGGAGAAAGAAGAGGAGGAGAAGTGGAAGGAGAAGAAGGAGGAGGAAGAGGGGAAAGAGAAGGAGAAAAGGAAGGAGGAGAAGAAGGAGGAGGATGAGGAAAAGAAGGAGGGGGAGAAGAGAGCGGCTATGTCAACTTTGCCATGTTAGGATGAAACCACCAAAAGCTGAAACCTAAGGTTGAGTAGAAGAATGTGGATAACACATCAAAATCAGGTTTCTTCAGGAAGAGAGGGGGCAGAAGTATAGCCAGCTTTATCAATGAAGCTGGCATGATGTATAATGGGAGGTGCAAAATCTGAGCATAATGTGTACGGATGCCCAATTCTGGTGGCCAAATCTCAAGTTAAAGGCAAAATGATACTTTACCATCAACCCTTTAAACAGACCCATTTGGTACATCATTAGGATCAGGTAATTATCCAGGCTTTCATGCACTGAAACAGACAATTATCCATTTACCTAGAATTATCCTTCTCCTACCGTCTCTCTCTTATGCTTTTAGTTAATCATGGCTGCACTATAATCCATGTAATGGCATACAATAACCATCTTATTATGCTCATGGGTTCTGTGGATCAGGAAGACAACAGGTTGTAGTCGAAATGATTTTTGTCTACTCTGTGATGCCTAGGGCTTCATCTAGGAAGATCAGATAGCTGGAGGGTGACATCTGGAGTCTGGAATCATTTGGATACTTCTTCATTCACATATCTGTGTCTGGTCTGGGATGACTCAGAGTGGCCTCAGTGGAGGCTGTTGGTCCACATGTAGCCTCTCCTGTGCTCGGGCTTCCTCACAGCATGGTGGCCTTGTAACTATAGTAGATCATTTGCTAATGCACAGAGCAAGTCAATACACTGAGACACCAATTTGCACCAGAGAAAGAGGTTTAATCGTAGGATCACCAAAGGAGGAGATGGGAGAAAACCTCACATCCTTCTCCCTGAGGAATTTGGGGTTAGATTTTTTGAGGGTTTTGAAGTGAGCTGAAGCATGGAGATTATTAATTGGTGGGAAAGTGTGGGGACAGAAAGATAAAGAAGCTATATTCCATGCTGATCCCATTCTTCTGTGGGGGCCTTCAAACTGGTTACTGAAATTCGTGGTTTGAAAAATATCTTAAGCAATCCTTAAACAAAAGCCCTATGATTCTAACGTTAGAGATCCTCTCTAGAGGAACAATGGGGGTGCACATGTTCAGCATCTAGTGCTACATGACTTCCAGCAACAAGGAAGTCAGCCAAAGCCCAGCCTATTGATGTTTAATTATGATTATGTTTATATACAGAAGCTGGCATGCAATTCTGGTCAATCCTGTGAGGATAGTTTCGACCTCAGGATAGCCAGTGGTGGCTCAGGTATCCAAGAGCAGGTGTCCCAGAAAACAAGGTGGAACCTGCTTGTCCTAGCATTGAAACGTCCCACAGTGTCTTGTCGCTTGTACTCTGCAGGTCAAAGCAGTCACAGGTCTGCCCAGATTCAACAGGGGAGGACACAGCGCTCACATCTCAGTGGGAGAGTATCGAAGAATTGGTAGCCATGTTTAAAAATCACCACTCTCATTTTCCTGAGCATCTCTCTCCTGTCTTGCCTTTTCATGTCAAGGTTTTTGACTCATCTCTGGATTTATTCTCCTTGATGTATCCAGATAGGTGTCTCCTGCATTCTTCCACACATAGTTTGGGTTATTGTATTAGGTTGGTGCCCATGTAATTGCGACTTTTGCTCTCACTTTTAATGGAGAATTCTTCACTTACATATCTGTGTCTGGTCCGGGATGACTCAGAGTGGCCTCAGTGGAGGCTATTGGTCCACATGTAGCCTCTCATGTGCTTGGGCTTCCTCACAGCATAGTGGCCTTGGAACTGTAATAGGTGCATTTGCTAATGGACAGAGCAAGTCAATACCCTGAGACACCAATTAGCAGAAGAGAAAGAGGTTTAATCATAGGGTCACCAAATGAGGAGATGGGAGGAAACCTCAGGTCCATCTCCCCAAGGAATTTGGGGTTAGACTTTTTAAGGGTTCTGGAATGGCCATTATTTTAATGGCAGAAATCGCAATTACTTTTCCATCAACTTAATATTTCCAACAGCTAAGGTCAAACAGTTCTTAGGTTTTGTAGGACTTGGGCTGGCTTCGTGGCGAAGTAGAAATAACACAGGTTTGGTCGGAGACAGAGAAACCCAGGTTCCAATGGTTTATCAGTCCCTATGCTAACTTCTACGCATGCATGATCTTCCTGGATCCTTGC
Source organism: Mandrillus leucophaeus (assembly GCF_000951045.1). Classification (NCBI taxonomy): domain Eukaryota; kingdom Metazoa; phylum Chordata; class Mammalia; order Primates; family Cercopithecidae; genus Mandrillus; species Mandrillus leucophaeus. The sequence goes on along the minus strand of NW_012101532.1, from coordinate 1,040,624 downwards.
AAGAACTCCTTGATGAAGGTATAATTAGTTCCCTCATTTAACAAGTGAAGGAACTGAAGCCCAGAAATGTTAATGAATTGGCCCACGGTTCCACAGCTAAGTGACAGAACCGCAATTTAAATCCACAGTCTTAATCACCATGCTCTTCACCTCTCCTGCCAATGTCATTTAGTGAATATTTCTGGCTCTGTGTAATTGGGCATGCAGTCAGTATATGGTTGCATTTTCTATACCTTCCTTCCCTACATCATGGTTGGTTAGGGTCATGTAACCAGTACCAGCCAATGAATGATAAGCGGAGGTAATAAATGTAATTTCTGGGGCAAGCATTTAACTACTATTGCAAGACCTTGTTCCAGAGTTCTCTCTCCCTTTGGGGACTGCAACTAGCATTATTTGAGATGGTAGCTGTTTAATCAGTCCGGGTCCCTGATATGGTTTACATCTGTGTCCTCACCCAAATCTCATGTTCAGTTGTAATCCCCAGTGTTAAAGGTGGGGCCTGGTGGGAGGTAATTGGATCATGGGGGCAGATTTTTCATGAACAGTTTAGCACCATTCCCTTCAGTATTTCCCTTGAGATGGTGAGTGAGTTCTCATGAGATCTGGTTGTTTAAAAGTGGGTGGCACCTCCTCCTTCACTCTCTCTTGCTCCTGCTCTTACTATGCCTGCTCCTGCTTTATCTTTTGCCATGACTGTAAGCTTCCTGAGGCCTCCCCAGAAGCCAAGCAGATGCCAGCATCATGTTTCCTATACAGCCTGCAGAGCCATGAGCCAATTAAACTTCTTGTCTTTATAAATTACCCAGTCTCAGATACTTCTTTTTTTTTCTTTTTTCTTTTCTTTCTTTCTTTCTCTTTCTTTCTTTCTTTCTCTCTCTCTCTTTCTTTCTTTCTTTCTTTCTTTCTTTCTCTCTTTCTTTCTCTCTTTCTTTCTCTCTTTCTTTCTCTCTTTCTTTCTTTCTTTTTTTTTTGAGAAAAGGTGTCACTCTGTCACCCAGGCTGGAGTGCAGTGGCACTATCTGGGCTCACTGCAACCTCTGCCTCCTAGGTTCAAGCGATTCTCCTGCCTCAGCCTCTGGGTACCCGGGATTACAGGTGCCCACCACCATGCCCAACTAATTTTTGTATTTTTAGTAGATATGGGGTTTCACCATGTTGGCCAGGCTGATCTCGAACTCCTGACCTCAGGTGATCTGCCCACCTTGGCATCACAAAGTGCTGGGATTACAGGCATGAGCCACCATCCCTGGCTCAGGTATTTCCTTATAGTAATGCAAGAACAAACTAATACAGTCTCATAGCCCTCTACCAACTCACAGTGGACATGTAACATGAATGAGAAATAAGTATGTGTGGATTTAAGCCACTGAATATTTGAATTATTACACAGTATAATTGGAACTATTTTGACTGACTATATCATGTCTCTAATCTTCAGTTTCCTTGGCTGTAAAATGGGAATAATAATTACTACCTAGAGGGACTATTTAAAGCTTTTAGACTGGCTCGGCGTAGTGGCTCACCCCTGTAATCCCAGCACTTTGGGATGCCAAGGCGGGCGCATCACTTGAGGTCAGGAGTTCAAGACCAGCCTGGTCAACATGGTGAAATCCTGTCTCTACTAAAAATACAAAAATTAGCTGGGCATGGTGGTGGGCACCTGTAGTCCCAGCTACTTGTGAGGCTGAGGTGGGAGAATCACTTGAACCCAGGAGGTGGAGGTTGCAGTGAGCTGAGATCATGCCACTGCACTCCAGCTTAGGTGACAGAGTGAGACTCTGTCTCAACAACAAGAACAACAACAAAAGCTTCCAGAAATAGTCTATACGTGTAAAATATCTAATTCAGTGTTTAGCCTAAAGCAGGACATTATCACTATCATATATATGAAGGATGCATGGCATTGAGCAGAATGGTAATTAGGCACCAGCCTGCCCATATAAGTGGAGCTGAACTTGCCTAATTCCCATTTATTCTTTGTAAACATCTGTTGGGCACCTGTAAGATTTCAGCAGGGTGGACTCTGAACGTAGAGAAGTCAGAGAGAAGAAAGACAGAGAGTCATGGGGAGAATCAGAGTTAATAGGGCTTCTTAGGAATGTGATGTTTGCTAGGATTATAAACTGGCAGTTGGTAAGAGTTAAGCCAGTCAGCGAAATACTGAGACAGAACCAACCACGACTCTGCTATTTTATCCTGGTTACAGTGACAAGAATAACTTTACAGAACAGAAGCTCCCAAAACAGATTTCTTTCATAACCAAATAACAACCAGGTATAGAAAAATCATGTTTTCAAAACGGAGCTTCAATTTCCCGTTAGAGGAGGAATTTTGAACACTTCCCCTAGTGGGAACTGAGGAAGTGCCTCTTATTCAAATGGATGCCAGTCTATGATTGTCCAATTATTCACTGCATTTTGTCTTTGATGGCCCAGATGTTCTCAATTTCTTGTAATAAGTTCTTTCATCTGAAAAGTCGTTCTACTCAGAAATGCAAAATCCTCTACAGCTCGCCAGCTTTTTTTGATGAGCTGGTATAATTGGCCTTCAATTTGCTCATTGTTTTGCAATAAAAAGCCCAAGTTTAATTGCATTTCTGTAAACCTGTAGATAAGAGCCGACCACTGCACCATTTAAGTCACTGTCATTACAATCCACTTGGGCTCTGCCCACCGCCCCATCTCCATTGGCAGGATGAAATTGTGCAAAAGCATTTTTAACATGTCTCCTTATTTTTCTGCTTAAAAAAAAAGAAAAAAAAACACATAGCAAATTTTTTATTTTATTTTATCTATTTTTTTGAGACAGAATCTCGCTGTCACCCAGGCTGGAGTGCAGTGGTGTGATCTCATCTCACTGCACCCTCCGCCTCCCAGGTTCAACTGATTCTCCTGCCACAGCCTCCTGAGTAGCTGGGACTACAGGCGCCTGCCACCACACCCAGCTAATCTTTGTATTTTTATTAGAGACGAGGTTTCAACATGTTGGCCAGGCTGGTCTTGAACTCCTGACCTGAAATGATCCACCGACTTCAGCCTCCCAAAGTGCTGGGATTATAGACATGAGCCACCGTGCCCTGCCTTAAATTTGATTTATTAACATTTATTGATCACTTCTTGAAAAAGCAACATAACTTACACCCAATGATTAATCAATAGATTAACATCTTTAGTCACCAATCTAACTGTATCAATCAATACGTATCGAGCTCCTTCTCATCCCATTAACCAGGTAAGGCCCAC
>NW_012101532.1:1032049-1036864 GCF_000951045.1 Mandrillus leucophaeus | reverse complement strand
TAGGAGATCAATTATTCCCTTGTCTTTACACTTTAAATTTTTGTGGCGTTAGAACTGCACCTTCCCCACCTTTTTTTTCCGGATGGTTTTGTATCCAATTTCATGTCCTGCATTAAGAAAATTTCACCTTTTTTTCTCTTTTTGGAGACAAGTCCATGCTTCGTCGCCCAGGCTGGAGTGCAGTGACACAATCATGGCTCACTGCAGCCTCAACCTCCTTTGCTCAAGTGATCCTCCCATCTCAGCCTCCAAAGTAGCTGGGACTACAGGTACACACCTCAACACCTGGCTTATTTTTTTTTTATTTTTTTATTTTTTGTAGAGAGGGGGTCTTCCTATGTTGCTCAGGCTGAACTTGAACTCCTGGACTCAAGCAATCTTCCCACCTTGGGCTCCCAACGTGCTGGGATGCCAGGCATGATCCACGGTTCCCAGCTGGAGATTTCACTTTATAGGGATCAGAAACCTGAACTGTCTGAGATGCTTCTGCTATGTCTTCTGGACTGTGGCATAGAGTGACAATGTCTCATAGTGGTTACAGCATCGGCTCTGGAATCAGGCAGCCTGGGTTCAAATCCGAGGTCACCTGCTTGCTGCATGACTTGTCAAGTAACTTATCTCCTCAGGCCCTAGTTTCCTCATCTATTGGGATAATAGGACCTATATTGTTAAATGGCATGATAGAGAGAGAGTACTTGGAACAGCATTGGGAGCAAGTTCATGCCTCTGTGCTCATTCACTGCTATTAATCTCTAAGCTATAGTGCATAGAGCTTTCTGGCCATTTGTACCTCAAAATTGTCCCTCCATTGCCAATGCCCTCATCTTGGGATGCACCCTCCAAATACAGAATTGACACTGTTGTTGTTGCTGTTGTTGAGATGGAGTTTCCCTCTGTTGCCCAGGCTGGAGTGCAGTGGCAGGATCTCGGCTCACTGCACCATCCTCCTCCTGGGTTCAAGCCATTCTCCTGCCTCAGCCTCCCAAGTAGATGGGATCACAGGCGTGCACCACCATACTCAGCTAATTTTTGTATTTTTAATAGAGATGGGGTTTCACCATGTTGGCCAAGCTGGTCTCGAACTCCTAACCTCAAATGATTCGCCCGCCTCAGCCTCCCAAAGTGCTGGGATTATAGGTGTGAGCCACTGCACCTGGCCTAGAATTTGACACTTTTTTTGGTACCTACCTGATTTATTCATTTTCCCCCTTTGTATATCTCACTTGAAATCACATTATCTCCACTCAGTGGAAAATAATTCTGTTGGGTCATAGACAGACTCAAACAGAGAAACTAGAAATAATCAGAAATTACTTACACCAGTGAAATGTCAGGCAAGTCTGCATACCCCATTCTTCCAAGAACATTTTTGGTAATTCTGTAGAAGAAAGAGGATTGTGAAGGTTTTGTAAACCTTTTTTTTTTTTTATTCTTTTCCTTCTTCTCCCAGATGAGAGGAGCCCTCAACAGCCCTTTGTTGAAGAATAATTTTCCAAGGCTACCAATTTGGATCTCAAAAGCCCAGATTCAAAGGGAACCTCAGTTTGCTATCTAAAATAAGTGCCTGAATAGCTATCAGTTAAGGTGCACACAGAGCAGATGGGAAATAGATAGCTACATTATAGATTGCTCTGTGAATTCAAGAGGTCTTTGTCTGAGGACAATAGTAACACGAACAAATATTCAGGTTTTCAGTTACAGGCCAGCCAGAGGATCGAGCAAAAAAAAAAAAAATCAAATTAAATCTAATTAAATCAGCAATGCCAGCACCACTAATATAAAATGCATCACCACCAGATACGCTTCCCCAGGTTGCCTGGCCCAATTCTTGGAAATGTGGCTGGATTGAACCCAGTATAATACTTCCAGGTATCTTTCTGGTTAAGTACAATGGGGTTTTATTGTTTCTAATTAAATAGGGTTGATTCACAATCTTCAAATGGTTCCCCTGTGCCTTTCACCAAATGAGAATCCTCTCAAGACTCTGGACACGTTATCAATAGGAAATGTACCCTGTTAGTTATTTGAATGTTACTGAATGTAAGCTCTATGAAGAGAATGACCTGGAAAATAATCGTCTGTCATTCATAATTGTGTTCTCAATCAATTTCAACCATTTAACAGTGACGTTTGGTTTTACCCATAATTGCTAGTGACTGCATTTTACTAAGTGAGGGGAAAAAATCTATCTGTATCTATGTATCTTTTTGCTCAGATCAGCTGTCTCCTCAAATGTCCTAATTGAAGGCACCAACACATACCCAATCCATCATCTTTGACACCACCTTCTCCTCCTCCTCCTCTGTCACAGACACGTCCAACAACTAGTCACTAATCCTGTTAATTCCATTACCTACGTAGCTGTCATATTTATCCCTTTCTCTCTTTGACACTGCTGCTTATCCTGTTCTAGTGGGAGTCATCATGGCGGGTAACCCCAACAGAAAGGCATTCTGGGACATTCCCAGGTGAGAGGGAAGAACAAGTTAAGGGCAATAGGTTAGTAGTTTTGGAATTGGATTTAGGTGAAAAAGAATAAAACTTCTCAGAGATGGGATAGTGGTTTGAGTCGCTAAATGCCACAGATGTAACAGAAATGAATTCCATCCAGATGATAATGTTTAACTGAATTATCTGATACAACAGGACTGGGCCAAGAAGAAGGCATGATTCTGAACAGTAGTCATAGGCACAAGTGCTAAATGAAAGTCTAAACCATGGCTTCAGATGTCCCTGTTTGGGTTCAAGTAAGACTAAACACGCAAAGCAGAATCCAGCAGATATAACAGCAAAGAAGTCAGTCTAGATGTTGATCAGGCGTGGTGGTTCATGCCTGTAATCCCAGCACTCTGGGTGGTTGAAGAGGGAGGATCGATTGAGCCTAGGAGTTTAAAACCAGTCTGGGCAACCCATTGTGAGACTCGGTCTCCACAAAACTATTTCTTTTTTTTAAATTAGCCAGGGGTGGTGGTGTGTGCTTGTAGTCCCAGCTACTTGGGAGACTGAGGCAGGAGAATCGCTTGAGCTCAGGAGTTCGAGGCTACAGTGAGCCATGATGGTGTCACTGCACTCTAGCCTGGGAAACAGAGCAAGACCCTGTCTCAAAACAACAACAACAACAACAAAAATTAAACAGCTAGATGTCAAACTCAGATTTAATTGTCTCTTTCTAAAGGACAAGCATTGAAACTATTTTATATACATAGGAGCTCCTAATAAAGATCTCAATGGTCATTTATTCCCAAAGGAAGAAACAATCAACAAATTTATGCATGATCTTCCTGCTTTCTTATCTGAATTGATGCATACAAGGCACTGAACCTTGATATGGACAATTATTGATTACGTGTAACTGGAATTGTATTTAAATTTCTCATCTCACTTTTATTCTAAGGAAGGCATTTTACTAACCCTCTCAAGTGCTGATGACTATAATCAAGCCATCATAATAATAATAATTACAATAATGATAATAACAATATACTTGTCTCACCCTTTACAGTTTATAAAATCCATTCCAAGATGCGTTCACATGTATTATCTCACACATAAAAGGGTATTTTTCTACATTAACGGGGATTGGTCTTGAGAGTAAAAAGCATAAACAAAGCGCGTGATCATTTATGAATTAGCATTTCAGGGTCTTTGTGGCAGGTCCCGTCTGTGCGTCTCCCGCATCTCTTTGGATTCTATTACTATTTCTGTGCACACCAGCATCTTTGCTGACTGGCTGACCTGAGGCTGCCAGAACACATTCAGCCCGTATGTAAGAGATGAAAGTGGCTGGAAATTGACATCTTCCGGAATATTCATATTTTGGAACCAATAGCTGATGGGTGGGGGATATAAATACCCCAGCTCCTTTGCCCCTTGGCTAGGATAATCCTAAAGTGTGTATTTTATGGTATTTTCTGAAGCTTCCTTACAGGATTATGCTTCAGGTGCCAACAACAGTAGCTAGGGTTTCTGACTGTTTCTTTCCCTCCCTGTGTCTCCTCCGTGTTATCCTTTTATGCCTCTGCAACTCCCAAATAAACTGTGCATCCTCAATCCTCCTCTTACGAACTGCTTCTGATAATAATGATCTTAAGACAGTGTATATATCATTCCATCAAGAAGACAGGTACTTGGATGTTCATCGCTGCGCTATTCACAATAGCAAAGACATGGAATCAAACCAGGTGCCCATCAACGGTAGACTGAATACAGAAATTGTGGTGCATATACACCATGAAATACTGCACATGTCCTGTAGGACAGAATTTCATTCTTTCTTATGGCTGTGCAGAATTCCATGGTGTATATGTACCAGCAACATGGATGCAGCTGGCGGTCATAATCCTAAGTAAATTAATGCGGGAACAGAAAAACAATTACCGCATGTTCTCACTTATGAATGGGAGGTAGAGCGCACATGGACATAAACATGATAACAATAGATATTGTGGACTACTAGAGGATGGGAGAATGGGTTAAAAACTGGTTATCTGCCTATTGAGTGCTAACTGTCTGAGTGACGAGATCTATATTCCAAACCTCAGCATCACACAATATTCCTGTATAACAAATCTGCACATGTACTCACTGCGCCTAAAATAAAAGTTGAGGCTGGGCACAGTGGCTCACGCCTGTAATCCCAGGACTTTGGGAGGCCAAGGCAGGTGGATCACCTGAGGTCAGAAATTCTAGACCAGCCTGGCCAACATGGTGAAACCCTGTCTCTACTAAAATACAAACATACAAAAAATACAAGAGCCAGGTGTGGTGGTGGGCGTCTATAATTCCAGTGACTTGGGAGGCTGAGGCAGGAGAATC
>NW_012101532.1:1028063-1029429 GCF_000951045.1 Mandrillus leucophaeus | reverse complement strand
CCAGCTACTCAGGAGGCTGAGGCAGGAGAATTGCTTGAACCCAGGAGGCAGAGGTTCCAGTGAGCCAAGATCGTGCCACTGGACTCCAGCCTGGGCAACAGAGTGAGATTTTGTCTCAAAACTAAAAATAAATAAATACATAAAAATTAATTTGTGTAATCCACTGCATTAACAGGCTGAAGAAGACAAATCATGTGATCCTATCAACAGATGCAGAAAAAGCATTTGACAGCAGCTGACATCCATTCATGATAAAAGCTCTTGGTAAACTAGGGACAGAGGGGAACTTCCTCAAGTTAGTGAAGGTCATGTACAAAAAACCTACAGTGAGCATCACACATAACGAGGAGAAACTCAAAAGTTTCCCAGTAAGATCAAGAACAGGCACCACTGCTTTTAAACATCACATACTGGTATCTATGTTGGCAAATAAGAATACAAATGGCTTTGTTTTCAGATGGCGTGGTTGTTGATGCAGAAAATCTGAAATTTTTTTCTTAAAAAACCTCCTGGTGGTCTATGCAGAAAATCTGAAATTTTTTTTCTAGAAAAACATCCAGAACAACTTCCAGTCCTGCAAACTCCAAGTATGATATGTTCCCTATACAGATCTACCATTTTTTATTTTTTACAACACATTTTAATTGTACCTTTTCTACATACAGATATGTTCAGATACACTAGTGCTTACCTTTGAACGGCCTGCAGTGTTCAATACAGTCCCATCTTGTACAGGTTTATAACCTAGGAGTAATAGACAAGGCCATATACCCTAGAGGCATAGTAGGCTATACCATCAAGGTATAAGCACATTCCATGATGTTCACACAATGACAAAATCACCTAAAGGCACATCTCTCAGAATCTATTCCCATCATTAGGTGATACGTAACTGTATTTCTTCAAATAACCTTGAAAAACCTATATCCACCTAAAAACCTGCATGTGGTTGCTTATAGAAGCTTTATTCATAATTGCCAAAACTTGGAAGCAACCAAGATACTCCTCAGTGGGTGAATGGATAAATAAACTGTGATACATCCAGACAATAGAATATTATTCAACGCTAAGAAGGAAATGAGCTATCACACCATGAAAACACATGGAAGAAACTAAAATGCACATTGCTAAGTGAAAAAAGTCAATCCGAAAAGGCTATATTACTATATGCTTACAACTGCTTATGACATCCTGGAAAAGGTGAAATTATGGAGTCAGTAAAAAGATCAGTTGTTTCCAGGGGCTAGGGGGAAGGGAGGTATGAATAGGCAGAGTAGCGAGGCTTTTTAGGGGAGTGAAACTATATTTTTTGGTTTTTTTTGAGACGGAGTTGCGCTCTTGTTGCCCAGGCTGGAGTGCAATGGCG
>NW_012101532.1:1023009-1024408 GCF_000951045.1 Mandrillus leucophaeus | reverse complement strand
AAAAAAAAACAGAGTTTCTGTTCTGGTGGTTAAAGAAGGACACCAAAACAAAGCATCTATTCACTGTGCAACAGTGATTTCAAGCTGGTGTTGTAAAGAGAAAGGAAAGACTTATTACTTTCCAGTGATTTTCTTAAGGTGTGACCAGACTTGGAAACACAAGAAAACAGCTCAATTGGGGAAATGACCACCTCCCACAGATTGCATTACAGCCAGGGAAAGGGCAACTGTTTGGGGGTTTAATGCACCATCAGAAGAATGGGTGTCAGTATGACGTCATCTTGCAATCTAAAACAAAAGGAGAAAAACAGGCGTGCTGATCTTAGCAAATCCTTAGAGATCTCAGCTTTTGTCACAAACCTTGTTTGTCGTATCAGAAAAATTGATGCCTTGCAACCAGTTCTTGTAAGATCTGTCTCTGAAGACGGAGTGGAAATAGATAGATCAAGTTACAAGCATGTTTTGTTGAAAGATAACAAACATTTTTCACAACAATGAACCAAAGAACAAACAACAGTGTTCCTTCCAATCTCCATATCTCTGATTCACAGAATGGGTGCTGAGATGTTCACTTAAGTGTAAAATCGGCTGTCCCCACCTCCTCTTTCCATTTTCAAACATGAGCAAGATAATCAAAGAACAAAAGAAAAAAGACAGCATTTCTTAATACCCTTGATAACAAACAGATACAACTTCTTTCTCTAAGGAGCTCTACAGGACAAATATATTAAGAGTTTCCAGAAGAATTGTGATAAGCTGATGGCAGATTCAACACTGATTATTAATAGGTTTTGTCTAAGATCAGTCAACCACACAGGATAAGAGCAGAAATTTAAATAGCAGGCTGGAATTCTTAGGAGCTGTCCGCTCATTTTCTAGACAGCCGCGTTCTACAAACCTCCTGTTGTGCAGTGTGATTCCTTTTAGCCCTCAGAATGGTTTCTATTATAGATATATAGGCAGACAGCAAGATCTCAGAGAACAAGCAGGCTGTGAGATCCTTCCAGCCAGCAAGGGGCTATTGATCCCCACAGAATTTCCTTTGGTCTGGCAGGATGATTCTCATGTGCCCTAGGGGTGACCCAGGACATGTGGAAAGAGAAGCAAGCCCTCAAAACCAAACATAGACATTATAAGACAAGAAGACTACAGACCAATATCTCTTATGAACATATATGCAAAAATCCTCAACAAAATATTAGCACACAGAGTTCAACAATGTATGAAAAGCATTATGCACCATGACCAGGTGGGATTTCTCCGAGCTATGCAAGGCTAATTCAGCATTCAAAAGTTAATTTTTGTGGCCGGGTGCGGTGGCTCACGCCTGTAATCCCAGCACTTTGGGAGGCCGAGGCAGGTGGATCACCTGAGGTCAGGAGTTCGAGACCAGCCTGGC
>NW_012101532.1:1017903-1018949 GCF_000951045.1 Mandrillus leucophaeus | reverse complement strand
TTTTTTTTTTTTAAAGTAACCATGAACATTTTGAATCAATGCATAGTATGTGGCATACAAACAAAAAGGTCATCTAAACTGAACAACATTAATATCCATTGAGGAATCAATTTTGTTTTTAAGAAAGTATACCACCTATCTGTAATAAGGTAGTTGCTGCTATTATCACACATTTGTCATCACAGTTCAAGTCCTGACCCCTGAACTGACAGTATGCTGGACAGTGTGAGTAAAAATGAAGTGACTGACCTTCCTCTCCAGTGACCAGAAATTAACATCTTCCCAAATGTTCATTTTGTAACCAATGAATGATGGATGTGGGGCTACAAATGCCTCAGCTCCATTCACCCCTTGGCTAAGACAATCCTGAAGTGTGTGTTTTACACATTTCCTAAGGCTTCCCTGCAGGATTAAGTTTCAGTTGCCCACAACAGTAGCTTTACATTCTGGGCTGGCAGTGGGAGCTCACGCCTGTAATCCCAGCACTTTGGGAGGCCAAGGCCAGGGGATCGATTGAGCCCAGGAGCTTGAGACCAGGCTGGGCAACATAGGGAGATTTCATCTTAGTCTTCATAAAATAAAATAATAAAATAAAAAATTAGCTGGGCATAGTGGCATGCTCCTATAGTCCCACCTACTCGGGAGGCTGAGACAGGGGGATCGCTTGAGCCCAGGAATTTAAGACTGCAGTGGGTTCCAATTGTGCCACTGCACCACATCCTAGGTGACAGAGTAATAGCAGGTCTATAAAAAAAACAGGCCGGGCACAGTGGTTCACGCCTGTAATCCTGGCACTTTTGGAGGCGGAGGCGGGTAGATCACCTGAGATCAGGAGTTTGAGACCAGCCTGGCCAACATGGTGAAACCTCATGTCTACTAAAAATACAAAAATTAGCTGGGCATGGTGGCGGGCACCTGTAACCCCAGCTACTCAGTGGGGTTAGGCAGGAGAATCGCTGGAACCCAGGAGGCAGAGGTTGCAGTGAGCCGAGATCGTGCCTTTGCACTCCAGCCTGGGAAACAAGAGCGAAACTCCAACTCAAAAA
>NW_012101532.1:1016680-1017853 GCF_000951045.1 Mandrillus leucophaeus | reverse complement strand
CCCGGCTAATTTTTTGTATTTTTAGTAGAGACAGGGTTTCACAGTGTTAGCCAGGATGGTCTCGATCTCCTGACCTCGTGATCCACCCGTCTCAGCCTCCCAAAGTGCTGGGATTACAGGCATGAACAACAGCACCCGGCCTTTTGTTCTTTTTTATGGCTGAATAGTACTCCATTGTGTATATGTACCACATTTTCTTTATCCATGCATCTGTTGATGGATGCTTAGGTTGCTTTCACATCTTGGCTCTCATGAACAGTGCAACAAACGTGGGAGTACAGATATCTCTTTGATATACTGAGTTCCTTTCTTTTCAGTACATGCCTAGGAGTGGGATTGCTGGATCATATGGTAGCTCTATTTTTATATTTTTGAGGAAACTGGAAACTGTTCTCCATAGTGGTTGTACTAATTTACATTTCCACCAACAGTGTACAAGGGTTTTATTTTTCTCCTCATCCTTGCCAGTATTTGTTATTGCCTGTCTCTTGGATAAAAGCCATTTTAGCTGGGGTACCAAACTCATAAGATTAGAGCACCCCAAGTCTCAGTCTTTTTAGTCTCTTTTCTCTACAGTTAGTCCAGGCCTCAGAGATTTAATATGTCAACAACTCGCAAATGCAAAACTCTTATCCAAACCTCTCTCCAGAATTCTAAATCTTTCTGCATATCCTGTTGGATCTACCACTTCATTGTGTCTAGAATCTGATTGTTTCTCACCACCCAGTCTGAATTATCATCATCTCAGCATTGTAACTGGCCTTCCTGTTTCCAGCCTCCATAGAGCACCCTTGACATAAGTAACTCCATCTTAGAAGAAGACTCCATCTTACATTGCAAAAGGCAACTTGCCATCAGGAACCAGATGCTTTGCCTAATCAGTAAAGACTGCATCTAACCAGATAAAGACATAATCAACCACGCTTTCCACTATCAGTCCTCACCAGAGGCCCCTGTGGCCATAAAGAGTGCAGGACTTCAACAGCTCAAAACGACCATCTTAACAGACATGGTCTTGCTGTCACTTGAAATATTCATACAGCATATGCCAATGAAGGCTCTAACCACATCGGAGACTCTTCCTTGTAAGACCAGTGGACCACCCAGCCCAGGCCAAAATATTATTTTTGTTCAGGTCATTTTCCCTAGACTGATTTTTTTTTTTTTTTTTTT
>NW_012101532.1:1003403-1008345 GCF_000951045.1 Mandrillus leucophaeus | reverse complement strand
GTTTCTCCATGTTGGTCAGGCTGGTCTTGAACTCCCAACCTCAGGTGATCCGCCTGCCTCGGCCTCCCAAAGTTCTGGGATTACAGGTGTGAGCCACTATGCCAGGCTGAAACTATTCTAATGATACTACAATGGTGGATACATTACACATCCTTCAACACCCACAGGATGTATAACACCAAGAGTAAATCTTAATGTACACTGTGGCCTTTGGGTGCTAATGATGTGCCATTTTAGGCTCATCAACTCTAAGAAATGCCCAACTGTGTTAGGGGATGTCAGTAGCAGGGAGGTAATGCATGGGTGAGATAGAGGTATATGGTACCTCTGTGTCTTTCATTCAATTTTGCTGTGAACTCAAAACTGCTCTAGAAATAAAGTCTATTAAAATAGAAAAAGAGTTTTGCACACAAACATGCAGATCTCTCTCCAAAATTATCCCCATCCAAGAATTTGACTGTAATCCATAACTCCAATTCCTCACCTCCAATTCTCCATTAATTTATTCCAATTAGGCTTTTGCTTCTCCTCTTCTGCAGAAACTTCTCTTGTCAAAGTCATTAATGACCTCCATGTTGCTAAGTACAACGGCCCATTCTCAGTCTGCATTGTACTTCATGAATCAACAGCATTTGTCAGTTATCCTTTTCCTTCTCATCAATTTACTTTCTTTACTTGGCTTCCAAGACACCAGATGCTCCAGGTTTCCTCACACTTTGCCCCTCCCACTTCCTTTGTTGGATTTTGTTTTTTCCTAAACTTTTTTAAAATAATGTTTTTGATTTTTGATTTCCGTGGGTGCATAGTAGGTATATATATTTATGCGGTACCTGAGATGTTTTGATACAGAGATGCAATGCTGAATAACCACATCATGGAGAATGGGGCATCCATTCCCTCAAGCACTTATTTTTTGTGTTATAAACAATCCAGTTATGCTCTTAGTTATTTTAAAATGTACAATTAAGTTACTATTGGCTATAGTCACCCTGGTCTGCTATCAAATAGTAGGTCTTATTGTAGGTCTTACTCATTCGTACTCTTTAGTTTTCTTTTTTTCTTTCTTTCTTTTTTTTTTTTTTTTCTTTTTTTTTTTGAGATAGAGTCTTGCTCTGTCACCCAGGCTGGAGTGCAATGGCGCAATTTCGGCTCACTGCAACCTCTTCCTCCCGGGTTCAAGTGATTCTCCTGCCTCAGCCTCCTGAGTGGCTGGGATTACAGGCGCCCGACAACACGCCCAGTTAATTTTTGTGTTTTTAGTAGAGATGGAGTTTCACCAACTATTTTATTTTAGTACCCAATAACCATCCCCCCACCCCCTCAGCCCCCACTACCCTTCCCAGCCTTTGGTAATCAACCTTCTACTCTCTATGTCCATGAGTTCAATTGTTGTAATGTTTAAGCATCACTAATAAGTGAGAATGTGTGATGCTTGTCTTTCTGTGCCTTGCTTATTTTACTTAAAGTAATGATGTTATGTTGCAAATGACATGTTGCTGCAAATGACAGGCTCTTCTTCTTTTTTTTTTTTTGAGACAGAGTCTTGCTCTGTTGCCCAGGCTGGAGTGCAGTGGCGCTATCTCGGCTCACTGCAAGCTCTGCCTCCCTGGTTCACGCCATTCTCCTGCCTCAGCCTCCCAAGTAGCTGGGACTACAGGCTGTCTCTTATACACATCTAGATGTGTATAAGAGACAGGTGCTATGGTGCAATCTCGGTTCACTGCAACCTCCAACTCCCTGGTTCAAGCGATTCTCCTGTCTCAGCCTGCCGAGTAGCTAGGATTACAGGTATGTGGCGCCATGCCCAGCTAATTTTTTTGGATTTTTAGTAGAGACCGGGTTTCACCATGTTGGTCGGGATGGTCTTGATCTCCTGACCTTGTGATCCTCCTGTCTCGGCCTCCCAAAGTGCTGGGATTACAGGCATGAGCCACTGTGCCCAGACCCCTGGACTGATTTGATAACCCATTTTCCTGTCCCTTCTCTTTCGATGTTAAATGTCACTTTTTTTGTGGTGCAATGTTTACTCTATAACATTTATATATTGATTAGGTATGCTATTAGGTGTGGTTTGCAATATTGATTGACTTGTGGAGTGGCTTGAGCCCGTATGCCAGTGGTTCTGACTTCCGAGTGGACAGGAATTACTAAGTGGAATTGCCTCCTTGGGAATTCCACATAGCCTGTGGCTTTTGTGATCGAAATAGCATCAATAAAAGCCTAACATGGTGGAAAGACACAAACCTGAATAAATCTGATTATCTCTGACCCCATGCTGCTCAAGATACACCTTTCCCCTACACTTTACTTTCCAAACAAAGATAGAATTTTCCTTTTAAAATCTATGTCATATCGTGTTTGTACTTTGACTCAAATTCTCAATAGCTCCCATTTCACCAGAAGAAAAGTCAAAGTTCACCCAATGTCTTCTTGAGGCACCACCACTGCCTCTCTGCTCTCTATCCATTTCCCTCCCATCCAGCTATCCAGGTATATATCCAGGTGTATAAAACCTGGATAAAGAGACAGCTTTGCAGGGCCATTTCAGAGAAATATATTTGGGGGTAATATGTTGATCATAACATGTGAGGGTTAATTTCAATTTCTTTCAGGGCCTCCTATCTGTTATGTTGGCATCTTATTGTTACAAGGAGTCTGTTTTGTCAGTGTTAAGGTCTTTTTTTTTTTTTTTTGAGATTGAGTTTCACCCTTGTTGTCCAGGCTGGAGTACAATGGCACAACCTTGGCTCACTGCAACCTCTGCCTCCTGGGTTCAAGTGATTCTCCTGCCTCAGCCTCCCAAGTAGCTGGGATTACAGGCACCCACCACCACGTCTGGCTAATTTTTTATGTTTTTAGTAGAGTCGGGGTTTCACCATGTTGGCCGGGCTGGTCTCGAACTCTGGACCTCAGCCTCCCAAAGTGCTGGGATTATAGGCATGAGCCACCGTGCCAGGCTTAAGGTCTCCGTTTTAATATTAATGCTGGTTAATGTTGTGCCTGAATTGCAAAGGGAGGAGGGGATAATGAGGCATGTCCAACCCCCTTTTCCCATCATGGCCTGAGCTAGTTTTCCAGTTTTACTTCAGAATGTCCTTGGTGAACAGGAGGGCTCCATTCATTTGGGTGGGGGGCTTAGAATTTTATTTTAAGTTTACAGCTTGTTACCTTTTATTTATCATTTTCTTTTTATTTGGGATCAGGGTCTCACTGTGTCGCCCAGGCTGGAGTGTAGTGGCACAATCTCGGCTGATTCCAACCTCCACCTCCGGGGTTCAAACAATTCTTATTCCTCAGCCTCCTGAGTAGCTGGAATTACAGGTGTGCACCATCATGCCCAGCTAATTTTCATATTTTTAGTAGAGATGGGGGTCTCACCATGATGTTCAGGCTGGTCTGGAGCTCCTGGCCTCAAGTGATCTGCCCACCTCAGCCTCCCAAAGTGCTGGGATTACAGGTGTGAGCCACCGTGCCCAGCCTAGTTAGCTTTTAGATGACAATCTAGGACTTGAACTTGGTGCAGTCAAGCCACGTATCTCATAATCACAAGCACTAGGCTACTTGAGAACTCTCCAGTTGCTATCCTGCAGTAAATTCAGAGGTGGTATTCAAAGCACATCTTGTTAATTGAAGTGTGGTCCACAGACCAGCAGCTTTGGGACCATCAGGAGCGTGCTAGACATGCAGAATCTTTTCCTCACCTCCTCTGGCCCCCTCTAGTTAGACTCTGCATTTTAGCAATAGTCAAAGCGATGAGCATAAACATCAAAGTCTGAGAACACTGAAAGATTTGGCAATTCAAAATGTACTAGTAACAAATACCCAAAAGGAATAGGGTGAGGGAAGATCCCAAGGAGGGGCTGGAAGTCAGAGTGGGAGTAGAATTTTGGGTGAAAAAAGTCATAGCTTTTTGTTGTTCACTGCAAAAGTATTTCAGTATTTCTTTTCTTTTCTTTTTTCTTTTTTGCTCTGTCACCCAGACTGAAGGGCAGTGGTACCATCTTGGTTCGCTGCAACCTCCATCTCCTGAGTTCAATTGATTCTTTTACCTCAGTCACTCGAGTAGCTGGGACGACAAGTATACACCACCATGCCCTGCTAATTGTTGTATTTTTTGTAGAGATGGCATTTCGCTCTGTTGGCCAGGCTGGTCTTGAACTCCTGGCCTCAAATGATCCTCCTGCCTCGGCCTTCCAAAGCGTTGGGATTACAGGCATGAGCCATCATGTCCTGCCACGATATTTCAGTATCTCAATAACAGTAAGAGTAGCAGGTATTTACCAGCTGGAGATTAATCTCTGGGTCTACTAATGTGCTATGAATGAGTTACAGTGTGTTCTATATTGATCACCTTAACCTTCTAGCATCCAAGTGAATTTGCTGCCACCAGAGACCTAAGGCCTGTGTGTAAAAGCCATGAGTAGCTTAATGTGGGCTAAGAAAGTGGCCTTGTAGCTGCCCAGTAGGTTCACCTTGCCTGTTGCCTAGACAGAGCTGATTTGTCAAGGCAGGGGAATTGCAGTGGAGAAGGAGTAATTCATGCAGAGTCAGCTGTGCAGGAGACCAGAGTTTTATTATTACTCAAATCAGACTCTCTAAAAACTCAGGGATCAGAGTTTTAAAGGATAATTTGGTGGGTAGGGGACCAGTAAGTTGGAAGTTCTGATTGGTTGGGTCAGAGATGAAATCATAGGGAGCTGAAGATGTCCTCTTGTGCTGAGTCAGTTCCTGGGTGGCGGCCACAACACCAGGTGAACCAGCATATCGATCTGGGTGGTGCCAGCAGATCCACTGAGTGCAGGGTCTGCAAAATATCTCAAGCACTGATCTTACATTTTACAATAGTGATGTTATCTCCAGGAACAATTTGGGGTGGCTCAGACTCACAGCTGGAGGCTGCATGGACCCTAAACCATAATTTCTAATCTTTGTGTGTGTGTGT
>NW_012101532.1:997040-997933 GCF_000951045.1 Mandrillus leucophaeus | reverse complement strand
GCAGCTTAAATGCTTACATTTGAAAAGAAAGATCTAAACTCAATTTTATACATTTCCACGTTAAAAAACAAATTTAAAAAATTATACCCAAGGTATTTTTTAAAAGGAAAAACAATAAAAAAACAACAAAATCCACAGTTGATTATTTGAAAAGTGTAATCAAATTGATATACCTCTGCCTGATAGATGAGAGGAAAAGGGAGACAGAGAGAGAAACTGCAAATTACGAATAAATTTAACAATGTAGATTAAATTGCCAAATTCCTGATAGATACAAAATACCGAAAGTGACCCAGAAAGAAAAAAAAAACTTGAAAAGCTTTATATATATTAAATAGATACAATTTAAAATTAAAAATTTTCCACTAGGAAAACTCCAGGTCCAGATGTCTTCACTGGTGAATTATGTCATACATTTAAGAAAGAAATGACACTAATCCTATACAAACTCTGTCAGAAGATAGTGACATTATTTCCCAACTTATTTTATGAGGCAGGATTACACTGATAAAACCAGACTACTAAGTCACAATAAAACTACCTACATGCTATAATTTAAATGTGTGTGTCCCTCCAAAATTTGTATATTGAAATCTTAGCTCTCAATGTGATACTCTTTGGAGGCAAGGCCTTTGAGAGGCGATTAGGTTGTAAAGATGGAATCCTCATGAATGGAGATCAATGCCCCTATAAAAGAGGCCCTCGAGAGGTCCCTCACCCCTTCCACCATGTGAGGACACAGCAAGAAGATGCTGTCTATGAATCAGAAAAGGGAGCCTCACCGGATACAGCATCTGTCAGTAGTCTGAACCTTGAACTTTCCGGTCTCCAGAACTGTGAGAAAAATATATATACATTTATATATTTTAAATATATATATGCTAAAAACATAT
>NW_012101532.1:991997-995109 GCF_000951045.1 Mandrillus leucophaeus | reverse complement strand
ATGTTATCTCCAGGAACAATTTGGGGTGGCTCAGACTCACAGCTGGAGGCTGCATGGACCCTAAACCATAATTTCTAATCTTTGTGTGTGTGTGTTTTTTTTTTCTTTGAGATGGAGTCTTGCTCTGTTGCTGAGGCTGGAGTACAATGGTATGATCTTGGCTTGCTGCAACCTCCACCTCCCAGGTTCAAGCAGTTCTCCTGCCTCAGCATCCCAAGTAGCTGGGATTACAGTACACATCACCACACCCAGCTGATTTCGTATTTTTAGTAGAGACGGAGTTTCACCATGTTGGCTGGGCTGGTCTTGAACTCCTGACCTCAGGTGATCCACCTGCCTCGGCCTCCCAAAGTGCTGGGATTACAGCATTAGCCACCACTCCCGGCCTGTAATTTCTAATCTTGTAGCTAATTTGTAGATTGGTCCCTAGGCAAGAAGGGTTTTTTTTTTTTCAGGAAAGGGCTATTACTAATTTTGTTTCAGAGTTAAACTATAACTAAATTCCTTCCCAAGGTTTGTTCAGTCGATGCCTAGGTGTGAAAAAGGACAAGGTAATGGTTAGAAGCAAGATGGAGTCGGTTAGGTCTGATCTCTTTCCCTGTCTTGATTTCCTCAGCTGTGATTTTTGCAAAGGTGGTTTCAGCCTAAGCAGAGGTGAATCTGACAGTGGATCCCAAATGTCAGCAAACATTGAACATAATAAGTGACACGCAACACCTCCACCTTGCCACCATTCTCCAAGAGTAGCCAATGAGTTTCGTTGTATCTTGGACACCTATGGTATAGCCAGCAATGTGGTATACCCCAACAAGCACGCCCCAGGAACAAGGAGTCCACGGACCTGCTAGTATAGTTTGTATTCCAAACACCTAAAGAGTCAGATGCACAGGTGAATATGCAGGTGTTAGAGTTGAAGAGGCTGAGATATTAGCAGGTGCTCCCGGCAGAGCAGCTCCAGGGGGCCCTGAATCTCTGCCTTCACACATATCAGATGCAATTGCTGCTAATATGCCCTTTTAGTGGCATACAGGATAGCTGCAGGGTAACTGCTCTAACAATGCATGCATTTTCTGCTAATTAGAGCATCATCATTATTTTGAAATACTTGATATGAAAACATTCTGTTAGATTTGAAACCCATTTGCATTATCACAAGAAATTTCAACATTACATTTGTCAGTGCAAAAATAGAGGAGCTGTTAACTCCCTTAAATATGCTTCAACTATTGCAAATTTGTGAATAGCTGTAAAGACGGTTTTAAATTTTTTATCACCTACCAGTATGGATACATTTTCTTGCCAATGGTGAATATCAAAAATTTGAAAAGATCATCATTAAAAGGTCATGATCAGGAATTGAGTATAACCTTGACAAGCATAAAGCCTGATATGAAAATTACTATGTTCATGGAGGATAATGGCTAAGATCCAACCAGACTAATCCACCTACAGATAATCACTGTAAACTATGGATATAATACAAAACGAATAGCTATCTTAAGGCAACGGAGAGTGCATAATGCCTAGAATATAATAACAAAGTGCCCTGATACATGAAATATCCAGAAAATGGAACGCATTCTTAAAAAAAAAAAAAAAAAAGACCTGTAATCAACTCTGATACAGTCCAGATGTTAGAGTGAGCAAAAATGAATTTAAAAACAGTTATTATGACTATTGGTCGGGTGTAGCAGCTCATGCCTATAATCCCAGCACTTTGGGAGGCCGAGGTAGGTGGATCACTTGAGGTCAGGAGTTTGAGACCAGGCTGCCCAATATAGTGAGACCCTGTCTCTACTAAAAATACAAAAATTAGCCAGGTGTAGTGGTGCATGCCTGTAATTCCAGCTACATGAGAGGCCAAGGCAGGAGAATAACTTCAACCTGGGACACAGAAATTGTAGTGAGCCAGGATCACACCACTGCACTCCAGCCTGGGCAACAGAGCAAGACTCTGTCTCAATAAATCAATAAATCAATAAATCAATAAATAAATAAATAAACAAACAAAAATAGTTATTATAACTATTAACTCTTCTCTGTGAAGTAAAAGAAAACATGCTGGTGGTGAAAAATTAGGGATAAAGTGAAAGCAGAGAAATTAAAACAATACAGACAATGAAATGGAGTATATTGTAATTAAAAATATACAACAATCAAAATTAAAAAGGCACTGGATGGGCTTAACATAATGCCAATGACATGGGAAAGAGTAAGTGAACTTGTTGATACAAATTAGCCAATGTGAAGAACAAAGAGAAAAAGACCAGAAAAAAAAAAAAGAACCGAGCTTAAGGAACTCACTGAGCAATAGAAATTACTCTAATACATGTGTAATTGGAGTCCCAAAAACAGAGCAGACAACAAATGGGGCAGAAAAGAAATTTTTGAAGAAACAAGGGTCAAATACTACAAATTTAATAAAAGAAGTAAATTTACAGATTCAAAACGCTTAACAAACACCAAGCAGAATAAAAATTGAAGCACATCATAGTCAAATAATTGAAAGTCAAATGATGAAAAGCAAATATTGAAAGCAGCAAGAAAAAAACCAACTCATTATTTGGTTAATAACAGACTTATTGCCAGAAACTACAGAGGCCAAAGGAGAGTAGAACAATAACTTTTTAATTGCTGAAAGAAAAAAGATGTCAACACAAAATTGTATGTCCAGTGCAAAATGTTTCTTAGTAAAGGATAAATTCATAATCAGATAAAAGGAGACTTTGGTGACAACAAACCTATCCAAACATGTACTGCTAAAGGAAGCTCTCAGACTGAAGAGGTATTACACCAGATAGGGATTCAGATCCTCATAAAGAAATAAAGAGCATTATAAATGATTAGCATCTTGGTAAACATAAACGTATTTTTCTTTTTTTCTTATAATTTCACTATAATATACGTGAGTCTCTAAGGAAAATACAGCAACTTGGTTTTTACATTTGGAATATATGTGACTAGTATAAAGGTAGTGCCCAAGATGGACCTATACATTGGCGAAGTTGAATAATTTTCCTTAAAATGGTACAATATTAACTGTAAGCAAAGTGTTAAAAGTTAAAGGGTTACATTGTAATTTTAAATCAATCACTAGAATAAAATTCAAGAA
>NW_012101532.1:987183-989202 GCF_000951045.1 Mandrillus leucophaeus | reverse complement strand
GTTTAGGGTATTTTGTTGCAGCAGTACAAAAGGATTAAGACAGTATATCTACATTCTTCCGTCATAATAGAGATACTAACCTCCTCCTCACCAAGTTTTAGCAAATGTAGTTCAGCAATACATAAAAGGATGATAAACGTTGACCAAGAAGTGTGTCTATCAGGAATGAAGGTTGGTATAATATATAAAAATGAATCAATGCAATCCACAGAATCAATAGAATAGAGAAAGAAGAGGACATTTTAATTGATGCACAGAAAGCATTTGAAAACATAAAAACTCCCAGAAAACTAGAAATAGCCTTTTGGCCAGAACCAGTATCTTCCAGTAATTCACCAAAATGAAGAAAGCAAAGGGAAAGTGGAGAAGCACGCGATATAAGTTCTCTAGGCTTTTTAGAAAACGTGGAGTCGCTCCTTTGGCCACGTATTTGCGAATCTGTAAGAAAGGTGATATTGTAGACATCGAAGGAACGGGTACTGTTCAAAAACGAAGCCCCACAAGTGTTATCATGGCGAAACTGGAAGAGTCTACAGTGTTCCCCAGCGCGCTGCTGGCGTTCTTGTAAACAAACAAGTTAAGGGCAAGATTTTTGCCAAGAGAATTAATGTGTGTATTGAGCATCTTGAGCACTCTAAGAGCCAAGATAGCTTCCTGAAAGGCGTGAAGGAAAATGATCAGAAAAAAGAAAAAAGCCAGCCGAGCTCAGTTGCTCACACCTGTAATCCCAGCACTTTGGGAGGCCGAGGCGGGCGGATCACTTCAGGTTGGGAGTTTGAAATCAGCCTGACCAACATGGAGAAAGCCGGTTCCTACTAAAAATACAAAAAAATTAGCCATGCATGGTGGTGTGTGCCTGTAATCCCATTTACTCGGGAGGCTGAGGCAGGAGAATCACTTGAACCCGGGAGGCGGAGGTTGGCGTTGAACGGAGATGGTGCCATTGCACTCCAGCCTGGGCTACAGAGCAAGACTCCGTCTCAAAAAGAAAAAAGAAAGAAGCCAAAGAGAAACGTACCTGGGTTCAACTGAAGCACCACCCTGCTTCACCCAGAGAAGCACACTTTGTGTGAACCATAGGAAGAAGCCTGAACTGCTGGAACTTATTCCCTACGAATTCATGGCATATTCAGTGAAAAAAAAAAAAAAAAGACTTTGGGGCTGTAAAAATGTTTCTATTCATTGAGTAGAAGTGTGGTGTCCTCTGTCCTCTCCCCCAAAGAAAAATTTAAACCAAATTTTAATCGTGTCCTAATTCATTATGTAATGTCTTTACTATCCAGATGTAATGTATTTCTTATCGAAAGATGTGAGGGACCTTATTGTGCAACAAATTACTCAATTGCTTAGAAAATGGCCAGATGTTATTTAGGAAATACTTGCACCGGTTTGAAGACAGTCCCTCTAAATCATCATGGAAGAAATGAAATAATTTACAAAAATAATAAAAAAAAGAAAACTAGAAATAGAAGGAAATTTCCTCGACCTGATATAGAGCATTTATGATAAACTCCTAGCTAGTATCATAGTCAGTGATTAATTACTGGATATTTCTGGCCTAAAAGCAAGAGCAAGGTAAAAATGTATATTATTATCATCAATTCTCTTTTTTAAAAATTATTTTTAGTTTTTGTAGAGACAGGGTCTTGCTATGTTGCCCAGGCTGGCCTTGAACTCTTGGCCTCAAACAATCTTCCTGCCTTGGTCTCCTAAAGTACTGGGCCTACAGGCATGAGCCACTGTACTTGGTCTCATCATTTCCATTCAATATTGTACTAGAGGTGTTAATCAGTGTCACAGTTAAGAAAAAACTTTAATATTCAGTTTAGAAAGAAAAAATTCTATTTATATTCATAATTATATGACTTATAGAATCCTAAGCAATTTTTTAAAAGTCACTAAAACTAATAAGTGAATTTATAATGGTCCTAGGATAAAAGTTTAGTATAAAAAATTAGTTGTGTTTCTATAAACTATTAATGAACAATTAGAAAGTGAAATTGAAATCAATTTATAATT
>NW_012101532.1:982336-985988 GCF_000951045.1 Mandrillus leucophaeus | reverse complement strand
ATAACTTTTACAAGATAATAAAACCCAAGAAAAAATATTCAAATGTATTCAAATGATTTGAGCAAACACTTCACAAAAGAGGACATATGAATGACTAATAAGCCCATGAAAAAATGTCAACTATCATCACTCATGAGGGAAATGTAAATTAAAACTAATATGATATTCTGCTACACACTTCTATTCCACACACATTTCCTGAAAGGGCTAAGACTGAAAATACTGACTACACTAAATGTTGGTGAGAATGTGGAGCAACTGGAATAATCAATCATACATTTCTATTGAGAATGTGAAGTGCTACAGCCACTTTGAAAAACAGTGAAGCAGTTTCTTGTAAAGTTAAACATAAAGTTGCCATGACCGGCCAGGTGCGGTGTCTCACGCCTGTGATCCCAACACTTTGGGAGGCTGAGGCAGGCAGATCACTTGAGGTCAGGAGTTTGAGACCAGCCTGGCCAACAAAGTGAAACCCTGTCTCTAATAAAAACACAAAAATTAGCCAAGCGTGGTGGCAGTCGCCTGTAATCCCAGCTACTCGGGAGGCTGAGGCAGGAGAATTGCTTGAACCCGGGAGGCAGAGGTTGCAGTGAGCCGAGACTGCACCACTGCAATGGCACTGCTGCAATGGCGACAATGCCTGGGCGACAGAGTAAGACTCCATCTCAAAAAAAACAAAAACAAAAAAAAACTTGCCATGACCAAGTAATCCCAATGGGAAATTAAAGACCTAAATAAATAAAAATGCATGGTCACACAAAAACTTGTTACAAATGTTCGTAGCAGCTTTATTGATGATAGCCAGATATTTGAAACAATCTAAATGTCCATTGACATGTTAATAGATAAATTATTTTATTTTAATACAATATAGCAGTACTGAGCAATAAAAAAGAAAAAAATTGATCCACACAATAATAGAAATTTATGTCATAAACATGCTAAATGAGACAAAGTCAAAATGGAAATTATCATATACTGTATGATTCAATTTCTATAAAAGGCTAGAAAAGGCAAAACTATAATGACAAATATCAGACCAGGGCCAGGCATGGTGGCTTATACCTGTAATCCCAGCACTTTGGGAGGCTGAGCGGGTGGATCGCCTGAGGTCAGGAGTTCGAGAACAGACTGGCCAACATGGTGAAACCCCGTCTTTACTGAAAATACAAAAATCAGCTGGGTGTGGTGGCATGAGCCTGTAGTCCCAGCTACTCGGGAAGCTGAGGCATGAGAATCACTTGAACCCAGGAAGTGGAGGTTGCAGTGAGCCAAGATCATACCACTGCACTCCAGCCTGGACAACAGAGTGAAACTCTGTCTCAAAAAACAAAAACCAAAAATGTCCCTTGAGTCCCTAGCAGGTACACACACAAGCAGCTGGACATGGAGAGGAACACACCAGTAGAAGAACACAGAGATGCCAACAGGCCATCGACAGTGGAACCACGTGGATGCTGAGGGAAATTCAGCCAAGGGCAGTCAGAAGAGAGCCCAGCTGCTGGGAAACCCGACTCCAGGGAAAGACCACTTTCCCACTCCATCCCCCTTCTAGCTCCCCATCCATATGCTAAGAGCTACTTCCACCATTCAATAAAACCTTGCATTCATCCTTCAAGCCCATCTGTGATCCGATTTTTCTGGTACACTAGGGCAAGAACCCCGGGACACAGAAACCCACTGTTGTTGTAATAAGGCAGAGGGTCTAACTGAGCTGATAAGCCAAGCCACCTGTGGATGGCTAAGCTAAAAGAACACACTGTAACACGTACCCACTGGGGCTTCAGGAGCTGTAAACACTCAACCCTAGACACTGCCATGGGGTTGAAGCCCATGCTCCCTACGACCTGTCCATCTGCATGCTCCCCTAGAGGTTTGAGCTGCAGAGCTCCAAAGAAGCAAGCCATTCCCCCATCACACATCCTGTGAGGCTAGAAGGGAACTTTTCCCATTTCACTGTCAGAGTTCATTCTCAGCAGGACCCTGAACAGTGTGTCCCAGATGCCACTGAAGACCCAAGGAGCTCCTTGGAGATGGAACTGCCAGCCACAGCTCTGAACACTACTGTCCCAGCTAAGTGTACGAGGATTTAAGGGTAGGGGGGCTCTAGGCCCTTCAACAACCATAATAAAAGTTACAGAAACTGGGGCTAGGCATGGTGTCTCATGTCTGTAATTCCAACACTGTAGGAGGCTGAGGCGGGAGGATCACTTGAGGCCAGGAGTTCAAGACAAGCCTGGCCAACATGATGAGACCCCATCTCTACCAATAATATGAAAATTACCTGGGCATGGTGGCAGGTGCCTGTAATCTCAGCTAGTCAGGAGGCTAAGGCAGGAGAGTCACTTGAACCTGGAAGGTGGAGGTTGCAGTGAGCCAAGATGGCACCACCACATTCCAGCCTGGGCAACAGAGCGAGGCTTTGTCTCAAAAACAACAATAAAAAAAATAGAGTATAATAAAAGAATATGGACTTTGAAATTAGGCAGATCTTTGCTGGACTTTCAGTTCTTCCTTTTCTTAACCATGTGAACTTAACCATGTGAATTATTTAATCCCTCTGTAACATCTATCGCTAGTATTACTATCAATCATAAGAATTACATGGTGATGAAAGCCATACAAAAAGGCACTAGAGACTAGAACTCGTCTCAGGATCATAAGTAATCTTAATTCTAGGCCCCACCATGCACTGTTCTCCACACCTTGGTCATAAATAACTCAGAGACGAATGAGAGAGCAGTGAGGCTGCTTATACAAATTTTTGTCTCTGCTTGACAGAGGCTAGTGAAATCAATGACCAAACAGAAGCATTTTCTGGAAACGATTTGTTTCTTCTTCTTAGTGGACAAACACTAAGGGAAACAAAGCAATTCCAGCCTCATTTTTATTCAGAAGGCCTCATGGCTTTGCAAAGCTTCATTTGAAGAGCTGCAGGTTAAATTGCAACTTGTGTTGATGGAAGATCTGTCTTCCAACATAAAGATGTATGTAAAAGGAGACATACAGCTCTTCTCCAGATCCATACACTCTATTCTTCTTCTCAGAGGCACAACGTAACATCGCCGTTTCAACGACAATGTCAATAATTGTTTAATTCATGTAGAACACGCCGTCTTCATTGAGAAACCAGCAGCAAGCCGTCCCCGGCCAATGCAAACCGCACAAGCCTCCTGGGTGCAGGAATAAAGCTGACTGAAGACATGGTAGATGCAGAAGACAACCAGTGGCAGACAAGTAGGGTAGAGCAGAGTTGAATGTCTTGTCACTTGCACGGTATATTTGTAACTAACGCCTTGATGGAATCAATTAGTAAGAGACAAGCTCAAAAAGAAGAGAGAGAGAGTAGGTGCTGTAGGAAGGAAGAAAAGAACGGAAGCATTTTCAGAGAAAGTCATTTACTTTTTATCTTATGAAGACCAGAAGGTCTCCTTGGCAGCTGGATATGCCTAAGATGAATAAAAATGAGAAAAATAAATTACTTAAGACATTACTTTAATGTACTGTATTTAGGAGATAATTTTTTTAAAGGTATGACTTCCGCAGAAGAAAATAGCAGAACATCAGTATGATGGCAGAGAGGATGGGGCAGCACCGGTGCAGATCTCTGCTCATTTTTAGTTCTGGGACAATCAGAAAACTCAGTTTTTCC
>NW_012101532.1:976968-982066 GCF_000951045.1 Mandrillus leucophaeus | reverse complement strand
AAAAAAAAAAAAAAAGAAAAGAAAGGAAATAAGTCTCTGTAGCTTTGTCTTGCTTCCTTAGGGTCCCATTATTTTCCTGTTCACCCCTAACTTACTTCCAAGTGCCCAATATATCCAGGCCATCTCCAATGATCAAGGGACTCCCTTGCAGATGGGGCCCCATTTGACTCTTCATTCTACCTACTTTTCCCTCTTCTATAGTTACCATTCCAGGATACCACCTCCTTAGAGCCCTGTGCTCTGCCACTTCATCTGGTAAACACAGTGCAGATGTCAGAAAAGTGCCATCAAGTTCAAACCATCTTGCAGATTCGACGGTTTGTTATTTGTTTGTTTTGAGACAGTTTCACTCTTGTTGCCCAGGCTGGAGTGCAAAGGCACGATCTTGGCTCACTGCAGCCTCCACCTCCTGGGTTCAAGCGATTCTCCTGCCTCAGCCTCCCAAGTAGCTGGGATTACAGATGCTCACCACCATGCCTGGCTAATCTCTGTGTGTGTGTGTGTGTGTGTGTGTGTGTGTGTGTGTGTGTGTGTGTTTTAGTAGAGACGGGGTTTTGCCATATTGGCCAGGCTAGTCTCAAACTCCTGACCTCAGGTGATCCACCCACCTCTGCCTCCCAAAGTGCTGGGATTATAGGTGTGAGCCATCGTGTCCGGCCTGGATGTTTTTACTAAACACTTCTTATTTACAAAATGCCAGAAACCATGGAGAACCTGAAAATGAAATGAAGGCATCATCTCATGAGGAAGGGCTACAGGAAGGACCATGGTAAGTGCTCAAAAGGAGAGCTGTGACTAACACTAAGCAGGGACTGTGTTTCAGGACCATGCTAAGCACTTGCTCACTTAACCCCTCCCATGACACCATGAAAGAAGATGCCCATTTAGCTGAAGGTGATACTAAGATGCTCAGAGATGAAGCAAATACCTAGTAGGATAAGGATCTGGTCTCAAATTACTAACTTTAAGACATATGTTTTTTCCACCTCCTCTTACACAAGATAAATTTCAGCTGCAGGAAAATCTACTACCTGGATGAACAGCTTGTTGTGGCCTGAATAGGCATGGGCATGGGTTCAAAATGTGGATGGAAGTCGTGATCTTCCCTGAAAGAGATTTTCTCCAAAATCTGTTGCTTTACATTTATACCCAAAAGCAATCCTTCCTAATTGTATTAGAGTTTGTTTTCATATTGCTGTGAAGAAATACCCAAGACTAGGTAATTTATAAAGAAAAAGAGATTTAATGAACTCACAGTTCTACATGGCTGGGGAGGCCTCACAATCATGGCAGAAGGTGAAGAAGGAGCAAAGGCAAGTCTTACATGGCAGCAGGTAAGAGAGGTTGTACAGGGGCATGGCCCTTTATAAAACCATCAGATCTCGTGAGACTGCTTCACTATCATGAGAACAGCACAGGAAAATCCACCCCCATGATAATTACCTCCCGCTGGGTCCCTCCCACACAACAGATAGGGTTTTATGGGAGCTACAATTCAAGACGAGATTTAGGCGGGGACACAGCCAAACCATATCACTAATTAATAATAGCAACAATAATACCTTGCATGATCTTTTAAAATATTTTAAAAGTATATTTATGATCTCACTTTAAGCACCTAAAATCCTTTTAGGGCAGGAAGGGGGAAATATTATGCCCACGTCACTGAGAAAGCAACTAGTGCCCAGACATACAATAAATTAGAGGAAAAGACAAAATTCAAAGAAGGTTTTTCCATTTGGTGGAACAGTGCTTTCAAAGCTAACCCAAATGCATCTTGGGTAAAAGAAATGTTTAATTAAAATACAATATTCGGACCAGGTACAGTGATGCATGGCTGTAATCCCAGGGCTTTGGGAGGCCGAGGCAAGAGGATGGTTTGAGCCCAGGAGTGGGAGGCTGCAGTAAGTTATGATCATGCCACTGCACTCCAACTTGGATTTTATTTCTCCTTCGCTTATGAAGCTTAGTTTGGTCAGATGAGAGCAAAGCAATATTCAAGTAAGAAAATAACACTAGATGGTAACTCAAATCTACAGGAGCAAAGGAAGTGAACCAAAAATATAAATATGTAGGTTAAAGTAACCAACTATACAAAAATATATAGTCATGCAGCACTAAACAGTGGGGATGTGTTCTGAGAAATGCCTTATTAGATGGTTCCATCATTGTGTGAACATGATGGGACGCACTTACACAAACCTAGATTGTACAGCCTACTACATATTTAGAGTAGATAGTATAGTTTATTGCTCCTAGACTACAAACCTGTACAGCATATTCCTGTACTGAATACTGTAGACAATTGTAACACAATGATATGCATTTGTGTATCTAAACATAGCCATGCCTGGAAAAGATACAGTAAAAATATAGTATAAAAGATAAAATGTTGTACAGCCATATAGAGAACTCATCATAAGTGGAGCTTGTAGGACTAGAAGTTGCTCTGGCTGAGTGAGTGAATGAACGATACTCAAACGTGAAGGCCTAGGACATTACTGCTCACTATTTTAGACTTTACTATCACTGTACACATCGTAGGCTACCCAAAATTTGTAAAAACTGTTTTCTTCAACTATAAATTAACCTTAGCTTCCTGTGACTTTTTTAGTTTATAAATTTTATAGATTTTTTCTAACTTTTTGACTCTTGTAATAACACTTGTCTTAAAACACAAACATGTTTGTATAGCTGTACAAAAATATTTTCTTTCCCTACCGTCTTATTCTGTAATCTTTTTTCTATTTTTATTTTTAAAATTATTTTTAAATTTTTAAATATTTTTCTTTAAAATGACACAAACACACATACTAACCTAGGACTACAAAGCATAAAATCATCAGTATCACTGTCTTACACCTTGAAATCTTGTCCCACTGGAATGATTTTGGGGCAATAACAGACATAGAACTGTCATCTCCTAGGATAACAGTGCCTTCGTCTGGAATCCCTCCTGAAGGACCTACCTGAGGCTCTTCTTGAGAAGGTGTCACTCTTTCCAGAAATACAGAAATATGTACAATGTGGTTGGCTTGGTTTCTGTTTTTTCATTATCGATTTACTTGTTGGCAGATAATGCACTGTGAACATTCCTCTGTATTAATGGAAACCTTTCAATGTTGGCGTCCATGTTCTCAAACTTTTTAAGGAGCTTGTTAAGGTCTTCAAAACCTTCTGCTAAATCCTTCATTGTGAATTTTCTTGTTTTCTTCTTCTTTTTTTCTCTATGTTTCCTTTTCTCTTGCCTCTTCTTTGTCTACATATTTCTATTCCAGTTCCAACAACTCCTTCTTAGTCAATTCCTCAGGAACCAGCCCTAGGAGCTCCTCAATGCCATCCTCATCCACAGAGTTGTTTGCCAACTCAAGGCAACCACAGCCTTGTATTATTGCAACCTCCTCATCCTTGGCAAATCCTTTGAAGTCATGGACAAAGCTCTTGAGTGCCTTCTTCTAGGTGACATTAAAACACTCCTTGGTGACATCACCCCAAGAGCAGGTTCTTGATGCAGTCATAAATGTTGTAAGCTTTCCAGAAATGCGTCGGTATCTCCTCAGTGTCTTTATCATTTGCAACAATAGCCTCAGCAAAAGTCCTCCTCAGGTAATAGGTCTTAAATGTTGGTATAATTGTTTGATCCATTGGTTGGGTCAAATAGATGGTATTTGGAAGGGGAAATACTACTTTGATATTGGGATGAAGATCACCAATAAAAGGAGAATGTGCAAGAGCATTATCAACAACAAGCAAAATCTGGAAAGGTATATTATCCTCCAAACCATCCATTTCACTGGGTCATCCATAACTCCTTATTGCTCCTTAGTAGACAGGCAGTGTGTGCTTACTGAAATGCTTGAATGTCAATGTGCTTGGGGGTGTCTTACTGTACCAGATTACAAAATGTTTCCATTTGTAGCCTGCAACATTGCCCCCAACAGGACTGTTATCTTGTCCTAAAAAGCCTTGAAACCTCGCATTGACTTGGCCTCCTTATGGATGAAAGTCCTTTCAGACATCTATTTCCAGAACAGAAAGGTTTTATCCGTATTGAAGATTCGCTTTGCAAGTAATTTTCCTCCACAATCAGCTTATCTACAGTTTCTAAAAATTCTTCAGCTGCCTTCACATCAGCACTCTCAGACTCGCCACTCATTTTCGCATTATGTAATGGATAATGATTCTTTTAAAATGAACCATTTAAACCACTCAGAGTGAGCAGTAAATTCACCATGATAGTCAAGTCCAGCCTTTTCTTTCAACATCACAAATTTTTGCTTCGGCTGTGATTGTCATAATGCTGAGAGGAATACACTTGTGTCTGGTCTTCAATTTAAGTTGTTAGGAGTTGCTCCATGTCTTATAGAGATCCTTATTAAGAGTCTTATTGCCTTTAATGAAGCAAATCCTTTAACAGCTTCCATCATTTTGTTCTTGTTCTTCAAGACGGTAGCTATGGTGGAATGGGACGTGGCTGACTGGCAAGCAATCATCATTACTGATTTTCCACCTTCGTAGTCCTTAATCACTTTTAATTTCCAGGTCAATCACTTGATGTGGCTTCTTACTGGCAACATTAGCAGTGGATTTTGTATACTTGGGGGCCATTATGAACAAAACAACATAAGATTAAATTATGCACAAGAGAAAACGATGCAATCAAGAGACGTGATAAACAGGAGATGTATGAGTCTGGGGCTACTGCAACATGGCATATTATATAACAGTAAATACTTTTCAATAAGTAGAAATATTAAATAAATACTCTAAAATAATCATTAGAAGTATAGAATAGTAAATACCTAAACCAGGAATATAGATGTTTATTATCAATATCAAGTATCATGTATTGTACAAAAGGAGATATCCTAGATTTTTATATGACTGGCAGTGCAGTAGGTTTGTTTATATCAGCACCACCAACAAATACATGAGTAATGTACTGTCCTATGATATTCCAATGGCTACCATGTCACCAGGTGATAAGAATTTTTCTGATAACCTTATGAATCCACCTTCGTATATGTAGTCCATCATTGAAATGTTATGCTGCACATGGTTGTACATGGTTTTGCTTCTTCTCTCCACATCATTAGAA
>NW_012101532.1:965708-975143 GCF_000951045.1 Mandrillus leucophaeus | reverse complement strand
AGTCAATTCCTCAGGAACCAGCCCTAGGAGCTCCTCAATGCCATCCTCATCCACAGAGTTGTTTGCCAACTCAAGGCAACCACAGCCTTGTATTATTGCAACCTCCTCATCCTTGGCAAATCCTTTGAAGTCATGGACAAAGCTCTTGAGTGCCTTCTTCTAGGTGACATTAAAACACTCCTTGGTGACATCACCCCAAGAGCAGGTTCTTGATGCAGTCATAAATGTTGTAAGCTTTCCAGAAATGCGTCGGTATCTCCTCAGTGTCTTTATCATTTGCAACAATAGCCTCAGCAAAAGTCCTCCTCAGGTAATAGGTCTTAAATGTTGGTATAATTGTTTGATCCATTGGTTGGGTCAAATAGATGGTATTTGGAAGGGGAAATACTACTTTGATATTGGGATGAAGATCACCAATAAAAGGAGAATGTGCAAGAGCATTATCAACAACAAGCAAAATCTGGAAAGGTATATTATCCTCCAAACCATCCATTTCACTGGGTCATCCATAACTCCTTATTGCTCCTTAGTAGACAGGCAGTGTGTGCTTACTGAAATGCTTGAATGTCAATGTGCTTGGGGGTGTCTTACTGTACCAGATTACAAAATGTTTCCATTTGTAGCCTGCAACATTGCCCCCAACAGGACTGTTATCTTGTCCTAAAAAGCCTTGAAACCTCGCATTGACTTGGCCTCCTTATGGATGAAAGTCCTTTCAGACATCTATTTCCAGAACAGAAAGGTTTTATCCGTATTGAAGATTCGCTTTGCAAGTAATTTTCCTCCACAATCAGCTTATCTACAGTTTCTAAAAATTCTTCAGCTGCCTTCACATCAGCACTCTCAGACTCGCCACTCATTTTCGCATTATGTAATGGATAATGATTCTTTTAAAATGAACCATTTAAACCACTCAGAGTGAGCAGTAAATTCACCATGATAGTCAAGTCCAGCCTTTTCTTTCAACATCACAAATTTTTGCTTCGGCTGTGATTGTCATAATGCTGAGAGGAATACACTTGTGTCTGGTCTTCAATTTAAGTTGTTAGGAGTTGCTCCATGTCTTATAGAGATCCTTATTAAGAGTCTTATTGCCTTTAATGAAGCAAATCCTTTAACAGCTTCCATCATTTTGTTCTTGTTCTTCAAGACGGTAGCTATGGTGGAATGGGACGTGGCTGACTGGCAAGCAATCATCATTACTGATTTTCCACCTTCGTAGTCCTTAATCACTTTTAATTTCCAGGTCAATCACTTGATGTGGCTTCTTACTGGCAACATTAGCAGTGGATTTTGTATACTTGGGGGCCATTATGAACAAAACAACATAAGATTAAATTATGCACAAGAGAAAACGATGCAATCAAGAGACGTGATAAACAGGAGATGTATGAGGCTGGGGCTACTGCAACATGGCATATTATATAACAGTAAATACTTTTCAATAAGTAGAAATATTAAATAAATACTCTAAAATAATCATTAGAAGTATAGAATAGTAAATACCTAAACCAGGAATATAGATGTTTATTATCAATATCAAGTATCATGTATTGTACAAAAGGGGATATCCTAGATTTTTATATGACTGGCAGTGCAGTAGGTTTGTTTATATCAGCACCGCCAACAAATACATGAGTAATGTACTGTCCTATGATATTCCAATGGCTACCATGTCACCAGGTGATAAGAATTTTTCTGATAACCTTATGAATCCACCTTCGTATATGTAGTCCATCATTGAAATGTTATGCTGCACATGGTTGTACATGGTTTTGCTCCTTCTCTCCACATCATTAGAAGAAATAACACTATATAAAGCAATAATGATAGCAATGCATCACGTACATAAAACAACAATAATAAAAAGAGGAGAATAGAGTTACAGAGGAGTAACATTTCTGTATATCAATAACATTGTTAGTATAAATCTGTATTTGATTCTGATAATTTAACATGTATACTATTAGACCTAGAGCAACCACTAAGAAAATAATTCAAAAAATAATAAAAAGATTACTGAGGGAATTAAATGTTATACTGAAAATATTCACGTAATGCAAATAAAAGGAGTAAAGAAGGAACAGAAGAACAAAAAAGAAATCTGAGACATATAGCAAGCAAAAACTATAGTGGCAGACATAAGTCCAACTATGCCAATAATAACATTAGGCTGGGTGTGGTGGCCCATGCCTATAATCTCAGCACTTTTGGAGGCTGAGATGGGAGGATCACTTGAGTCCAGGAGTTTGACACCAGCCTGGGCAACATGGCAAAACCCTGTCTTGACAAAAATAAAATTAAAAATTAGCCAGACATGATGGCACATACCCTGTAGTCCTAGACACTTGGGAGGCTGACATGGGAGAATTGCTTGAGCCTGGGAAGACGAGGCAGCAGTGAGCCATGATTGCACCACTGAATTCCATCCTGGGTGACAGAATGAGACCCTGTCTCCAAAAAAACAGTAACATTAAACATGACTTAATTAACCAATCCAAACTAAAGTCAGCTATTGTCAGACTGGGTAAACAAACAACATTCAACTATATGTTCCTTATAGATGAAATAATTTAAATCCAAAGATACACATAGTTTGAAAGTAAAAGAATGGGAAAATGCATATCACGCAAACAGCAACCACAAAAAAGCTGGAGTAGGTTTCTAATATTAGACAACATAGACTTTTTACAAATGTTACTAGAGATGTAAAGGGACATTTTGTAATTAAAAAATGATCAATCCATTAGGAAGATATAAATATTATAAACACATACGCATTCAACAACAAAGCCCCAAAATATATCAAGCAAAAAAAAAAAAAAAAAAAATGACAGAATTGAAGAGAAAGACAGAGAATGCAACAATGATATTTAAAGACATCAATATTTTCATTTTCAGTAATGGAGAGAACAACTAAGCAGAAGATCAAAAAGGAAATAGAAGATTTGAACGACACTGTAAATAAACCAGACCTGGCAGACAGATAAACAATACTCAGCCAACAACAGCAGATTACACATTTTTCTCAAGTGCACATGGAACGTTCTTGAGGATAAACCTTATGCTACACCGTAAATCAAACTTCAATAAATTTAAGAGGATTGAAATTGTACAAGGTGTCTTCTCTAATTACAATTGAATTAGAAATTAATAACAGAAATAAATTTGGGAAATTAACAAATAACATGGAAATTAAGCAGCACTCTCCTAAATAATCAATGGGTCAAAGAAGAAATCACAAGGGAAATTAGAGAATACTTTAAGATGAATGAAAATGAAAACACAAGTATCAACATTTATTGGATGAAGCCAAAGCACTGCTTAATTAGAGGAAAATTTATAGCTATAAATGACTACATTAAAATAGAAGAGAGATCTCAAGTCAATAATTTAAATTTTCAACTTAAGGCACTGGACAGGAAAAGAATACACTATGTACACTTGCTTTGGGTTCATAGCAAGCAGAAAGAAGAAAATAATAAGAATTAGAATAAAATTTTTAAAAATGAAGAATAGAAAATAGAGAAAAAAAAACCCAGAAGTCATTTTTTTTTTTTTTTTTTTTTTTTTTTTTTTTCATTTTGAGAGCAGGTACTGTTTATTAAGCTGATGAGACGCGAAAAATAATCATGGTAGACACCTTAGTTCATTCTTCTAACAAGCCTGTAGATCTGGTCCTCCCTGTTGCCAGCATCTCCACCTTCTACAAAATAGGTGGTCTTTTTCTTTATTCCACCTCGTGGAGAAGGTAATTTGAAGGGCCACAGGAAGTTTTTTGCCTCTTTGAAGCGTTTTCCAACAGTATAGATCTCATGAATCAGATCCTCCATGCAGATGATGCCATATTTACCAAGAGATCGAGCAATCAAAACCTTATCTTTCAAAGCCATTCACTTCTTATTGATTTTGCCATAACCACGCTTGTAGATTAGCTCATTTACTAACTTCAGATTGGGGTACCCCCATGTAATATATGGCTCTACAATCCTCAGCATGTTAATCGAAGCCTTGTTGAGCTTCACAAAGGTTCCATTGAAGATTTGACGAAGGCGAAGAAGCTGCAATACCTTTCGGACCTTTGGGCTCATGCCATTGATACCTCTGATCGTGATGACAAACGCCAATTTGGGTTCAGCAGGTACATAGAAGTTGCCAGCTTTTCTTGCCATCCTCGCCATTTGAATTTCAGTTCTGTACATCTGCCTATATTCCTTGTGATAGTGCTTCGCTTTTTCATAGATAAGCTTCCTCCTTGCCTTTCGAAGCATCTTTTGGGCAAACTTCTTTCTCAGGCACTTGATCTTCAGCTCTGCGAAATTCCTTCGCTTTTTCTTAAGGGTTTCTGGCACAGAAGGAACCTTCTTCTTCTTCTCTTCTGCACCCTCCATGGTTCCAGTGGGAAAAAGAGCCCCAGAAGTTATTTCTTTAAAAGATCAACAAAATTGAAAGACCTTCAGATAGACTGACCAAGAAAAATGAGAGAAGACGCAAACTACTAAAATCAGGAATGAAAGAGGGGACATTATTACTGACCTTACAGAAATAAAAATGATTATAAGGAAATACCATAAACAAGTGTATGCCAACAAATTAGATAACCAAGGTGAGATAGAAAAAGTTATAAAAAGACACGAACTACCAAAACTGACTCAAGAGGAAATTAAAAATCTGAATAGTCTTATAACAGAGGAAGAGAACTTAGTTATCAAACAACTTCCTACAAAGAAGTTCAGAACTATATGGCTTCACTTGGAATTCTACCAAATGTTTAGAGAAAAATTAATACCAAGTCTTCACAAACTTTTTCAAAAAATGGGAGAGGAGGGAATCCCTCCTAATTCATTCTAGGAGACCACTGTTACCCTGACCAAAGCCAGACAAAGAAAGTACAAAAAAGGAAAAGTGCAGATCAATGTCTCTCAGGACCTTAGACTAAAAATAAAATCCTCTTCCTCAACAAAATTATTATACAAAATGAATTTACTAATGTAGAAAAATAATTATACAACGTGCAACATAACCAAGTGGAAGATTTTTTATTTTTATTTTTATATTTTTTGAGATGCAGTCTCACTCTGTACCCCAAGCTGGATTGCAGTGGAACAGTCTCAGCTCACTGCAACCTCTGCCTGCTGGGTTCAAGTGATTCTCCTGCTCCAGCCTCCCGAGGAGCTGGGACTACAGGCACACAACACCATGCTCTGCTAATATTTGTATTTTTAGTAGAGACAGGGTTTCACTATGTTGGCCAGGCTAGTCTTAAACTCCTGATCTCACATGTTCTGCCCACCTCAGCCTCCCAAAGTACTGGGATTACAGGCATGAGCCACTGGGCCTGGCCCAAGTTGGGAGATTATCAAAATTAAAATTACATGCTTCAATGTACAGATTCAAGAAAGTGAAAAGACAACCTACATATTTGCAAATCATATATCTGATGAGAAATTTGCATTTAGAATATATAAGGCACTCCTACCACCTTATAACAAAAAGACAGATAACTTAATTAAAAATGGGCAAAGAACTTGATAGACAGACATTTCTCCAAAGAAGATATAAAATGGTCAAAAAGTACCTGAAAAGATTCTCAACATCATTCACTACCAGGGAAACACAAATAAAAGCCACAATGATATACTACTCCCCATCCACTAGGGTGGCTATAAATCAAATAGTAGATTTCAACATGTGTCAGTGAAGATGTCGTGAAATTGGAAACCTCGCATGCTGCTGGTGAAATGTAAATGATGCAGCTGCCATGGAAAGACTAGCAGTTCCTTAAATGGCTATGGATAGTTACCATACGACCCAGTGATTCCACTCCTAGACATATACCCAAGATAAATGAAAACATGAAATCTATCTACACTAGGTCGGGCGCGTTGGCTCACGCCTGTTATCCTAGCATTTTCAGAGGCCAAGGTGAGCAGATCATCTGAGGTAAGGAGTTCGAGACCAGCCTGGCCGACATGGTGAAACCCTGTCTCTACTAAAAATACAAAAATTAGCTGGGCATGGTGGCACACGCCTGTAATCCCAGCTACTCAGAAGGCCGAGGCAGGAGAACCACTTGAACCCAGGAGGCGGAGGTTGCAGTGAGCCAAGATTGCGACACTGAACTCTAGCCTGGATGACAGAGTAAGACTCCATCTCAAAAAAAAAAAAAAAAAAGTAGAAATATATCTACACTAAAACTTATACATGAATGTTCACTGTTACATTATTCATAGCAGATAAAAAATGGAAACAATCCAAATGTCTATCAACTGATGAATGGATAAATAAAATGTGACACAGTCATACGATGAAATATTATCTGGAAATAAAAATTAAATACCAATGAATATTACAAGATGGATTCACCTTGAAAACATTACACTAAGCGAACGAAGTTAGTCACAAGAGACCATATATTGTATGATTCCATCTGTATGACACTTCCAGAATAGACAAATGTATTAGGCTGTTCTTGCATTGCTATAAAGAAATACCTGAGACAGGGTAATTTATCAAGAAAGGAAGTTTAGGCCTGGTGTGGTGGCTCACACTTGTAATCCCAGCACTTTGGGAGGCTGAGGTGGGCAGATCACTCAAGGTCAGGAGTTCAAGACTAGCCTGGGCAATATGGTGAAACCCCATCTCCACTAAAAATACAAAAATTAGCCAGGCATAGTGGTGTGTGCCTGTAATTCCAGCTACTCAGGAGGCTGAGACAGGAGAATCGCTTGAATCTGGGAGGCAGAGGTTGCTGTGAGCTGAGATTGTGCTACTGCGCTCCAGCCTAGATAGAGAGCAAAAAAAAAAAAAAAAAAAAAAAAGGTTTAATTGGCTAATGGTGAAGCCTCAGGGAGCTTTTAATCATGGTGGAAAGTGAAGTGGCAACAGGCACATCACATAGCTAGAAAAGGAGCAAGAGAGAGAGTAGGGTGGACGGAGGGGTGCCATATACTTTTAAATGACCAGATCTCTTTAGAACTCACTATCAGGAAGACAGCACCAAGCCATGCGGGATCCACCCCCCATGATCCAAACACCTCCCACGAGGCCAGCATTGGAGATTACATTTCAACATGAGATTTGGGCAGGGAAAATATCCAAACTACATCAACAAATCTATAGGAACAGAAAGTAGATTAATGGTTTCCAGGGACTAGGAGAGTTGGGGGGAAATGAGGAATGACAGTGAAGAGGTTTGTAGTTTCATTTTGTACATTATGAATATGTTCTAATATAGATTTTTATGATGGTTATACAACACTTAATATAATTTTTAAAACCACTGAGTTGTACATTTGAAATTGGCAAATTGCATGATATATGAATTAAATTCCAATAAAGCTATCTTAAAAAATCAAATGGAACTCAAAAGGGATTGTTTGGGGAATTGATAAAATTTCTCTAGAGTTTACTCTTAATGAAATTATAAGAATCGAACCCATCACTACTTTTTTACATTTCTTAAGTATATTGCATTGGGTATATCATTCAGACTATGGTAATCATGAAAATTTGTGAATTCTTGTGTTGCAGAGATGGGTATACACATCTGTTTCCTTCACAGCCTCTGATGCCCTTGAAGGCAGCTATTTTGTTTGATTCATCTCTCCTAAATTTCTCAGTCCTCAGAGCCCAGCCCTGAGTGTAGGACCCAGTACATGTGTCAGACATTGTGGCTCATGGGCTTTGTGGCACATCCCACTTTTGGGAAGCATTGCATTAACATTCTACAGGATGCACCCACTGGCCAGGCACGGTGGCTCACACCTGTAATCCCAGCACTTTCAAAGGCTGAGGCAGGTGGATCACCTGAGGTCAGGAGTTCGAGGCTAGCCTGGTCAACATGGTGAAATCTCGACTCTACTAAAAATAAAAAAAAAAATCGGCCTAGCATGGTGGTGGGCACCTGTAATTCCAACTACTCAGGGGGCTGAGGCAGGAGAATCACTTGAACCCTGGAGGTGGAGTTTGCAGTGAACTGAGATCGTGGCATTGCACTCCAGCCTAGGTGACAAGAGTGAAACTCCATCTCCAAAACCTACGAGATGCAAGCATAGTAACCAGAGGTACCTGTCTGGAAAAGTCGCTGGACAGCCTCACAGAAGTTCAGCTTCCATTCTGGGTCTTGATATTTTCTTTTCCACCTTGTCTGTATCAGGAGAAGTCAAACATTGAAGGCAGAGAGTCGAAAAAGGTGATATTAAAAACTTTGAACTCAAAGTCTGATTTTTACATTTCAATCTTCCTAGGATATAATTTGATTCTATCATATCTTTCAGGTTGGAACTATAGGATTAATGGTAAGTTCCATGTTTCTGGCCTATGGAAAATTTCCCTATCATGAATAGGAGGACTCTACTTACAGCACGATGGATTTCGTGGCAATAAGTAGAAAGATTTTGTGATTACAAATAACACCTGTTATAAAAATAACTACCCAGA
Organism: Mandrillus leucophaeus; assembly: GCF_000951045.1. Classification (NCBI taxonomy): domain Eukaryota; kingdom Metazoa; phylum Chordata; class Mammalia; order Primates; family Cercopithecidae; genus Mandrillus; species Mandrillus leucophaeus. The sequence continues at coordinate 966,701 of NW_012101532.1, read as the reverse complement.
CCTTATGTTAATGTTAAAATATTTTTAAAAATTGTTTGGTGAGGCTTTCCCTATCAAAGAGAACAGTTCTTTCTGTAAAGGATTTATACTGAATAAGTGCAGAAGCTCAAATGACTAAAGTTTATTGCAAGCAACAGTCATTAAGCCAAATCTTAAGTCAAAGCCAAGATTGATGTACCCAATTCCACTGATTATTGCTGTAAAAAGAAAATACGATTTTTGAAGTATAACTTACTAAGTTGGGTGTAGTTACACAATGGTTCTCAAGCAATATACTTCCTAAATCATTCTACCATTGTTTCATGTAACTACTCATTCATTATATATTACTGAAAAATCCCACTCTATTGAAAATGGATCATGGACTTAAATGTCCACTGTAAAACTATAAATTTTTTTTAAAAATACAGGCCGGGCATGGTGGCTCACACCTGTAATCCCAATACTTTGGGAGTCTGAGGTGGACAAATCACCTGAGGTCAGGAGTTCAACACCAGCCTGGCCAACATGGTGAAACCCCATCTCTATTAAAAATACAAAAATTAGCTGACTGTGGTGGTGGGTACCTGTAATCCCAGCTACATGGGAGACTGAGGCAGGAGAATTGCTCGTACCCAGGAGATGGAAGTTGCAGTGAGATGGTGCCATTGTACCCCAGCCTGGGCAACAAGAGTGAAACTCCAACTCAAAAAAATAAAAAAATACACAGGAGAAAATCTTAGGCATCTAGGACTAGCCAAAGAGTTCTTAGATTTGACACAGAAAGCACAATTCATAAAAGAAAAAAAAAATTAATAAATCGAACTCTCAAAACCTTTCACTCTGAGCAAGAACTTTAAGAGGCTATAAAGAAAAGCTACAAACTAGAAGAAAATATTTTCAAACTATGTAACTGACAAAGGACTCATATCTAGAATAAAAAACTCAAAACTCAACAATAAAAAAAAATCAAACTATGTCATTAGAAAATGGACAAAAGATATGAAGGAACAT
>NW_012101532.1:956605-965033 GCF_000951045.1 Mandrillus leucophaeus | reverse complement strand
TACAGCAGCCCCCAACGTTTTGGGCACCAGAGACTGGTTTTGTGGAAGACAATTTTTCCATGGACCAGTGGCAGGAGTGGTTTCGGGATGATTTAAATGCATTAAATTTATTGTGCACTTTATTTCTATTATTATTACATAGTAGCAAATAATGAAATAATTCTACAACTCACCATAATATAGAATTAGTGGGAGCCCTGAACTTGTTTTCCTGCAACTACATGGTCCTATCTGGGGGTGATGGGAGACAGTGACAGATCATCAGGCATTAGGTTGTCATAAGGAGCGTGCAACCTAGATCCCTCACATACACAGTTCACAATAGGGTTCGTGCTCCTACCAGAATCTAATGCTGCTGCTGCTCTGATGGGGTGGAGCTTAGGTGGTCATGCAAGTGGTCAGAAGTGACTGTAAGTATAGAGGAAGCTCCCCTCACGTGCTCACCACTCACCTCGTACTGTGCAGCTCGGTTCCTAACAGGCCACAGACCAATTCAGGTCCACGGCCCAGGGGTTGGGGACGCCTGCATTCATATATATATCCATCACAGTGACTGGTGGCTAACGTGAAAAATAGTGACAACATCAAATGCTGGCAAGAATGCAGAGAAACTTAGTCATTCAAATACTGCTGGTGGGAATATAAAATGGTATAGCCACTCTGAACATTAGCTTGGTATTAATAGTTTCTTATCAAACTAAACATGCCACTATTACATGACCCAACAATGACATTCTTAAGGCATTTATTGCAGAAAAATGGAAACTCAGACATATTTCGACAAGTGAATATACTGTGTTATACCCATACCATGGGATACTAATCAGCAAAAACTGAACAAACTGTAGGAGGCTGAGGCAGGAGGATTGCTAGAGTTCAGGAGTTCAAGACTAGTTCAAGACGTGGGCAACAGAGCAAGACCCCATCTCTAGGAAAAAAATGGAAAAATTAGCCAGACCTGGTGGTCTGCATCTGTAGTCAAAGCTACTCAGGGGGCAGAGGTGGGAGGATCGCAGGAGTTTGAGGCTGCAGTGAGCTATGAGATCATGCCACACAACTCTAGCCTGGGCAATGCAGCAAGACCCTGTCTCAAAAAAAAGCAACCATGAAAGAATGATAGGGAGGAAGGAAAGGCATCGTGCCTGTAAGCAGTCTGACCAGTTACAGTTGCTCCCCAGGAGAAATGGTGTATAAGTGGCAAGGGAGGGCAAAGAAGACACATTCGGCCAGGGACAGTGGCTCACATCTGTAATCCCAGCACTTTAGGAGGCCGAGGCAGGAGGATCACTTGAGCCCATGAGTTTGAGACCAGCCTGGACAACATAGCAAGGCCCCATCTCTACAAAAAATTTTAAAAATTAGCTGAGTGTGCTATTGTGTGCTTGTAGTCCCAGCTACTTGGAAGGCTGAGGTGGGAGGATCCCTTGAGCCCAGGAGGTTGAGGCTGCAGTGAGCTGTGATCACGCCACTGCTGCTGCACTCCAGCCTGAGCAACAGAGTGAGACCCTGTCTCAAAAAACAAACAAACAAAACAAACAAACAAAAACAAGAAGAGGACAGTCTCCCTTAAGCATTTGTCCCAGAGCACACTTCAGAAACATTTGGGAGGCTTGGGAGAGTGGGCTTAGGAGAGCGGAAAATGACAGGAGGGAATTATGTGTTGTACAGAGTAACATGGAGATAAGAACCAAGAGATGATAGATGTCTGGAAAGCTTGGGTTTCCAGGGGCTCCAGAGAGAAAATATAGGATGAGAATAGTGCTACAGATGAAGGCAATTAGTTTAGATTAAGGCAACTAGTATACATAGATGAAGGCAGCTAATATAAGCCCTAGTCCAGAATGTTTAGGGACCTTCTTTTGCGAGAAGCCTGAACATACTACCAGGTACAACTGTGTTTTTCTACAAGTGACTATTTGAATCAGATAGTGTTTCAGTGAGAAAATGGAGCTGAATAGGGAGTCTGACACCGGGTATGACAGAGTCTAATCTGAAATGGGTGAGGGTCTCCAGGAATTGGTGACGGAAACAGAATTGAAGTTGCCCAATATATCTCCACTGCCTAAGAGAGAGTCGGGTACATCATACAGGCTCAAAAAGGAACAAATTAATTACAGATGTTCTTTGATGTACAATGGGGTTGCATCCTAATAAAATTCATCATGACTCAAAAACTCATAAACAGGTCGGGCGCGGTGGCTCATGCCTGTAATCCCAGCACTTTAGGAGGCTGAGGTGGGCAGATCATGAGGTCAGGAGATCGAGACCATCCTGGCCAACATGGTGAAACTCTGTCTCTACTAAAAATACAAAAATTCGCTGGGCGTGGTGGCACATGCCTGTAATCCCAGCTACTCGGGAGGCTGAGGCAGAATAATTGCTTGAACCCGGGAGTCGTAGGTTGCAGTGAGCTGAGATCGTGCCACTGCACTCCAGCCTGGAGACAGAGCAAGACTTCATCACAAAAAGCAAATAAACAAAAACAAAAGACTCATAAACAAACCATAGTAATTCAGAGACTGTCTGTAATTAATTAAGATTTCAGGAGTACTGGAATATGTGAAATCTTTGCCTCAAGAGAGATACTAGGGGAGGACACTCATGGAATAAAACCATCCACAGTGGAAGAGCCACCAGGTATCCTGTGGGCCCACCGTGGATGCTTCTAGAACCCAGGGAGAATGCATGGTTTTCTAGTAGCAAAAGTTGTTGTTATGACTCTTGATTTGTTCGGTGTTCTTTTGAGTCATTCGATCCCTTCAAATGTGCTCCATCACCTCCCAGAAAAATTCCAGTCTCCAAACATGTGGTGCAAAGAAGAACCCTTGAGATTTAATACAGTGTGTGGCGTGTGATTAGAAGAAGCCCCCATTGATAACGTATGTATTCTGTGTGAGGTCCTCTAAGGGCCATCCGCTTTCCATATGCCAAAGATTTCTTTCCTGGGGAAAATAGACATTGTAATCCTAAACTGATCACACTCCTGGTTATCTCTTACAATTTTAGTTACATGGCATGGCACCCTCAAAACAAACTTCATTTTCATCATATTGAATAAACAATACCAGCCACGCCGATCTATGAGGAAGAAGGTAGGTTTCACAAAATCAAATGGCAATATATTGCTGCTGCTCTAAAAAAGAATTGCTGCTCTAGAGAATACTCCCTTCCTAAATGGCTATAAAGGCCCCACGCTCCAGAAAAGTCAGAAGAAAAATTACCTCCCAGCTTGTGCATTTATTTTTATGGCTGCTCTTGATCGCTTCTCCCACTTCTGCCTACAACATACCCCAGTGCCTGTCAATTCCCAGACCTAATCCTGGACCAGTTTCCAAAGTCCCAGCTGGGCCAGTTTGCTGAAATGACATGGTACGACTGGCTTTTGCCAGGCATCCAAGTCAAGAATTATAAAGTGAATGAGTCTATCTGTCTTTATAAGTGCATTGTGAACTTTATAGTTAAATATTAAACTTGCATCATAAAAAATGGCTCATAAATGGCTAATAAAAACCTAGTTTACAGCTTATAAAGTGCATCAGTACTTTACATGGGTTTGCTTAGAAGGATTTATGTGCAAGCTCTTTGTCTTCTGGTTAAAAATTATTCCTCACCCTCCATACCCCCCCCCCAAAAAAAACCACACATTAAAAATAACTCTTGAAAAATGACTCTTTGGTTGAACTCTGTGTGGTACCAAAATTGAGAGCTCTGAGAAATTCAGACACAGTGTGCTACTGCTCATTAATATCATAGGAAATGCCTGGGGTTCCCTAACTGGTACAACCACAAGGTACACCCAGAGTGGGTGGCTCCTTGGGAGGTATAGATAAATTGTCAGTAACCTTAAGACCAAGGAAATCCAGGCGCGATGGCTCATGCCTGTAATCCTAGCACTTTGGGAGGCCGAGGTGGGCCGATCACCTGAGGTCAAGAGTTCGACACCAGCCTGGCCATTATGATGAAACCTCGTCTCTAATAAAAATACAAAAATTAGCCGGGCGTGGTATCGAGCAACTGTTATCCCAGCTACTCGGGAGGCTGAGGCAGGAGAATCACTTGAACCTGGGAGGCAGAAGTTGCAGTGAACCAAGATTGCACCATTGCACTCCAGCCTGAGCAACAGAGCAAAAACTCTGTCTCAAAAAAAAAAAAAAAGAAGACCAAATAAGGTCTGCACAACCCTTAGCGCCATAGCATGAAATCATGTGTTAGCCCCAATCCTGAGGCCACAAAGAGCTTTGTGAAAACAGCAGAGATGCCAACAAGCCAATCCCCAAGCCACAGAGAGTGAGTGAACCCCCTACAAAAGCACTCGGAGACTCCTTTAATGAGTTTCAAGAGATGGAACACCTCCCTCTTCCTGCCTCTCTCTCTGTCTCCTTCGCTTAATGCATTCATGATATATGTGACTGCAATTCACTCACCCCCTCCACCCTATTTCACTTTTTATTACCCATTGCACTGCTTTATCCAGGTTTATATACTTCATTATGTTCTCTGCTGTCACTTCCCTTATTTCATTTTTGATTTTTATTTAAAACTCGGCAGCTGGCAGCTGCATTGCCGCTGTCTTCCTCCTGCCTCTGCAATACCCCTCTGTGCTGCCAGAGACCAAGGTCTTCCATTATGCATTGACTGCAAAGTCTTTGCGACATTGCCAACGAGGTGGAGTTCTAGGATGCCATACCCTGGACATGGGAATAGAAAACCTTCATTCCTGCATTTGTTTTGCCATCAGGTAGCTGTGATGCTTTCGGATATTTAATTGGCTTTTGAGCAGGGTCAAATGTAAAAAGAAAAGTGATTGAATGAAATGATCTCCAAGATGCGAAACTATTCTCCGATGCTGCCTCGTCTACAAAATGTGGATAACAGCTTCTCTGCTTTCCACTCAAGATTGTTATTGGGACTAAATGAGATTAGGGCAGTCAAAAAGCTTTGAATATTATAATGCTTTTTCCAAACCTATGATACTATATTAATTATTAAAGAGTGATTTCAGCACTTTCCTTGTCAACATTTTTTTTATATATATCTCAAGATACTTCCTTTGCATTTTTAAAGAATGCAATCTTGTGTTTTCTCAAGGGAGGCATTTAATCATCCTTGCAACCATGAGCATCTATAAAGCTAGGTGCCAGAGAGAGATCAAAGAAATAGAGAAAACAGATTCTGCCCTTGTTCAACTTTCTAAGACTGGAGAACCAACCTATGGCCAAAGAAATAGCAAGAACCGGGGCAGGAGAATTGCTTTGGGGTCTTCTGGAAGGAGGCAACATTTAAGCTAGACTTTGGAAGGATAAATGGTTCTTCTAATTCTGTTTTTATTTTATTTAATTAATTAATTTATTTATTGAGACAGAGTTACACCCTGTTGCCCAGGCTGGAGTGCAGCGGCACGATCTTGGCTCACTGCAACCTCCACCTCCTCGATTCAAGTGATTATCCTGCCTCAGCCTGCCAAGTAGCTGGGATTACAGATGCCCGCCACCATGCCTGGCTAATTTTTGTGTTTTTAGTAGAGATGGAGTTTCACCATGTTGGCCAGGTTGGTCTTCAACTCCTGACCTCAGGTGATTCACCTGCCTTGGCCTCCCAAAATGCTAGTATTACATTCTAATTATAAAATAGCATCATATGGATTTTAGTTTTAAAGATTTCAAAAGCGAAGAGTTTTTCTTTAATGAGGCACTTCAGCTTTGCCAAATATTGGTCTCTGGAGCCATTTGGGCTTACTAGGGAACATTAAGATTTCAGGACCCTGAACATCTTCCTTTTAAGGTATTGAAGGAAAGCCAAAACTTATCATCAGTTGCACTAAATACAAAATAAGGGCGCTGCATGAGTCACATTTTTGGTTCTTTTTGATTTGAAGAACTTCTCCTTTCCTGCAACAAAAAACTGCATCTCAAACAGCCCCTTGGTCATTGTCAAAGGCAGAAGACCCTGGTCCAAGGTGAGGCAGTCCATTTCTTTCCTGGGATTCATTTACCTGAGTCTAAGAAGAGAGACATTGCTTCCTTCTGATGGTAATGAAATTAGAAAGATGAGATGAAATGGAAAGAAGGCTTTGGTGGGGCGGGTGCAGTTGTTCACACCTGTAATCCCAGCACTTTGGGAGGCTGAGGCGGGTGGATCACCTGAGGTCAGGAGTTCGAGAACCAGCCTGGCCAACATGGTGAAACCCTTTCTCTAATAAAAATACAAAAAACAAAAACAAAAAACCAAAAAAAATAGCCAGGCACGGTGGTGGGCACCTGTAATCCCAGTTACTCAGGAGGCTGAGGCAGGAGAATCGCTTGTGCTTGGGAGGCAGAGGTTGAAGTGAGCCAAGTTTGTGCCATTGTACTCCAGCCTGGGTGACAAGAGTGAGACTCCATCTCAAAAAAAAAAAAAAAAAAAAAAAAAAGAAAAAGAAAAAAGGAGGCTTTGCTGTCTTGGTGTCCCAGTATCCAGGTATCTCTAGCTACTCTCAGCCATTCTAGATTATGGAAGCAAATAACTTCTCCATTTTACTTCCGCCAGGTGCACTGGGTTTCTCCCACTTGTGATTGGAAACATCCACACTAATGTACATAGCCTCATAGTTCTTGAAGACCAGGTCTCAGTCTACTCTTCCCAACTCATTTCTAACCACTCTTCTAGCTGCCAACTGAAGTCTCATTAAGGAGAATCACTTGGAGTTACCCCAATCCCACCATGTTTTTCCACCACTCCACATGTTTGCAAATTCTTTTTCCTCTGTCTAGAACATGCTTCCCTCATTTGTCTATCTGGAAACCTTCAAGTCTTTCCCAATAGCGCCACTCAAACTCTATGGCCAACCTGAAGCCTCTCACTATTACAAAATTGCTTTGATATCCAATGAACACTCTCAGCATGATTAATACTGGCTTAGACTCAGATGGAGGATACAAAAACTTGTGGACTAACAGACACTGCCACTGTTATCAAGGAGTTAAGCATCTAGTTGAGGAGTAAGATTAATTCCATGAAACAATATGAGAGAATGTACAATCAAGCCCCAATTTGGGCAGTACAGATTTTAAATGCCAAAGGAGTTGAGAAAAAAGGAAAAATTCATCCCAGCTGATTCTGCAAAAACTCCAACTCACGGCTCACATGTATATAGCAGCTGAAAATAGTCCACTCCCACCAATTGTACTGCCGCCAGCAAATTATTGAAATTTTCTCCCCAACAAGGATGAGAGAGAAAAGAACTAGGACGGGAGAGAAAAGGGCTGGATTATAAACATTCTCACCTGGGAGGGAAAACAGTCGAAATGCAAATGAGGTTGTCAAAATTTGCTTCACCTCTTTCACCGGGCAATTTCACTTCTTGGTGTTTATCCTAGGGAAATATTCTGAATGCATAAAGAGTCAGGGTTGTTAATAATAGAGAAAAATTGCAAACATCCATCAGTAAAAAAACTAGTTGAACACATTTTGTTATATCTATACCATGGAATCCTAGTGCAGCCAGTAAAAGAGAATGATGTGTTTCGTTTTGTTTGTTTTTGTTTTTGTTTTTGTTTGAGATGGAGTCTCACTCTGTCACCCAGGTTGGAGTGCAGTGGTGCGATCTCAGCTCACTGCAACCTCCACCTCCCGAGTTCAAGCAATTCTCCTACCTCAGCCTCCCAAATAGCTGGGATTATGGGTGTGCACTACCACGCCCAGCTAATTTTTGTATTTTTAGTAGAGACGGGGTTCACCATGTTGACCAGGATGGTCTCGATCTCTTGACCTCGTGATCCACCCGCCTTGGCCTCCCAAAGTGCTGGGATTACAGACGTGAGCCACCGCACCTGGCCGAGAATGTTGTGTTTATGTACTGTCATGGAAAGATCAACATCTGTGATTAAACAGAAAAAATAGCAAATATCCATAATGCAATTGAGTTCATATAAAACATAGAAGCAGAAAATACTATACCTCTGTACAACTCATTCATTAATTTATTCATTCATTCAACAAATATCTGTAGAACTCCAATAACGTGCCTGACAATATTCTGAGTGTTGGAGAATCCAGTGTACCAAATATCAAAAATCCTTGTCCCGTCAGTTTTGATAAAACTAGAAAGACCAACATGAAGCCAATAAGCAAGTAAAATATGCAATTTATCAAATGGTGGTGAGAGCTACAGAGAAACGTAAGTCAAGGTAAGGGGGAAAGGAATGACATTGCAATTTTCAATAATGTGGTAAGAGAAAGCAGAGACCTAAAGGAAAGGTGATCACCATGCCGTCATGCTTTTTTTCTTTTCTTTTTTTTTGAGACAGAGTCTGGCTCTCTTGCCCAGGCTGGAGTGCAATGATGCAATCTCGGCTCACTGCAATCTCCACCTCCCAGCTTCAAGCAATTCTCCTGCCTCAGCCTCCGGAGTAGCTGGGACTAAAGGTGCACGCTGCCACGCCATGCTAAT